>NC_046665.1:104941682-104966188 GCF_010883055.1 Belonocnema kinseyi | reverse complement strand
CCCACTCCGACCTCCCGTGCCGCATCTATGCTTATAATATCTTTGCTTCCAGCACTGGCGCTGTCACTCTTGCGTCGTGTCCAGATGTGGCAAGAGAGCCTGACAGCCAATGTAGATTCCCAACCATGTAATTCTCGCAGCCAATCAGGGTCTCGAGTTCTCTCATGGATGTATGAAACATCATTTTATTGTGAATAACCATTTAAGTTGATCAGGGAGCGAACTCAGCTGATTGCGAGATTTTCTAGGTTACGTTTTACAACAATCAATAATGGTACATATTTTATTTCTGTATTCTGGCTATTTTAAGGCGATTTTAGTTTTTTGAAGATAATACCAAGATCTGAAGAAATACGTAAATCAACTAGAGATTGCATAGATTACAAAAATAAGACTTAAAAATCAGAAGATTGTGCTCTTAAAAAATGGAAAAATGACAGAATTATTTAACTATATATTATTTTAATTGATTCTTTCATGAAAAATTGTTAAGACATCAAGCACGAAATATGTATTATCATTCGTGAAGAAAGAAATTAGGTTCTGAAATATTATGATTCAGAGTGACCGCTGGACCGGGAAGCTGGGAAATGACCGGGAATTATTTTAGATCGGAAAGTGATAGTGTTTTTTTTCTTTGACCGGGAATTTTACAAGTTTTTAAAAGAAAAATCTATCCAATCAATTGGAATATCAAGAATTTTATATCACAATATATATATAATACAATTTATAATAAGTTTGATTTCCACTTTTTTTTAAATGCTAACCGTAATTGTGAACTTTTTCAATGATGAAATCATTAAGTTTACAATGTGTAATTCTAAAATCTTTTACCATAACAATTTTCCATTTTAAATTTTCATTTTTTAGGGTACATTTTCCCTTTAAAGAATTTTAAAGTGCAGTTTTAAAGGCTTACTTAATAAAAGATTGAAAGCTTTTGCGATTGAAATTTGTTGAAAAAAAAGTTTTAAGTTGATCAGCTCTAAATATAAATTCATTAATGATTTTAAAAATTGAACTGTAGTTCGTGTATTCAAAATTAAACAATAATTGAATGATTTTAGGGAGCGATTCTAAATTAGTTAAAATTAAACAATTTACCGATTTTGACGTTAAAAATTGAACTACTTCAATTCAAAAGCCTTATTAGTTAATCAAACGTAAACTCCTGATTGTAACTTTATAAACATTCTGTTGTTTTAGTAGAAAATATACCATTTTTAACCTTTTCAATTGAAACATTTTTAATTAAGAAAAAGAGAAATTTCTAAAAGTCAGCAATGTTTGAGTGTTTTTTTTTTAAATAATATTAAAAACTAAACAAATCGAAACTAAATTGTTTGAAACAGAAAGCTTTGAACCGTTAAAATTTCAGAGAGCTAAACTCAAACTTAGAACGTCACAATATTAAGGATTATGAAAGGTTTTAATATAGTAAAAAAATGTAGATCTTTAAAGATTTTAATACAAAATTTGGTAGGTTTTTAGGCATTTTAAAAGATTTCGAGATCATGAATTTTTTTGAAGGTACCTGGAAATATTTAAAGTGATTTTTTAGTAAGATAATATACTTTTATAAAATGTTTTAAAATATTTCAAATAAAAAAATTTCTATGTATAAACAAAAATTGAAAAACTATTTATTTGCATTGTTATTAATATTTTCTTTAAATATTGATAGAAACTGCGTTTTTTAGAAATGTGAATTTTTTTGCCCACTTATCACTCAGAGTGTGTAAATATTAAATCAAGTTTAGCAAAAATAATTATTTAAACAAATTATTATTGTTTATAGTTATATTATTCTGTATTAGTACTAGAATACTGTGGTTTTGTTTGAAAATGTTTAACTTTATTCTACATTTAAATTAAATTAAAGTGACAATTAATTAAAGTTAACAAAATTAATTGTTTAACAAATTAATTTTTGTTAAATAATATTCTCTTTGCATCATACTACAAATTTCGTTTTTCCTGAAATCTTCAACTTTTTGTTCACTTTCCACTTGGCATGAGTTAATATTTTATTTGATTTAGTAAAAATAATTGTTTAAACAAATTATATTTTATTCGCTTTTCTATTAGAGGAAAGTAAGAATTAATTCAAGTTCACAACATTTATTATTCAAAAAATTGATTATCTTTTTTAATAATATTTTCTTTAAATAATGCTAGAAATTGAAGTTTTTTTCTAATATTTTGAACTTTTTATCCATTTTCCACTCAGAGTGAGTTAGTATCTGATTTAATTTAGCAAAAGTAATTGTTTAAACAAATTATTTTTATTGTTAATAATATTTTTTCTGAATAGTATAAAGTTGCGGGTCTTTCTTAAATTTTCAAATATTTGTCTGTTTTTTAAAAGATTGTTTTACCAAACTGTTATTGTTTATAACTATCTTCTCCTTTAGTAATTGTAGATATTTGAAGTTTTTTCGCGAATTTGCCACTTTTTTCCACTTTTTGAACAAAATAAACTAGTAATTTATCCATGTTCTTAAAATGAATTGTTTAAACAATTTAATTAAAAACAAAATAATGTTTTCTTTGAATAACGCTAGAAAGTTGTGTTTTTTTCTGAAATATTCAAATTTTGTCCTATTTTCCCTTAGAGCGACGCAATAATTAATGGGATTTAACAAAAATAATTATTTAAACAAATTATGATTGTTCAAAACTATCTTCTACTGCAGTAATGTCAGATAGTTGCAGTTTTTCTTAGATTTTTAACTTCTTGTCCACTTTTTACTTAGTGAGATAATAGTTAATATAAGCTAAAGAATATATCTGAGAAGATAGCTATAAACCATAATATATTGTTTAAACAATTATATTTGCTAAATTGCATTAATTATAAACGTAGTTTAAATCAGAAGTGGCCAAACAGTTGAAAATGTTAGAAAAATCACATTGTTTCAACATGATTCAAAGGGAATATTTATTTAAAAAATAACTAATTGTTTGAATAAATTTTCTGTCAACTTAAATTAATTATTACCTCTCTCTAGTTGAAAAGTGAATACAAAGTGGAAAATTTCAGAAAAAAAACCGCAACTTTCTACTATTATTCAAAAAGAATATTATTATAGTTAATAATAAATGGTTTAAACAATTATTTCTGTTCAACTGAATCAATTAAGGCTTTACTGTAATTATTATTAGTAGAAAATAGTATGTTATCCATCAGAAACCATTTCTAAAAAAAAACGCAAAATAAATCATAATTAGCACTAAAAGCTCACAAAGACTCATTTTTCACTACAATAGGTTGAGACCCTATAAAAAAGAGTTATGGGAGTGATATTTCCAAATTATTTATTTTTATTTTCTAGATCACTATAAAGAGAGACCTTAAATTTCAACTCGATTCTCCTAATATTAACGAATCTGAATAAAATGTACAAAAACCTATTTTTTTCTTATGGGAAATACGTGTAACTTAATAGGGATTATGGAGCTTCTAAATATCATTTTTAAAAAGGAAGATTTTTTTGTACGTTTAAATAAATTTGGGGGCTATGTTCATAAAAATTCTTTGGGACCTTTTAATTTTAAAACTAATGAAATTCGCAGAATTCATGAAATTCACAGGATTCTTGGAATTCATGAAATCTATAGCATTTACGAAATTTACGGAATTTACTAATTTCACGGAATTCGTGTAATGCGCGGATTTTTTTAATTCACGAGAGTCACAGAATTCGCAGAATTTCTGGAATCGAAGGCACGCACGAAATTTTTTAAATTTACGGAATTGACGTAATTCAAAGAATTCACGAAATTCAAGGAGCTTATTTAATTAAAGAAATTCATCGAATTAAAGGCATTTTCGAAATTTATTGAATTTATCAAATTCACGGAATTCATGGAATTCAAGGTCTATATAAATTTCGCGAAAGTCATTGTATTCATGGAATTGAAGGAATTCACGAAATTCATGCGATTCGCGAAGCTGATGGAATTCAAGGAATTGACTGAAATCACGGCATTGACTAGATTGGCAAAATTCACGGAATTCATAGAATTCGTGAAATTCAAGGAATTCATGAAATTAAAGGAATTTACGAAATTTATGAAACTCGTGAAAT
Source organism: Belonocnema kinseyi (assembly GCF_010883055.1). Classification (NCBI taxonomy): domain Eukaryota; kingdom Metazoa; phylum Arthropoda; class Insecta; order Hymenoptera; family Cynipidae; genus Belonocnema; species Belonocnema kinseyi. The sequence goes on along the minus strand of NC_046665.1, from coordinate 104,962,094 downwards.
TCAAGGAATTTGTGAATTTTGTGAACGTCGTGGAATTGAAGGAATTCACGGAATTTATGGAATTCATGAAATTTCCGAAGCCGATAGAATTAAAAAAATTGACTGAAATAACATAATTGACTGGATTAGAGAAATTCGCGGAACTGACTAAATTCACAGAATTCACGGAATTTGCTGAATTTATGGAATTCATAGAGTTCAAGGCACTAACGGAACTGACTTTAATTACGGAATTTACGAAAATCAAGGAATTTACCAATTCCTGTAGCGCTCAAAATTCTTGGAATTCGCGGATTTCATGGAATACGCGGAATGTTTAGATTTCTCGAAATTCATGGAATTCGTGGAATTGAAGGAATTCAAGAAATTTACGTAATTGATAGAATTCAAGGAATTCATGGGATTCCAGGAATTCATGAAATTTAAGGAATTGACTGAAATCACGGAGCTCACTTGATTTGTGATATTCGCGTAATTCATAGTATTTTTGTAATCCACGGAATTCGCCAGATTCATGGAATTCACAGAATTCATTGAATACACGAAATTTATGGAATTCACAGAATTCATTGAATACACGAAATTGATGGAATTCACGGAATTCAGACAATCAAAAGAATTCTCAATGAATTCACGATGAATTTGTTAAATGCCATGAATTACTTGAATCTCATGAATTGCGGGACTTTCTTGAATCTTGCGAATTCCGAGAATCTCGACAATTCCATGAATTCCACGAATTTGATGAATTTCGTGTATTCCATGAATTCCGTAAATGCAATTTAGTGAATTTCTTTCATTTCGTAAATTCCTTGAATTCCGCCTATTGCCTAAATTCCATGCATTTCCTGAATTCATTGAATTACGTGTATTGTCTAAATTCTTTGCATAGCCTGAATTCCTTAAATTCCGTGAATTCCTTCAATTCCTTGAAATCCGTGAATTTCAGGCTTTATATGAATTCCTTGAATTCCGTAATTTCTGTGAATTCCTTAAATTCCATGAATTCCTTGAATTCCATGAATACGCACGTTATATAATATACATTAATAAAAGTTTTGGCTCCGGTAGATAATTTCTTTCTTTGCCTGGAACAAGTGTTTCGAGGTTTCGAGTCACTCTCTACTGGACTTGTATTGTGAAATTCCAATACATGTGAGGTACCATACCAAAGCCAGAATGTGCCAACTACAACATTTTGTATTGTAGAGTTATCTTACGTTTCGGAAATAAGCTGCCAATACATGTGATGGAAGTTTCCAACAGAAATTTTTAACAGCGTATGCATAATCTAAAGAGTACATTGATTTTGGGACCAGGCCTATTTTTTCTATTATATTTATATGTATGCCATATTTTTAGTAGAACACTTCACGTAATGTGATGCGCAAGGATGTAATGATCGAAATATGAAAATTTTCCTTGGACACCACAATACGTGGAGTGTTATACTAGTAAATCTTATATACATAAATATAATATAAAAATAGGCCTGTTCCAAAAATCGATGTTATCCTTAGATAATGCATAAAAATAGACAAAATGGCTTCTTCGTTTGGCCTCAGTTTTAAAATCGAAAGGTCACGAGTCACGATGATTTCCATTGAACTTAGATCTTCACATTCTTGATTCCTAAATTTGTGATACACATAATCTTCAGGATTGTGAAGACACTCCCAAATGAATCTCGACCCCATTTTGAATACGAAATCAGTTCATCATCGAATCAAGTTGCGTCGAGAGTTGAAAACCGAGATATATGTTGATAGTTGTCCACATATCCACAGCATGATCCGATGGACACGGATCGGCATTTGGAAGAAAGGTTTACGACCTTCTCCCGCGGGAGGGATTCGGTTTCCGCTTGACGTCGAAATCCCGTGACGTATCTAATTGGGGCCACTTTAGCGGCGGGTTGGGTGGATAGGATAAGCCATAAGCCAGCCGACCCGGTGCAGGAGATCACCCTAGGCTTATAACTGCCTCTGGATCTTCTCCACAGTGCTCTTCCAGAATCCAAATCCGGACCTGATGCGATGCCGACCTCTAGAGTCTAGACTCTAGTTAGAGCGCGGGACGTTCAGCCAACGCCGTTCACAGAGAGGCAAGGCGAGGCAGGGTGTATCTCCGAGTGAATCCAGCGTAAATAATGCCGATTATCCCCCCGGCAATTGTTTTATCGACCGAGCACTGCTCGCGTGGGATAAAACCGGGAGAAGAGGCGAAAAGGGGAGATCGAGGGGCTTGGCTACCCCTGTTATATAGTCTATCTCTAGACTCTCTATACTCTTCCTATAGCCGTAGCCGTATTACCACCACCCCACAAGGCTCCTCGCGCATCTTCTACCTACTTTGCCCAGAAAGTTCCTCCAGCTTCCGCTTTCTCCAATGGAACTCCGCCATCTTTAGTCTTTACTTTGTTCAAGAGTCATTTTTTCCTCATTCTCTACAATCTCTACATAACCCTTTTATTTTTAGCATTTGCTTCATTCTTTCTTCTCCCTAGATCTGATCCTAAAACTACCCTTTTCAAGTTGCGTGAGGTTTTACACTAGAGTGGGCCAAAAATAATTGGAATTTTTCTTTTCGAATTTTTCTAAGATCGAAAGATGATTTGTATTTGACATACTTCAGATCAAAGAAAAGAATCTGAATGTTTTTGATGTTCCTTAATTATCGTTTTTCGACGTTTTGAACACATAATGTTCTCCTCACCAGGACAGTCAATAATTAAACAAGTTCTATTCAAGTCAAAGATTTACAAACAATTGTGTGAGAGAAAAATAAAATAAAAATCGAATTTAAATGGGAAATTAAGTAAAATTACAAATTTTTGAATTTTAAACATAACAACAAAAAAAAAAAGCTTAAGGATTTGAGAATAACGCACATTTACCTAATTATTAAGATCACTTCTGTTTACATTGTTAATAAATAAAACCAATCATCTTTACTGATAACTATGGTCAAAAATAATTAAATTCAGTAAATTAATTAAAATTATAACGAAGAAAACACAGTAGCAGGGTTCAGAAATTTGTACGTCAAAGAATACAATGATAAAACATTTTTTAAGAGTATTTTTTTTAAAGAATCAAAAATTTCACTAACTTGAAACATTATAAAAAAATTAACTATCAGAACCAAAAGTTAAAAAAAATGGTTTGATTTAAAAACCAGTAATAATATTTATGAATCAAAAATGTTATTTTTTAATATTAATTATATTTTAGAAAGTTACATTTAGATAATAATTTAGTTGAGGTTGAGTTATTAAGAATGAATAATTATTTAATTAGTTATTTGCCTTTAAATTTAATTAGAAAAAATAATCTAAAAATATATATATATTCAAGTTAAGTGTAGGCCTAATTTGAGTTATCAATTTAGATCAAATAAATGAGTTAAAAAAGTCATTTTTATTTGCATAAGTTATATAAATTAACAGGTAATATATTTTTCCCTTCCTTTCGTTTAATAAATTATATTACAAAATTGGTTTTCAAATTTAAAAATTCATAATTATATTCTATACTGGACTATAATTATTAAGATCTGAAATTATATTTAAACAATTATCAACATTCTTCTTAATAAACTTAATAAAGTGATTAAAAAAAATCTTAATAAACCTAATCAAATATTTCGAACCTCAACAACATAAAGATTCCTTTCTTTGGTCTGAACTATAAAGACTCTCAAAAGAACATCATCTTTTTATTTTATAATTCATTATATTACTCAGACAAATAAAATCGCTCAACTGAAATTTTAATAAAAATCGAATTTTTAAGCATATCGCCCGGAAATTTTTTTAACCTACACAAAAAAAACTTTAATACAAAAAAAATCATATTTAGAAATGGCGCAGGCATCATGAAGTTTAACACGTATTTCTTATAAGAAAAAAATATTTTTTTCGATACCTTTATTCAGAATCATCAATTTTAGGTCAATCGAGTTGAAACTCAACATTTCTCTTTAGAATTAGTTTCTCATGCATAAAATACTACTTTATACTGATAAGTAAATATTTATATAATTTGTTTAAAAAATCTGTTATTGTTTAAACAACTTATTATCATTTTTAATAATATTATCTTTAAATAATGCTAGGAATGGCGGTTTTTTCTAAAATCTATCACTTTTTTCACTTTTCACTTGTACTGAGTTAATATTTCATTCAATGTAGCAAAAATAATTGTTTAAACAATATTTTATTGTTGCTAATAATATTCTCTTTGTCTAATATTGAAAAGTTGTTGTTTTCTCTGTAGTTTTTAACTATTGACCAATTTTTCACGTAAAGTAGCTTAATAATTAATTTAAATTAGGAAAAATATTTGTTTAAACAAATTATTATTGTTAACTTGTATCTATATTAATGTTATATAGTTGCGGTTTTTCTGAAATTTTTTAATTTTGTTCCTTTTTCATTTAGTGAGGTAATAATTAATTTTTATTAATAGAGAAAAATAAACATCAGAGAGAATCATATTTTAAACTATCTCTTTATTTATTGTGAACATATTTTTCTAATATGAAACAGATATTTGAAATATTATTTTAATTTTCTATATAGATTATATTAAATTTGAACTTTCCTCGAAGTATCTATTGAAATCTTCTATGTTTAAAACAATAATAATATGTATAAAAAAATAATTTAATATATTTATCAATAATACAAAATGATTTTATCTAAAACAAAACAGTTGAATTTTCAAGTAAGATGGTTAATTTTTTAACAAAAAGGCGAATTTTTGACAAATTTCGTACATTTCAACCAAATAGTTAAATATTTAGTTTAAAAATATTAATTTTTATCCTAAACAGTTGAATTTCTAACGAAAAATGTAATAGTTGTTATTTTAACCAAAAAAGATTTTTATTTAAAATAAAAAACAGTTGTCTTTATTCAATAAAGACGATTTTTTAAGGAGACTTGAATCTTCAACTAAGATGGATTAATTTTTAAGAAAAACATATGCAAATACATAAATTTTCTATTAAACTCATAAATTATCAAAAAAAAAAAACGAATTTTTAACAAAATACATGAATTTTTATCCAAAAAAGATAATTTTTTTACAGACTACATATGAGTTTTCTACTAAAATGATAAGTTTTCAACTAAAAATGAAACAAATTTTCATTAAGTAGTTGAATTTTCAAATAAAATAATGAATTTAAAACAAAGTAGTTTAAACTTCGACTAAATAGTTGAATTTTCTACCAGCCTTTTGAATTTTCCATCCAGAAATAAAAATTGTCCACGGAACAGTTAAATTTTCATCAAAAAGGCCCGTTTTGAATTGAGTCAGATTAGTTTTTAACCAGAAGAATGTTCAACAGAATAGTAAAATTTCCATTAAAAAAATATTTTAGCAAAGGAAAAAATTTTTAAGAAAATTGTTGAATATTCGAGCCAAAGATAAATTTTCAACAAAACAGTGGAATTTCCAACCAAACGGATGTTTTTTTTTCAATATTGCTGAATTTGTATCAAAATATCTTATGTAAGAAATCCCCCCCCCCCCCCCCCCCCCCCCCCACCACTACCGTATGTAAAACAGCATAGAAAAATATTTAACCTATCTCTTACCCTAAACACTTTACCTCATTTATCTACGGCCCCTTGTAACATTGTATCAGACATTTTTAGGGTATCGTAAGCCTGGGCAAAAACCTTTATTAGGTAAGTGAAGACGAGCAAGGTATGAGAAGGTAAGTGAGAGGTTAATTGTAAGGTAAGGATAAATTATGGGAGGCACACCAAGAGAAATTGATGAGGAATAAGTATGGAAAGGGAGGGCAAGTAGAAGAAAGGGAGAGGGGCTGTAGGGATGTTAAAAATGGGGAAGTCAGAGGGGGGTAGTGGGACAGTGATGATAAGCAGTGTTGAAAAATGGAAGTGAGGAGTTATATTGTGAAGTAAGGAGCTGGGGTAGTAGGAGCATTACAGAAGTGACAAGTATGGGAAGGGAGAAGAATTAGGTGACAGGAGGAGGAATAAGGTAAGAAGGTAGTGAATGGTGGAGAAATGAGTGAAGGGAAGTAGGAGAAGTGAGAAGTGCTCAGGAAAATATTGATGAGAGGGGTAGTAAAGTAGTGAGGATGATCAGTGGTTAGTAAAGGAGTAGGAGACGGGCAGCAAATTCAGTGAAATATCGGAAGTGTTAGGAGAGAATGAGAGAGTAGCTAATAAGAATTAATAGAACTGTTAGCAGAAAAGTGATGATAAGTAGGAGAGGAGAAAAGAAGTGGAGGAGGGATTGTTGAGTAAGGGTAAATTGTAGGAGCGGTAGTAGGAGAAGTAGAGGAGGAAAAGTAGGTGAAAGGGGAAGTAGATGAAATGAAGGAGTGTAGGGGAGGGGTAGCTGTGTTAGTAAAAGATTGGAAGTTCTTGAAGGGGAAGTAGGGGAAATGAGGAGATATTATGGAAAAGATAGTAGGGCAGTAATTCTAGGGGCAGCAGGGAAGTGTCCACAAGCAGTGGATGAGAAGGGAAGTGAGTCGTGGGATTGGGAAGTAAGAGTAAGTGATGGAAGCTATAGTAGAAGTACTAGGGATATTTTAATATGGACAGTGATGAAAGATAAAGTAGAAGAAGTAAGGGAAGTGAAGGAAGCTGAGAGTTAGCGATATGAGGGATAATAATGAAATCAATGGGAAGGATAGCAGGGAAATGAGCATCAGAATTGGAGGAGAAGGTAAGTGAGATACGAGATTTGGAAGTAACAGTAAGTGAATGAAGTGACAGTAGGAGAAGTAGGGAAGGATAAGTATAAAAAGATAGGAAAAGTAGGCGAAATGAAGAAGTGTAGGGGAGAGACAGTTGTGCTAGTAAAAGGGATAAAGTCATTGGAGTGAAGTTAGGAGAAATGAGGAGAAATGATGGGATGGATAGTAAGGAAGTGTAGAGATGTACAGCAGGAAAATGAGGATGAGCAGTTGAGGATAAGGGAAGTGATGGACATGAGTGGGAAGTAAGAGTAAGTAATGGGAGAATAGTAGAATTAAAAAGGGGATACGTAGGGGAATGGAGGGGATGTAAGCGAAAAAAGGAGGAGTAGAGGGATGGGCCTTAGGGATAGTGAAAGATGGGGAGTCATTGGAGGGGAAGTAATGGAAGTGAAGGAATGTGAGGGGAAGTGATGAAAGAGACAGTAGGTAAGTGATGGGAGGAATAGCTGAGAAGTGAAGATGAGCAGTGGAGGAAAAGGAAAATGAGAGGTGGGATTGGGAAGTAAGAGTAAGTAATAGGAGGGGTAGTAGAATAAGTAATAATGGGAGGGGGGTATTTTGATGTCTTAATTCACCTCTTAAGGGCTTACGGAGCATACATAGAGCTTATTTTTCGTGTTTTTTTTCTTTCAAGTGCAGTGTAACCATGTAAGAACTCGATTTAAATTTTACGCCATTTTAGAGCCATTTTCGTCGCGGTACATCTCCCAGGAGAATAATGTACCAGCTAGACCTTCGTTCTTCCTTTGTAAGAATGAGTTGGTTCGTTTGCCGTTCATAATTGTCTACGAGTGCTCGAGGCGAGGAAGTCGATAACCCGAGCAAACCATCCCTTCACCCCCTTCTTCACCTCTCGATAAAATACCAACCCCATTGTAGTTACACGTCGCTTAATGGCCGCTCTGGGACTCTAATCGAAATTAGTTTTTTAATTGGGGAGACTTATTTAGTCGTTAGGCTTCATTGGGGATGGCAAAGTGGAGGGGTGGGCCGGAAATCGTTTAGGGTGAAAAAATCAGCTTTTAGATCCTATTTGGATGCTTTAGAATCTGAAAGTTTCATTATAATTTCTTTATTAGTTAAATCTCTTTTATACAGGGGAGTATGGATACTGCTGTGCTTCAAGAATTTCGCTCAATTATCTTCGATTTTTGGGCAAAAAAATGAAAGACCGTTCACAATTTAAACATTTGAAATTGAACATTATAAAGAACAATAGTTACAAAATTTTGTAGACTACTAAAATTAATTTCAAAATATTCGACCTGGATGTTAAAAAATTTTTATTTTATAGTTACAACTATATGACAATATTTTCAAATATTCAGAATAGTATATTTTTTAATTTTTAGTGTTTCACATTAAGCATGTTAAAATAAAAGGAAATTTCTTAAACATTAATTTTTTGGTTAAAGATTCATAAACTTAGTTTCAAATGCATTTATTTGGTTAAAAATTAAAAGGACTTTGTGATTAATTTTTTTTGTGGTTGAGAATTAATTTTATAAAATGAAGAATTAACTACATGGCTGAAAATGAAACTGCTTGGTTGAAAATTGAATTTTTCCTTACTAATTCAACTGTTTGCATACAAATTTATTTATTTCTTAATTTGCCTTTTTTAGTTGAAAATTAAACAGTTTTATAGAGAGCTTCTGTTTTTAGCTGAAATTTTTTTTCTTTATTGACTCAAAACTCTTTCTCGATTGACAATTCAACTGTTGTTGTTTTCGACTTTCAAAACACAAAATATTTTTGTTGTTTGATTCTGAAGAAAGGTGGCTCAGAACTCTTATTTTGAATTTAATTTTGTAATTTTGGTTTGGAAAATATTTTTTTATAATCTCAACATTTTGTTCTAATATTAATCATTACTTTGTGTTATGAAATCTGGTATAAAGATTGAAGTAAAAGGCGACACTATCATGATTCTCAATGTACATAAGTTTTCAGAATTTGTTTATAATTATTTGGTTAAACATACATATATTTTTCTAAAACTCCATCTTTGTATAAAAATAATCTCATGGGTTAAAAATTTAACTATAATGTTAAAAATTCGTATTTTTTAAAATTGAAAATTAATTTTTTAACTGAAGATATACTAGAAAATTAATCTTTTTTGTTATAAATTCATGTTTCGGCAGAATATACATATTTTTAGTTAAAAATTCATTTCTTTGTTCAAAGTTTGAACTATTTTATTCAAAATTCATGTTTTTTATTAAAAATTCATCTTTTTTGGCATAAAATTTAGTTTTTTCCTTGAAAATAGGACTATTTTGTCGAAAATTTATTTTTTGCTTCAAGATGAATTATTATTTTAGTTAAATATTAATTTCTTTTGTTGAAATTTTAACGATTTCATTAATAATTCATGTATTACTTTAAAAATTCAACTATTATGGTGTAAAATCAAGTTCCTTGGTAAAAAGTCTATCTTTTTGATAGAAAATTAATTTCTTTTGTTGAAGATTGAACTATTTTGTTAAAAATCTATGTTTTTTATTGAAAATTCATCTTTTTTATATTATAAAATTTATTTTTCTGGTTGTAAGTTTATCTTTTTCTTTAAAAATTAATTTTCTTTGTTTAAAGATTTATTTATTTGGTTAAAGTTTATCTTTTTTGGTAGAAAAATAATTTCTTAGTTTAAAGATTGAACTATTTTGTTGAAAATGTTTTTTTTTGCAAGAATTTATCTCATTTACTATCAAATTGATTTTTTTGGTTAAAAGTTTATCTTTTTAGGTGAAATGAATTTCTTAGATTGAAGATTCAACTATTTTCTTGAAATTTTATATTGAACTATTCCATTTTTGGACAAAAGTTTACCTTTTTGTGTTAAAAATTCATGTAGTTTGTTAAAAATTATTTGTCTTTCTGAGTAGAAAATTAATCTTTTTTGTTGTAAATCCTACTCTATTTTATTAGAAATTCATGTTTTCGTTGAAGATGAATTATTCAAGTTTATTTATTGTTTGGGTAAAATTTAAACTATTTTATTGATAATTTATGAACTTTTTTAAAAATTGATGCTTTTCGGTATTAAATGAAATGTATGGGTTAAAAGTTTATTTTTTTGAATGAAAATTAATTTCTATGTTTGGGATTTTATTATTTTCTTACAAATTTATATTCTTTGCTGAAAATTCATCTTATTCGTATTATAAAATTTATTGTTTCGATTGAAAGTTTATCTTTGGTTGTCGATTCAACTATTTTGTTGAAAATTTATATATTTTAATCTGAAAATTGAAACATTTTGTTAAAAATTTGTCTTTCTTGATAGACAATGAATCTTTTTCGTTGAAAACTCAACTATATGGTTTAAAATTCAATTTTTTATTGAAGCTAAATTATTCTAGTTAAATATTCATTTCTTTGGTTAAAAATCCATCTTTTTTTCGTAAAAAATAAATTTTTTGGTTGAAAGTTTATATTTTTGTTATTAATTAATTTTTTAATCAAAAAATTTTATTTTCTTATATAAGTAGTTATTTTTTGTAATAAAAAATGGTAAAACAATTAAAGTTAAAGGCGAGTGGTGAATATCAGTATTCTGAATTTACATAAATTGCCCGGTTTCCGATAAGAAACTTATTTTAGAAATCTGGTAAAATTTAGTGGTAAGACTCCAAAGTGAAGCGAGAATTTCGTGACCTTTGCTAACTCGGTACCCACGAGCTCGTTCCATTATTCGAATAAGTTTCCTGACGATGAAGAGGGCGGGTCGTAAGAAGGGAACTCAAGGGGAGCATAATGAGCAGGATGAAGACAGTACCTGTCTTAATTCCTGCTCCCTGGGGCGGAAGTCAACTCTCAAGTACAATTTGCTTCAAAATTAGGAAAAAAATTGAGGAGGAAAAAAACGATGAACACTCATGTTGATAAAAAAGAGATAATAAACTGAAAAGCAGTCATGTAAATGTAAAATAATATAAAGTAAATAATTATAAAATAAATAAATAAATAATGCGTAAACTTAAAATAATATAACTTCAAAATTGGACAAGGTTGAATTCAGGGGTTGAATTCATGACAAACGTAAAAAAAGATAGAGGGGTTTAACTACTGATACTAATGACCCTGACCTTTAATTTGATTTTTAAGGTCATTTGAAGGTCAAAGTGATTCTTTAAATGGGTAAACCTAATTTTGATCTCAGATTTTTTTAAATCAGGAAATCCTACGTTCTAAAGGATATTTCTATTAAGGTCATGACTAGGTCGAATGAAGGTCAAATTTTGCGATAATGTTTAGATAATGGGTGTAAGCTCCGAATTGAGCTTGGAAACAGCAAAATGTTTTGCAAAAAAGTTATCAGAGGCAGAGGGATCACCTACTGGTACTGCTGATCTTGACCTTATATGCGATTTTTAGGGTTTATTTGAAGATCAATGGGATTTTTAAATATAGAAACATCTACTCTTGCCCTCAGGTTTGTGATGAGGGGAAAATCTTACGTTCAAAATTATATTTTTATGAAGGTCATGGAAGGTTCAAATGAAGGTAAATTAAGGATAATGTTTAAATAATGGCTTTAAGAAAGTCGCAGTCATTAATGCTTGGCTGGTTTGCTATTTTTGAAAAGTTTTTTTAATAATTAAAATACAAAGAAAAAAGCTTTGCACATTAAGCAAATGTATATCAGGGCATTTCTGCATGTTTAAACTTGATTTTAGTCGAATGGCGCAGGTTTTTCATGTCTTTTGACTTTAAAAAGTTTATTTTTAACGTTTGTAATAGACAGTAAATTGACCTTTATCCGACCTTGCCATTACTTCGATGAAAATTAAAATTTTGAACGTAAAATTTCTGGCTCTTTTGAAATCTGAGTTCAGAATTAGGGGTTCATATTTTAAAAAATCAGTTTGACCTTTAATTAATCTTAAAAATCTAATTCAAGGTCAAGGTCATTGGTACCAGTAGGTGATCTCTCTGCCTCTGATAACTTTTGTCCGAAATATTTTGCTGCTCCCATCCTCAATTCCGTGTCAACGCCTATTATTTAAACATTATCGCAAATTTGACCTTCGTTTGAACTTGCCATGACCTTTATAAAAATTTCATTTTGAACGTAAAATTTCCCGCTCTTTTCAAATCTCGGTTTAAAAGTCAAGGTCATTGCTAGTGGTAGTTGAACCCCTCTGCCCCCTAAACTTTTGTCTACAACATTTTTCTATATCCAACTAAAATTCTGAGTTACGTCCCATAATATATTAAAATGGTCCACCCTCTATAAAGTATTTTATGGCCTCTTAAATCCCTCGATAATTTTGTATACCCTAATCATCAGATCATATTTTTAATTGTTTTGCTTAACATTTTAAACCACCGAATGCCTCCTCTCCTTTTTTTAAACAAAATACTTAATTCGTCAACACGAAAAGATTATTTAATTTTATCTTAATTTTAATTTAAATTTTATTTTAATACAAGAAGACGAGCTTTTTACAAAATAGTTGAATTTTTAATTAAATAATTAAATTGAAATCAAATTGAAAGATTATTTTATACAAAAAAATGATGAATTTTGAACAAAATAAATATATATTCCCAACCAAATAATTTAATTTTCAACTAGGAATACTAATTCTCTACCATAGAAAATGTTTAACTAAAAAGATCATTTCGTAACCAAAAATGGACCAGTTAAAGTATTATTTAGAAAACTTAATTTTTTTTCTAAAAGACAATCTTTTACGAAATAGCTAAATTTTTTACCACATAGTCTGATTTTTTATCCAATTGTTCAATGCCCAAGACAAAAGAGAGGAATTTTCTCTATAAAAGAGTTGAAATTAAAATCCGAATAATAAATTTTAATTTGAAAATTTTTTAAACAAATAGTTGAATTTCTAAAGTGAAGAAATCAATTCTGCACAAAAAATGAAATATTTAAATTTCAATTTGACAAAATTAATTTTAAAATGAAAAAATGAATCTTCAAAAAAAAAAAGATAGATTTCTACCAAACAGTTTAAAAAGTTAATTTGTACCTCAGAAATGGGCATCTTTAACAAAGCAGTTCAATTTTTAACCAAAGAGAGAAATTTTCAACAACAAAAAAATATAATAGTTAATATTTTAACAAACAAAATATTTTAATTTAAAATAAAACACGACGTAATTTAACCAAAAAAGACCAATTTTCAACCAGATAGTTGAAATTTTAGTTTAGAAAATATCACTTCTTGACCAAAAATGGAATAGTTTAATTTGTATTGAAAAACCATAATATTTAATTTACAAAAGTAAATTTTTCACAAATTGAATTGTCTATCCAAAAATAAAGTTTTCAACAAAAAACTTAATTTTCAATCAAAAAGTTAAATTTTCTACTAAGATTAGTAATTTAAAAAAAATTAATTTTTTAGAAAGCAGGATAAATTTTTAACCAACAAGTTGAATTTTTCACTTGAAAAGATCAATTTTCAACTAAAATTTTAGCCTATGTAACACAGCATTAAGAATTCGTTGTCTTGCAACATTGAAATTTGAAAACATTCTCAACCAATTTAAAAGAAAATTTAAATTTACTAATATTTTGAACAAATTGTGCATTTTTAAAGTTTTATATATATTTTAAAAGTTTTCTTAAGATTCCTGGGAAAATTTTAAACGATCTTTTATTTTGAAAATATATTTAAAAAATTCAAAAGCGCTTTCAAAAATGTTCAACATTATGGTACAAATTTGATCTAGTCTATACTCCATTCATAATATTCGGTTAAGAATAAATTTTTTAGTTGAAGCTTAATTATTTTACATGAAACTTCACTTCTTTAGTTAAAAATTTAAATATTTAATTAAAAATTCATATATTTTGTTTAGAATTCATATTTTTTGATAGAAAAATAACATTCTTGGTTAAATATTGTTACTTTTTTGTTAAAATTAAAAATTTAATTTAAAATTGATGTATTTTGTTAAAAAATCATCTTTTAAAATAGAAAAATGATCTTCCTGGTAGAAAATTGATCTTTTTGGTTAAAAATTGAATTGTTTTGTTTAAAATTCTTATTTTTCAATTGAAAATTTAGTTTCCCACTGAAAATTTAATTGTTCCATTTTTGGTTATAATGTTATGTTATACATAATTTTCATAAAAATTAATCTTATTCATATTATAGCATTTATTTTTTTGTTTAAAAGTCAATCTTTTTGGTTGAAAATGAATTTTGTTTGTTCAATATTCAAAGATTTTTCTGGAAAATTATACATTTTATTGAAAATTCATACTTTTGTCAAAGATGAATTATTTTAATTGAAAATTAATTTCTTCACGTGAAATTTGAATTATTTTATTCATAATCCATTCTTTTCTTAAAAATTCATCCTTTTTGGTATAGGATCAATTTTCTTGGTTAAAAGTTTATATTTGTGGTTAAAAGTCAATTTTTTTGTTTAAAAATTGAACTAATTTGTTAGAAATTCGGTTTTTTCATTGAATTTTTTTCCATCTCAAAATTTAGCTATTCTGTTTTTGAGTTAAAATGTGTTCTTTTTTAATCGGAAATTCATGTTTTTGTAGAAAATTTGTCTTTTTTATATATAATTTATTTTTTCAGTTGAAAATCCTACTATAAGGTTAACAACAATTAATTTTTCTGGTGGAAGATTAATTATTTTAGTTATAAATTCATGTATTTTGTTTATAATTACTATAACTATTTTGTTGGAAATTATTTTTTTATTTATTCAAAATTTATTTTTCAGCTGAAAATGTATCTATTCTGTTTTTGCGTGGAACCTTATCTATTCAAGTTGAAAATTCATGTGTTTGTTGGAAAATTTGTCTTTTTCTATAGAAAACTGGTCTTTTTTATTAAAAATCCAACTATTTAGTTAAAATTTCATTTTTTGGGTTAGAGATTCAACAATTTTGTAAAAAACTCATCTTTTTTTAAGGTAAACTATTTTGTTGGAATTCGGTTTATTTCGTTAAAAATGTTTGCTTAACTATAAATGAAACGATTATATTTTGGCTTGGATAATAATCTTTTTTAGTTAATAATTCATTAATTTTTTTGAAATGTCGTATTTTTTGGGAGAGAAGTTCTACGTTTTTTATGAAATTTATATTATATATTGACAGAAACGTCTATCTTGAAATTTTTTTTGGTTGAAGATAAAACTATTTTGTTCAAAATTTGTTTTTTATTGAAAGGTAATCTTTTTAACTGGCACATTTTAATTTTTTGTTGAACATTGACCTTTGTTCAAAACTGGAGTATTTTGTTGAATATTCATATAATTTGTCAAAAAATTAACTTTTATGATAAAAGAATAATCTTCCAAGTAGAAAATTTGTCTTTTTAGTTGAAGATTGAACAATTATGATAAATTTTGTTTTTTAATTTAATTTTTCAACTCAAAATTTAACTTTTCTGTTTCTTGGTGAAAATTCATTCATTCCCAAAACAATTTTTTCTTAATTGACTGAAAAATTGGCCTTGACTGAAAATTCCATATTTTGTTGAAAATCCTTTTTTTTGTTTGAAGTTATTATTTTTTGGTTGAGAATTTAACTAGTCAGTTAAAAATCCTTTTTTTTTATGAGTCTTAAAATTCTTGTTAAAATTTTAATTTGACATTTGAAATTTTCGAAAACCTTTTTGAATCTGCTTACACTGAAAAAATGGTTAGTTGGGCCAACTATTCAGTTTGTAAGATATGGTATTGCTATTTTGTTAGTTGGGTTAACCATTAACCTAGTTGCTGATACTAACTAAATAGTCAGTACAACTAATGGAATTGTTGTACAAACGAATACAATAACAGTATCAACTAATAAATTTGCTAATAAAACTAATAAAAGTACCATATCTTACTATATAAATAGTTGGCTCAGCTAACCATTTTCCAGTGATAAGAAAGCCAGCAAAATTAAAATTTTATATAAGTTTAAAAACAAATAAATTGAAATTCAATAAAGTTTCAATTTTAGAATTGAACTATTTTCATCATTCGTTTTCACTGTGTTAGTGAGGAAGCACTCGAAATATAAAAATCTGGGTCTCTGAAGATTGATGCCACTTATCCATTCGAGACCATGTGAACTTCTGGCCAGGACACTGAACTCGACGGGATCTTTGATAACAAGTGTCTTCAGATTTTTCGTCTAGAAGTCGACAGTAGTCAAAGAAATTTCCATTTTCACTCATAACCAGAGCCTGTGATCTAGCAAAGGCAAGTGCGATACATCTGGTGAAAAAATTTTGAGTGTCTTCAAACTCAGCCTAAATTAGACGTATCCGTTCCAACTGCACTCATATAAGATAATATGTATGATACATTGGGTGCACTTAAATTATTTCAAATTTGTTAGTTTCAAATTTCTTCACACAGGAAGCACTTGTGTTGATTCAATAAAACATTTCTCTCAATTTTTCTTAAGTACAAATAATGACTTTCAAGAAGATGAATGTTGGTTTCAAGGAGCCATTATCAGGATGACGTAGAAATGAGCGGATCCAGAAAACTTTTCGGATTGACAATTCATTTTCGAATCTTTTCGAAACTTCACAAAATTCCAAATATCTTTTCACATAATACCAAGTTTTGCAAAAAAATTTTGTTAAATTCTGATAAATAATTTTTTTTTCGATCTTCTAGGTTCTTTTTTGTCATAGTTTGAAATATTAAAAATCATTCTTTTGAAATAAGACTAAAGAAAAATTATTCTGTTTCAATTATAAAAGTCGTATTCATTTTTCAAGAAAAGGAAATTTGCTTCGATTTAAGACAGAGTTCTAGAAATTTTAATTTGGTCCGTTACTGGAAATTTAAAGATTTCTAAAGGTATCAGCATGATAAAAAGACCACACATGTTTCCATTTAAAAAATTTCAATTTCAAGAGAACCAAATCGATTCCATCTAATTCGAGGGTGGATTCAAAAGATTCATAGTTTTAGTTCTTTTTATCTGTTTGTTTGAAAAATATCTTTTTAATGAATATTTTTAATTTTTTGGTTAAAGTTCCACTGCAATGTAGAAAATTCATTATTTTGGCTATAAAAATCAACTATTTGCTAGAGAATTAATTTATTTTTTGTGGAAAATTTTATTTTTGTGTTGAAAGTTCGACTGGTGCGTAGAAAATCCGTTGAAAATCCCATTTTTTGTTAAAAAAAGACTAAAAGTTCAACTATTTAGTTTAAAAAATCGTCCTTTTAGTATAAAATTAATCTTCTTGGTTGAAAAATTGACTGTTTGGTTTAAAATTTATCCTTTTTTTTAAATTCGTCGATTTTGGTAGAAAATCAAATTTTTAGTAAACAATACAATTTTTATCTGAAACTTAAATCCTTTTTTCGCCCGATCAACTATTTTATTTTTTCTTTATAGAAAATGAATCTTTTTACGTATAACACTCAAAGCCTTCGTTGAAAGTTATTTTTGACATAAGTTTTAACTATTTCGTTGTGCAAAAATGCATCTTTTTGTCATTCAATTTCAACAATTATGTAAATTAATAAAATAACTATTTAAAATTCTTATTAATATATAGATAATAATAAAATTAGTTACTTAATTAATTATTAGAATATAATCATGAAATATAATTAATAATTCTTTTATTGTAGAAAAAGAATCTCGTAAACTTAAATTCAGTCAAGTATTTATTACAAGCAATTAAAATATTATTATATTATTTTTTAATTTTAGTAATTTCATTACAAGTATTATTTGATAGCGGTGTAGTATTTATTAAGTAGACATTTTAGTTATTCAGTAAAAAATTTAAATGTTTTATATAAGGTTTATTTTAATTTTATTTGAAATTAGTTTTTTTTAAGTGGAAATTTAAATATTCCATTTTTGAGTCAGAACTCATTTTTGTAATTTAGCAATTCAACTATTTGGTTGGAAATTTATATAGTTTATTGAAAATTCGTCTTTTTTGGTAGTAAAATAATCGTCTCGGTTGAAAATTCATTTTTTGTGTAAAAATTGATGTATTATGATTACAATTACTTTTGTGAATTAAAAACTAACGCTTTGAAATTAAAATATAACTATTTGATTAAAACTAAACTTTTTTATTGAATCTTTATATTTTCAGGTTTGAAATTCAATTTTTTTATAGAGAATTCATCTTTTTGTCTTGAAAATTTAATATTTTGTTATATAGTTCAAGTATTTTGGAGAATTTCCGTTTTTTTTGTTTCAAAAATTAATTTTTTAAATGAAAATTCAACTGTTTCGTTTTTGGTTGAAAATTGAAATTTTTAGTTTTAAAATTGGCTACGTGAAATTGGAACAACGAATGGACTAGTCTAAAAAATTCGGGAAAACTTTTTGTTTAAAATTAATTGCGTAAAATGATAATTTAGCGATTTCGTTGAAAATTAAACTGCTTTCTGCAAAACTAAATTTTTGTTAAAACTTTAAATCTATTGCATACATTTTTCTGTTTTACAGAAAAATGTAACTGTTATGTAGAAAATTCGTTTTTGTTTGTAAATTTAATTTTTTAATGAGAATTTTTCTGTTCCATTTTTTATTACAAATTAATCTTCTTATTAAAAAAATGTAACTGTGAGATTTAAAATGTGAACACGTAGTATGAAATGTATGTATTTTGTTAAACAAAATTTTTTTGTTGTAAAATATTATTTTTCTTTGTTTAAAATTAATCGTTTTGGTTTCAATTTATTTTTAGCTTTAAAATTGCACTTTTTGGTTTGAAATTTATATATTTTGTTGAGAATTTGTCTTTTATAGTAGATAATTATTCTTATTGGTAGAACATTCAAGTTTTTACTTAAAAATTCTACATCTTAAAATGTCTACTCTTAATAAAAAATTAATATTTTCGGTTGGAAAATTCAACTGTTTTGCAGAAAAATATTATTGTTAGTTGAAAATAGGTTTTTTTTATTTAAAAGTTTAACTACTTTGTCAAAAATTTATTTCCCTTAGTCACACATTTATAATAATTTCAGTTGAAGATGCATATCTATGGTTTAAAATTGGACTATTTTGTTAAAAAAATTGTTGTTTTTTTGTAAAAATTATTTTTTTTTTTAATTCAACTTCTATTTTTCTTTGAAAATATGCATTTTTAAAATTCAAAATTCAACTATTTGTGCAGGAATTAATGTATTTTGTTGAAAATTCATCTTCTCCAATTGAAAATAATTACAATTGTTTTCGGTTGCAACTGTTTTATCAAAAGCTGAATTTTTTTTTGTTTGAAAATTCGATATCTGTTCGAAAATTCATCTCTATAGGTAGAAATTTTGAAAATTTCGTTAAAAATGTTATTATTATGTTAAAAAGTGTGTTTTTAAATTTATCTGTTTAATTAAAAATTGAAGGTATGCAAAGGTCCATTTTTTAAATTACAAATTCAAATACTTGGGTAAGAGTTGAATTCCTTTATTAAATTTTTATTTCAGGAAGTTTCATCTTTTTCATTGCAAATTTTTACGATTTTGTTAATAAATCCTTCTTTTTGGTCTAAAATTAATTTTTGTAACTGACAATGTAACTTTAGCATTTTTGGTAAATTTTGTTCTGAAAATGTAACAATTCGTATTTTTCGTTGAGAATTCATCTCTTAGTTAAAAATTTAAATTTGTTAGGTTAAAAATTCAACAGTTTTGTTAAACATTTAAATATTATGGTAAAAATTTGTCTTTAAAATTTTGACTACTTTTAAAACATTTTTTTTCTAATTAATTTGGAGTAACTGTAAATTCAAGTTTCCGATAAGTGGCTGAAAATTTATTGTTTGCTGGTGATAACCAAACTATTAGTTTAAGAAATTATGTTTATGTCTGAAAATTCGTCTTTTTGGATAGAACATTAATCTTGCTGGTTAAAAATGCTTCTTTTTGTTTGAAAATGTATCTTCTTAGGTTGAAAATTTGACTCTTTTGTTACAAATTAAACTATCTTGTTGAAAATTGCATTAATATTTTTAAAATATAAGCATTCTGTCAAATTATTCTTTTTTGTTCAAAAATTAAATTTTTTTGTTAAACATTAATCTAGTTAGACAAATAATTCGTCCTTTCGGATTGAAATTTTTTTTGCTAAAAAATCTTGTAAAAAATTATGTTATTTAGTTGAAACTGCATTTTTTTTAACTTCAATCTTTTTTGTTTGAAAACTCGGAATTTAGTTGAAAGTTCATGCTGGTATTGTGAAAATGTCAGATTATTGAAATAAATGATTAAAAGTACTATTTTTTAATTTCTATTTAAAATTTTGTTATTCGGTTATAAAAAGATTCTTTATTTAAAAGTTTACAGCATTAAAGTTTTCCATTCCATTAAATAGTAATGGAAAGGAAAAGTCTAAAATTTTTTAGGGAAGGAAACAGAGAGAAATATTTTTTGTTTAAAAATTTGACGTTTGTTTCAAAATTTACCTTCGTAGGTTAAAATTTCAACAATCTGGTTTAAAATTTAATCAATTTGTTCTAAACTCTTTTTTTTAATAGCCGGTTTTACTGAAAATTTATCATATGTCAATGTAATTTAATAAAAAAATAAAACTTCATTTACTTGGGTAAGAATTGAATCACTTTGTTGCATCTTTTTATGAAGGTTTATCTTTTTGGTTGAAACTTACAATGTAACGTTTCTATTTTTAGTTAAAATTTGTTGTTGAAAATTTAACAATTTGGCTATGCATTTAAATATATA
>NC_046665.1:104913873-104941582 GCF_010883055.1 Belonocnema kinseyi | reverse complement strand
CAATTTTTTGTTAGAAGCTCCTCTATTTAGACAAATAAGAATTGAATCACTTCGTTACATTTTTTCATAAAGGTTTATCTTTTTGGTTGAAACTTACAATGTCACTTTTCTATTTTTAGTTAAATTCTTGTTGTTGAAAATTTAACAATTTTTGTCTATTTTGTTGAAACCTTTCTTTTTTTCAAATTAATTTATTTAACTGAAAATTCAAGTTTTCCATAAATGGATAACAATTTATTATTTTTAGGCGATATTTAACTATTTGTTTAAAAATTGATGCGTTCGGTTGAAAATTCGTCTTTTTGGGTAGAATATTAATCTTGCTGATTGAAAAGTTGAAAATGCTTCTTTTTTGGTTGAGAATTTTTCTTATGTGGAAAATTTAACTATTTTGTTACAGGTTCAAATTTTTCTGTTGAAAATTGCATTAATATGTTGAAATGTTAAATATTTTATTAAAATTAATCTTTTTTGTTTAAAAATTCAATTAAAAAAAACAGTAATTCGTTCTTTTGGATTGAAAATTCTTTTTTTTCGTTGAAAAATCTTCTAAAAAATTATATTATTTGATTTGCATTTTTGATATTCTTCTTTTTAAATTCTACATTTAGTTGATAATTAAGGTTTGTAGTGTCCAGATTTCAATAATTTAGTTAAAAGTTAAACTATAATTGGCAAAAAATTAACTAAAAAAATCATGCATTGTGATAAAAAAGACATCTTTTTTATTGAAATAAATGAAGAATTCTTTTTTAAATTCTATTAAAAATTGTTCCATTCGGTTTATAAAAAATTCTTTATTTAAAACTTGTCAGTATTGCAATTCTCGCTTTTAAATGTTAATGGGCAAAAAAATGAAAATTTAGTCTGGAAAAAATGAGGGATAAATCAACCGATTCCTCTATGCTTTTTTATTAAAATTTATCAAGAGAAATTTCAAAATAAAGTTTTTTATATTTAAATTCACCTACAGAAATTTCAAAATGAAGTTTTTCGCCCTCCCGGCCTTTCATTAATTTCTCCCTGCTGTTTTCTAATTAAAATATTTACAGGTGAACATCACAAGCTAAAATAAATAGTTTTTATTTTTGATGTTAAGGTTTTTGAGCAGGTGAGTGTATCAATAATTTTGTATTAATAATCAATAATAATTTTTCGGGCGAGGACTTTCGTGCGAAATCTTGGCCACATGTCATTGAACGGAAAGCAGATATACTTGTTTATTTATGTCGTATATACATATATAGACCTATGAATCGAGAATCAGTATTCTACAGGTATATCGAATACACACATGTGCTTGAAGGTGGTGTAGCACCAGCTTTTGGCGCCCCGTGGTTCGCAGGCGTGAATACTTCAACCACTATTTGTTATTCTAATGCTGCATTATATATTTGTTTGGGCGTGGGCGCGAGTCACCCGAAGTGTGAAACACGCGTTGTAACACGTATGGTGTATAAGCCCGATTCCTCTGGAATTTCAACCGAAACTCGCGACCTGAGCATAATGCGGATAGCGGATGCAATTTCGACGTCACGATTCACGAATTTATGAAGAAAAGGCGGTTTCGATGACGCGCCTATAATTTATGGAATTTCATTGTGAGATTCTGCTACTGCCGCGCCACGCCGCTTGAGCCGGTATGCATATCGCATTACCGAGGAAAGAGAATTAAAAAGTTTGCATTCACCCACCTCTGATTTAAATCAATTCATTTAAATATTCCAATAAATCTAGATTATTTTCGAGCTGTGTGTATTTCTTAGCAGCTCGAACAAAGTGGCGATTTTTTGGTTAATTTTATTGTTATCCTTTTCTTGGTAGGCCCAGATCCCACAACCATAGAGCACAGCATAATTTTTATTTTATTCGAGTTAATGTCAAGGTCCATTTTTTCATGCTAGTATTCAATCTGCTCAATATTCTCTAAAAACCGTTGATTGACTCTGTCATAACAAACTTATCATCTGTAAGTGCTAACCCACGCACCTTCACTGTGCGTGGGTTTGTATTGCTTTTTGGAGCCATTCTTTTAACCCTTTTTTTCAACGTATCGTCTTTTTCCTGGCAGATGTGTTGCCCTACAAAATTAATCTCCCAATAATTCCTTTTAAAAAGTCTGTCAAAGCGTCTTTTCTTTTATATTTACCCGATTTTTACCCTTGATATTTCTAATGGAGCCTAACTTTCTGTTAATACTTCCTTTCATCACAGAATTGCATTTTCTCCTCTTTTTACGCATAGATTTTACCCTTACTTTCTACAACTAGTATTTTTACTGGTCTGTTTTTGCCCCGATAGTCATTTCTTAGTACAATTTAAACATCATAACTAAGACCTGTAATGTTCACGTTTCTTAAATACGTATGCTTTCTTTCGATAATCGCCACGTGGATTTCATAATTTGACCACGCATCACCAGTCATTCTTCCTACAACCGCAGTACCACACACTCCAGTTGCACCCCTAAGAGTGATATCTAGGAATATTAGTACATGCGCCTTCTATATCTTTATTGCGTATAAGGGGCCATACTAACAAACTGTAACAAAATATTTCTACCCCGCTGCCCGACCTCTTTCTGTTCGTTATTTTTAGTTATGAGAAATGTTTTGCTAGTTATTGCTAGCAGAATTAGGCAGGGTATTCGGGAACTTCATTTTCAAAATTCCCTGATTTTTTCTTGTCTAATTTTTGATTTTCCTTCATCGTTAATATTCATATACCAGCATTTTATTCTTGTAATACTTTTAACATAGAATATTTTATAGACAGAAAAAACAGCATTTTTATAAACTTATTTTAACCAAAAAAATCTACTTTCTACTATGAAAGATGGTTTTTAATGAAATATTTGAATTTTTAGGAAAATAATTAATGTTATAACATAACAGTTGAATTTTCAACCTAATAATATATGAATTGTCAACAAAAAAGCGTCCTAGGTTATACTAGAATGAACAAAGATAAAAGTCAAACAAATAAAAAATAATTTTAAAACCAAAAAGATGAATTGTCAATAAATTGAATTTTAAACAAAAAATAAGACTTCTTAGCAAAAAATTATTTTTGTTACTAACAAAGGAGAATTTTTAACTAAAAAAAGAGTCTTAAAAAGTGTGAAAACTAAATTTTCAGTTAAAAAATTACTTTTAAACAAAAAAATAGATATTCCACTAAACATTAAATTTTCAACCAAAGACATAAACTTTTAATTAAAAAAAAATCAATGAAAAATAAAACCAAAAAATAATAATTGAAACAAAAATAATAAATTTGAAAAAAAATTGTTGAATTTTCTATTAAAAAAGATTTCAGTTGGCTCTTGACCATCAAAATATGAATTTTCAACCAAAATGATGATTTTTTACCAAATAGTTGCATTTTTGTCCAAAAAAGAGTACATTTCTTGTAAAATAGATGGATTTTTACTTAAGAAAACAATTTTTTAAAATAGTTGAATTTTCATCCAAGAAAAATGAGGTTTGTCCCAAAAGAGAGATATTGTTTATAAACCCGAAATTTAAAAAAAACTTATTCAGAAAAGATTTATTTTATTTCTCATTATCAAAATATAAATTTGTTTAAATAAACAGTAAATCTTCTGCGAAATTTTTTAATTTTCAACAAAGCAGTAGAATTTTTGAACAAAATTATGATTTTTTAACAAAAAAGTTTAATTTTTAACCAAACAAGTGCATCTTCATCCAAAAAGAATAAAAATTCTCTTAAAACAGATGAATTTTTCATTGAAAAAAATTTAAACAAAATAGCGGAATTTTCATCCAGAGAGGATTTCAGTTCTCTTTTCAATGGCAACCTATTAAATTAAATAAAAAGTAAATTTTCTACGGAATAATTAAATTTTCAACTAAAAAGTATTACATTTAAAAAACATTGTAGAATTTTCAAACAAACAGTTGCATTTTTATCCAAGAAAGATGTAATTGAAAAACAAACAAAAAATTTTTTTTAATAATGGGATTTTCTACCGGAAAGGATTTCACTTATCTTTTTAACGCCAAAATATTAAATTCGAACAAAGAGTAAATTTTCTACGAAATAGTTAAATTCTCAACAAAACAGCAGATTTTCCAACCAAAGAGAATTACTTTTAAACAAAATTTTCTGCTAAATGGTCGAATTTTAAACCAGAAAGTATGAATTTTTAACAAAATTGTTAACTTTTCCACCAAAGAGTTGCATTTTTGTCCTAGAAAAATGAAAATTCTATTAAAACAGGTTAAATTTTAAATCAAAAGACAAGTTTAAAAAAAAGGTTGAGTTTTTATCAAAAAATATTTTAATTGAGTTTACGACAGAAAAATAAGAATTTTCAGCAAAAAGTAATTTTTATAGGAAATAATTCAATTTCCAGTAAAGTTTTAATTTCTGTCCCAGAAAGATAAAGAATAATCTTCAGGAGGAGGATTTTGTGAAGGTCCTTCTCCCCTCTTTTGTAACAAATCTCTAATCGCTAAACTGTATTCATCATTCAACTACGCATCACCAGTCATTCTTCCTACAACCGCAGTACCATACACTCCGTTCGCACTTTTGAGAATGATTTACAGGAATTCTAAATCTTTATTGCGTATAAGCATCTTTCAAGTTAGGCTATCAATGCCTTTGATTTAAATCGAGTTAATGTTGATATCATTTTGAATTTAATATGAAACGCTTTATTTTCCTAAGGTCTTATATCAAAATATTTTCAATTATAAACAAAATAGTTGAATAATCAAACCAAAAAGTTAATGTGAATCGAAGAAAAATGTATATTTGATCAACAGAAATTACTTTTCTATTACAAAACATGAATTTGCAATCCAAAAGGAAGACTTTTCAATCCAAAAGAAAGAATATTCAACTAAACGTTTAATTTTCCATAAAAATAGATTACTTTAACAAAATAGTTGAATTTTCAACATAAAAATGTGCATTTTGAACCAAATGGTTGAATTTAGAAACCAAAAATAATTCAGTTCAACCGAACACCGTTTCATTTTCAAACAAATTGCAAAAAGTTTATTTTTAACCGAAAAAGATTGTTGTTTGTTGAAATCGTTTATAGAATTGAATAACGACTTTAACCCAAAATTTTACACTTAAAATTCATTAAGCATGTCATTATTTTGAGAAAATAAATACCTTTCATTATTTAGAATGAAACCCAATTTTTAAACACACGTACATTTTAAACAATTGAAAGATGCTTTTACCAATTTAAAATTAGCCTACATTTCCCCCACGCAAATTATCAACAAGTGTAATTTGGTGATTGTGAATTCCCTTTTGTTAAAGCCTGAGATTGCTTATTCAGATATTGTCATGAAAAACGTATCATTTCAATCAATTTATATTATTACAATTCATAATATGATTGAACATACGTATTTTTATTTGATTGTTTTCTTAATTAAATAAAGGGCACATCCTATCAGAAAAAATAAAGTTTTGTCTTGTTATTTTTTTGTAGCTTGTGCTGTTTATTCAAAATTTTTATTTTTTTATTTTTAGTATTGTTTATTTTTAATATAAAGCAAAAAATAAATCTCATATAAATAAAATTATTAACATGCAAAATGGATTCTTTTATTTTTCCTTATTTTTTGTGTGATCAAAATTTGAGTTTTTGACTTATCGAAAAAATTTAAAAAGTTAATTCTCTTTTTATCTAAACAAGTCGTGAGGATAAACTGTTAAAGTTTTTTAGTACTCATTCATTAATAGAATTTTCAAATCTGGAAAAAGTGGTCTAGAAAATTTAAAAATGATTTCACTTCTTGAATTTGTATCCAAATAGCTGGCTAACGAACTGGACCCGCAGGCGTTGACACCAAAAGAGTGTAACAAAGACCAATCTAATTTTCGGGTTCAGATTTATCCAAATTAGGACATTTGAAAAAACGGGGGTGGGTGTAGCATTTTACACAAATTTTGGTTCTACATTGCTCTACTTGGGGCTAATAATACAGTATTTAAGGTACTAACTAAGTGTGCTGAGTTGTAACTCGAAATAATTTAAAAAAAGTTTTAATTAACATTAATTTAAAGGAATCTGTATTATCGTCAGGGACAGTTGCCATTAATCAGTGTAGATATTATTCCACAGTCCGAGAAAATAGAAATCAATACTATAGATCAAGCTAACTCTTCAAATAAAAGAAAATACTTAACATCATTTCAGGCTGGATGAAAAATAATTTTGTTTAAATTTCCAAATTAGATTTTTTCTGAAAAAAGATTTACTCTCTTCGCTCCGCTGGTATTAGAAACACAAAAAAAGATTTAGCTTGATCGACAGTGTTGATTTCTATTTTCACGGACTGTGGAATGATATCTACCCTGATTAATGGTAACTGTCTCCAGTGCTAATACAGATTCCTTTAAATTATACGTATCATAAATGCAACACATTGCTCGAGTTAGCGTGTATTTCTAAAAAATATTATTCTTTCAATCGCTCTTGTAGCTTAACGGAAAAAGCACCCGATCGGCAATTTGAAGTTCTGTGGTTCGATTCCTAGTGAAGCGAAGAGAGTAGATCTTTTTCCAGAAAAAATTTAAGTTTTAAGTTAAAAAAAATGACTTTCCATCTAGTTTGAAATGACGTTTAGTATTTTCTGTTATTTGAAGAGTTCGCTTGATCGATAGTGTTAATTTATATTTTCACAGACTGTGGAATGATATCTACACTGATTGATGGTAACTGTCTCTAATGCTAATACAGATTCCTTTAAATTATGCGCATCATAAATTTATCATAAATGAGTTAGCGAGTATTTAAAAAAAAGATTATTCTTTCGATTGCTCAAGTAGCTTAACGGAAAAAGCACCCGACCGGCAATCTGAAGTTCTGTGGTTCGATTCCTAGTGAAGCGAAGAGAGTAGATCTTTCTTTTTATTGTAGCTCGATTTCTAATAATAATAGACAAAAATGTTTTAAATAGATTTTATTCGTAACTTTTTGAAATGCCTGAGGATATATCAAAGCATACTTATGACTTTTTGAACAAAGCGTCTCGCGAAGAAAAGGTTTTTTAATGGCAAATAACTTTTGTTTCTTGAATCAGCAAATAAAAAAATTAAGAGTTTTTTCTCTTGCCCTAAAATTTCAGAAAATTACGAATAAAGACTGTCTAATACATTTTTCTTAATTGTTATTAGCAACTGAATTATGATAAATAGGAAAAACAGTACCTCGAAATTGTTAGTAGAAATATCTTGATAATATCTACCATCTTCGAATTACAAGTTAACACATTTATTAAATATCCTAAACACTATTAACACTCCAAAGTAGAGAAAAACAACTTTCTTCTTCCATTATTAAAAATTTTAATGGCATTTGGTCATAGAAAAATATGAAACATGTATAGCCCCTTTTAAGGCGTCAAAACAAGTAGTTTATGCCAATAATTCAAGACTTCAGTCTTATTTCCACAGAACTATACTTAATAACTCGCAAAAAAAAATTTCAATTATTAATGTTCTTTTAAACGCCTACAACATTTTTTTTCTTCTGACTTCAAAATCGTAAGAAACAAAAGTGATGAGAAGAAAAAACCCAGGAGGGGCAAGACCTTTTGAGTTGAGATCAATCGAAACTCACACCGTGAATTTCATTTTCAAAAAATGGAAAATGGTCTCTTTTATAAAAATAATTTTCCATATGATTCTCCATGTCATCTGTAATTGGTGCATCATCCAGAAATAAGTGTACGTCATTATACTGAAAGCATCGCACATAAATTAAGCGTTACAGGATACTTATCATAGGCCAACGCAGAGCGTGTTGATGTCTGTATGTGTCATATGTGAACACACCGATTGGACAAACGGATACCCTCAGTAGGAACCTATATACGATTATCTACCGCCATTAATGTCACGGAATAATTTTCGGATTAAATGTATGGACTGCCGTTAAGGCGCACTTGACGACTTTTTA
Organism: Belonocnema kinseyi; assembly: GCF_010883055.1. Lineage (NCBI taxonomy): Eukaryota > Metazoa > Arthropoda > Insecta > Hymenoptera > Cynipidae > Belonocnema > Belonocnema kinseyi. The sequence goes on along the minus strand of NC_046665.1, from coordinate 104,933,628 downwards.
CGGGGATCTTGATTCCAGACCTGACGACGGCCAATGGAAGCCTCTTCCTTTTCTTTTCTTCTCGCACTATAACCTGTCTAGAAGGGTTTCAAAATTTTTCTTATTTACCGCTGCTTACTGTCCTCTGTATTTATTTGTCCGAGAGTCAGGCTCAGTCCAACTCCGGTTATTTTACTGCTGAAATCGCCTCTCTGTGGGCATTTTTTATTACTTTCTTTCCATTAGAGAACATTAATTTTGAAAGACATCACAAAAAATGAAAAATAAATTATTGTTTTATAAATGAGAATTTCACTAAAGGATAACACAATTGTAATTGCGAGTTTTTTGGGTGTTGAAAAAAAAGTTTTTTAAAGGGATATTTAAAGGATGCACTGCATGCCTACAAATAATGGGTCTTCTGGTATATTAATACGTTAATTGAGTCGTTAGAATCTCCTACTCCCATAATTTCTCTCTCCTACTTTTTCTCCTTCAGCTGAATTTCCCTCCACTTAGACCCTTAGTTCCTCTTACCACTCTTTACATCCCTACTGCCTCCTCACTTCTCCATTCCTCGTCCTTCCCCTATCCTCACTTTCCCTACTTTTCTTCCCTTGCTCCCCCTACTTTTTGTATGTTCTATTCTCTTCCATAAGATTTCCTCGCTTCACTTATCGTTACTTCATCTACATACTCCCTTCCTCACTTCTCCTCCCTTCCTCTATACCTCCCTCATATTATCTACTTTCTCTACTTCCCTTCTATTACTTTCCTTACTTCCTTCTCTTTTTCTATTCCTAACCTTTCATCCTTATTTATTTTCGATTCCTTCTCAAACTTCGCTCTCCTCTACTTTCCCTCTTGCCTCTTCTCACTTTAACTATTTTCTATCCCTTATACCATTCATTTTTTCTAATTTCACTCCCATATTTAGTTCCTATTATGTTGCTCTATCTCCCTTCCTTTCTCCTTACTAATTATATGTTCCCTTCCCTCCTCTTACTCCCACTACATAGCCTTTCTTCACTTTATCGCACTTTATCGGTAAACTTTATCGCACCCAATTCTACTACTTCGCCTACTTCTCATCCTCTATTCACCCTCACATTCCCATAATTCCTCTTCCTTACTGTCCCTTTTCTTACTTTCCTTGCTTCATCTTCCTTCCCCTACTATCTCTTCTCTTATACTTCCTTTATTTTATATCCATTTTCCTACTTCCTCTCCCTTATTCCCCTAACCATACCTTCTCTTTTTTCACTTAAACTCCCATCCCTTCGCTTTCCGCGATCCCTTGAACCCCCCTGCGTTCCTCCCCATCCCCCTTACTTCCACTTTATTCCACTATATCCTCGTCGCTCATAAAGGAAAATGAAATTTTTAATTCTGGAGTAATAGATGTAAAAGTAGAGATGTAGAGAATATGAAATAAGGTTTGGAGAGGTGAAAAGTAGCCAGAGGAATGGAGCAAAGTGGCATTTAAATCCGTAAACAGACGGCTATTAAAGAGAGAAGAGTACACTGTTAGAAATTTCTGTACGAGTTTTTAGAGTTGCGGAAACTGTTTCTATATTTTCCTAAACTGTAACAGAAATTTCAGCAATGGTAACTGCATACAACTCAAGTTACCTGTTTCAGAAAATTCTGTTACAGTTCAGGAATTTTCAGCTACTGCAACTGAAAATTACAAGAGGCAAGAAACTGTTTTTGTTCATTAATTTGAATATAAAACTTTTAGTCTATATTTGTCCTGAGAATGTAAATAGCAAAAAAGTATAAGTGAATTTAATCCAAATTGTATGACAAATTTACATTGGAAATTTATATTAAAATTAATGAACCAACAAACATTTTTTTTATATATTACATGTGTTTAGAGATGTTTACTTACAGAATTTATATAAAATGTTATTTTATTTTTTATACTCAGGCGAAAGTATTATGTATAGTTTATACATGGTGTAAAGTATTATATATATAATTCATGTGTTTTATACATTTTTTGTACACAACAAATGAATATTATAGATAATACTTCGCACAATGAATAAACTATATATCATTTTTCCATCTGCATACATAATATCCATTTTTTTCGTAAAAAGTTTAGTTTTTAACCAGAAAATATAAATTTTCAGCAACAAAAATAATTTTTGAAAATGTATTTAAACCTTGAACCAAAGAAATACATTTTCAGATAAAGTATAAATGTTGCGCCAAACAATGGTTTTTGAATAAAGGGGTTCAACTAAAATTTTTAAAAAAGAAGTCAAATCCTCAAACAGAGAGAAGATTAATTTTCAAGCAAACAGTAACACTTTTATCATATCCAAGAAAGATGACATTTCTGTTGAAACAGATGCAACTTTAAATAAAAAATACACATTTAAAAAAAAATAATTTTCATCCAAAAAAGATTTTATTTTAAATTTTCAATATCAAAATATATGTTTGAAACAAAAAGATAATTTTCTGCCAGAAAGAAAGAAATTTTCTCTAACAACTGTTGAATTTTCTACACAAAATATGAATTTTCAACAAATCAATTGAATTTTTAAAAATAAAAAATACTTTTTAACAAAATTGTTGAATTTAAAACCAAAGCAGTAGTTTTTTATCAAAGAAAGATGCAATTTGTAGTAAAATAAATGAATTTGTTGAATAAAAAGACAAATTTGCGAAGAATAGTGGAATTTTTAAAAACAAAAAAAGATTTTTTATCACACAGCCATCATAAGTGCGATTTTAGGTACTGCAAACGATATCTAAAATAGCACTTTTCAGGATAGGCCGCAAGTACTATAAAGTAACTGGGAATGTGATCTGATTGGCTGATGAACATTTATATAGCTGTGGTGTATAGTAAGAAGAGTGCAGTGACCCTAATTTTGGTATTTTGACGTCTTGAGAATTGATTTGGATTGAATTGGATTGGAATGGATTGAAATGGATTGGAATTAATTGGACTAGATTGGAAAGAATGGGATTCAAGTGGATTTGAAATGGATTGGAGTGGATTGGAATGAGTTTCATTGGACTGGTATTGATTGGAGGAGAGTGAATTAAATTGGATAGGAATGAATTGGGGCGGATTAAAGTGTATGGAATGAAATAAATTGGATTAAAATGGAATGCATTGTATTGGAATGGATTGGAGTGGATTTGAATTATTAAGAGTGAATTTGATTGGGATATATTAGATTTGAGTGGATTCGATTGAAGTGGATTGGTATAAATTGGATTGGATTAGAATAGATTGGACTCGAAAATATTGAAGTGAAATTTGAATAGAATGTATTTATTGGACTGGAATAAATAGGAGTCGATTGGTGTGAATTGGAATGAATTAGACTGAATTGGATTTAAGTGGATTGGGCTCGATTGGGTTAAATTAAAGTGGATTGGATGCGATTGGATTGAAGTGGAATAAATTGGATTATATCTGAATGGATTGTTGTGGATTGGAGTGAATTATAATGGAGTGAATTGAAATGAACTAGATGGGAATTGATTGGATTGAAGTGGATTGAAATGAATTTGATTAGAGTAATTGAATTGGAGTAGATTGGAATAAATTGTATTGGAATAGATAGGATTAGAGTGGATTGGATTGGAATAAATTGAACTGGACTGGTATGGATTGGAATAAATTGGATTTAATTGGATTGGACTGGAATGAATTGAATTAAAATAGATTGAAGTGGATTCTAGTGGATTGGAATAATTTGCATTACTATAATGGATTGGATTCGAGGATTTTATTAGGCTGGATTAGAGTGGAATCAATTGGGATAAATTGGATTTGAGTGGATTTGATTGGAGTGGAATGGAATGAATTGAATGAATTCGAATGTATTAGAGTGAATTAGAATAGATTCTAGTGGATTTAAATGAATTGGTTGGAATTAGTTTAGATTGTTGTGTATTTGAATAAATTGGATTGGATTTGAATGGATTGGAGTGGATTGGAGTGAAATGGATTGGAGTAGACTGGAATGAATTTAGTTGGAATAAATTGGATTGGAGTGATTTAGAATACATTGTACTGGATTAACATGGATTGCTTTGGAGAAGATTGAATTGAATTATAATGGATTGGACTGAAATTAATTGTATTGGAATGAAATTATTTCAATTATATTGGATTAGAGTGAATTGTAACAGAACGGATTTGAGTTGATTGGATTGGAATGAATTAGAGTGGATTAGATTGGGATAAATTGGATTCGACTGTAATAGATTGAATTTGAATGGATTGAATTAAAGTGGATTAGAATAGATTATATTAAAATGTATTGGATTGGAGAGGATCGACTGATGTGATAAAAAATCTTTTGTGACACTCGGCCTGGCAATCGGCCACTGAGTGGCACTTTGCCTCGTGTGAATTACAGTACTCGTCTTGTCTCGGCTACGCCTTGACTCAGACTCATACTGCAACTTTCACACTTGGTTGTTTTTTAATGCTTTTCTTCAAAAACCATAATTTTTGTTTTATTTTCGTTAATTTGAAGGTCTATGTTCTTCATGCTTGTATTAAATCTGCTCAACAAACTCTATAAGCCTTCGTTTAACTCTGCTATAACAACATAATCACCTGTATGCGCTAACCCACGTGCCTTCACTATGCGTGGGCTTGTATTGCTTTTAGGAGCCATTCATGAAAATAGTTAGGGTGAGGAATGGATGAAGAAGCTGGAAAATCTTAAAGAAAGAGGGAAAGTAAGAGAGATTCCTAAAGTAGGAGAATAAGGAAGTAGTAGAGATCTTTTATGTAGAGTTGTGACACAACTTCTAACTGTTTTGATTGGCTACGATTAAACCGGAACCAGAAGTGATAAAAAGCGCACGATTTTCAAACCAAATTTCACAATAACTTTACAATTTTAAAGAATAAAATGGAGAAGAAGATTACATAAAATATAAATATATCGAAACTGTTTGAAATATAGAAAAATATAAAAATTTACATGCTTTAACAAATATTTGGTTTAAAATTCGTTTTTTTTTTTTGGGTTAAAAAAAGAATGCTTTCAATTGAAAATTTAACCGTTTCACTTTTAGTATAAAATTTTTTTCAGCTGAACAATTATGTATTTTTTTAAACTTAGTGTTTTTTGGAAGAAAATTAATCTTCTTGGTTAAAATAATTACAGTGAAACTCTTCTATAGCGCACATTTTCGGTCTGGCGGCGGATATGAACTAACTCATTATAGCCCTACGTGCGGCGCGGCGTCGATTCGCGGAAGGGCTATAGAAGGAAGGGCTGTTTAAGGGCTTCACTGTTGTTCACAACTCGTTCTTTGTTTGATGGGAAATTAATTTTCTTATGTAAATTTAATCATTGGACATTTGATCGAAAAGTGATCTATTACAGTTGAAAATTAAACTTTTTGATTTAAAATTGATGTATTTTCTCAAAATTTCATTTTCTTTGTAGAAAATTAACTTGGGTGAAAGGTTCATTATTTTTATTAAAAATGTATTTCTTGTGTTGAAATTTGATTTATTTTGTTGACAATTCGTCTCAATTGTTGGAAAACATTTTTTGAAAAAAATTTGTAACTAATTTATGTTTAATTTAAAGTAAATTTATTTTTTCTGATAAAAATTATTTTTTTCTCAACTGAACGATTTTGAAAGTTGTTCGTTTATTGGTTCAAAATAACTTCCATAAATTTAAAAAAAAAAACATATTCAATTTTTGGTTGAAAATTCATCTTTAGTTGTTAATAATTCGCTTTTTTTGGTAGAAGATCAATCTTCTCAGTCAATTCGATTTTTGGATTAAAAATTATCTTTTTTAGTTGAAAATTTAACTATTTGATTGAAAAATAATGTCTTTTCTGAAAAGTTAATTTTGTGTAAAAAATTAATTTTTATGGTTGAAAATTCTTCTTTTTTTGTAGAAAATTAATCTGCTTGGTTGAAAATCCATATTCTTGGTTAGAAATTCAACTTTTCAGTTAAAAATTCACATTGTTCGGTGAATTTGTCTTTTTTATAAACAAAAGTATTTTTGGTTGAAAATTCATCTTTATAGTTAGAAATTCAACTATTTGATTCGAAATTAATTTTTTGTGGGAAAGATTCATTATTTTCGATGAAAATTTATATATTTTGTTCAAGATTCAATTTTTTGGTTAGAAAATTAATTTGTTTGATGGCAATTTCTTCTTTTTTTAGAAGTTGAACTATTAGGTTAAAAATTCATTTTTTGGGGTAAAGATTTATAACTTTCATTAAAAATGTCTCTTTTTGTTTATAAAATTGTTCTTTCTGGTTAAAAATTCATAAATTTGGTTAGATTCTTCTTTTTTGGTAAAAGAATTTATTTTGTTTGGGCAGAAGTTCAACCATTTGATTAGAAATTCATTTTTTGTAGAAAAAATTCATAACTTTGTTCAAATTCATCTTTTTGGTCGAGAATTAATCTTTTCAGTCGATGAATCACCTACTGGATTTAAAAATCATATTTTTTCTTGAAGATTTATCATTTTAGCAGAAAACATCAACTTGAAAAAAAATTGTTTAATTTATATTTTCTAATTCAACAATGAACTATTTCGTTACAAATTCGTCATTGCCGGTTAAAAATTAATTTCTTTACAGAAAATGTACTATTTTACTTTTGGTTAAAATTATAAAATTTACATTTTAGTTGAAACTTTGACTTACTTGGTAGAAAATTAATATTTTTTAGTTGAATATTCATAATTTTAGTAGACAATTTATTTTATTATCATAAAATTTAATTTTTATTTTGTTGTTCTTGAAAATTTATCTTTTTTTTTAGTTAAAAAATCGATTTTTTATTTGGAAATTATCTTTTTTACACTTGACTTGACGACCCGCAAATTGTTCAAGTTAGTAGTCAAGCTGAAATGTGAAACTTTCAAGGCATTTAATTTGAAATTGTACAATATTATGAAAGAACTGAATTTTTTAAAGCGTAATAAATTATCTTTTGAATCCAAAGTAAAATATTTCTTAGAAAAGAAATAATCTGAGACAGAATCGTTTCTTGTTAAGAATACAGAAGATTTTTTTGTGGAGATTTGATTTCTGGTCAGTAGCGTAGCATTCTATTTTATTGCTTATATTTTTCGGTATGTAAACAGGTTTTGCACACAAGTAGCGAACACGACAGTAGCCAAATGCCGCTTGGCTGCTTTAGCTAACTAAAACGTTTCAATGCTTTCAATATTTTTTATTGGCTGCCATAATCCTTTCTTGTCAGTAGATGCAAGCGATGTGCGAGACCCATTAGGGGCCGTTCTTAAATTACATAACAGCTCAACAGCTCAATTGGGGGAGGGGGGGGGGGGGGGGGGGGGGGGGGGGGGGGGGGGATTGAGACATTTTGTTACGATTTTTTACGGAAGTGGGAGGAGGTCCTTCACTCATGTAAGTAATTTTTGCAAATTCCTACACACTTTCTCCGGAAAATTATCTTTTTAGTTTTAAATTTTATGGTTTGGTTGAAAATTTAACAATTTTCTTCCAAAGACATCCTTTTTGGTTATAAATTCAACTCTTTTCGTATAAAATTAGCCTTTTTTTAAAATTCATATTTTTTTGTTTATAAGAACATAACATCTTTTTAGGATGAAAACTATATTTCTGAAAACTTGTGTTTTTTATATAAAATTTCCTTTTGTTTAGTAAAAATATTGCATCTTTTTCGGATCACACTGGTACTGTTTTGTTGGAAATTAAACTATTTCCAAGAAAATTTAATTTTTGTTTAAAATTGGTATTTTTGTTTTTGAAGTAAATTGAAATCTTTCGAGATAAAAATTCAATTTTTTTTTTAATTTGTCGTTTTGATTTGAAAATTCACCTGTTTTTGTAGAGTTTCCTTTTTTCTTGGACAAAATTAAACTGTTTGGTTGAAAATTTAACAATCTTGTTGAAAAGTCATACTTTTTGGTTAAAAAGTCGACTACTCAGCAGAACATTAACTTATTGTTTATAATTGTTATTTTGATGTTGGAAAGTAAACTGGAATCTACTTTAGGTAAAAACTTATCTATTTCTTGATTTTTTTTTAATTAACCTGTTTTATAAGAAATTTCATTTACCTTAAATAAAAATGTAACCCTTCGGTTGAAAATTCAACAATTTTGGTTATAAGTCACACTCTTTGCTTGAAAAGTCTGCTATTTTGTTGAAAATTTAACCATTCAGTTGAAAATTTGTTTGTTTTTTTTTTTGCTAAAAATTGATATTTTGCTGCTAAAAAAAGAACCTAAATCCTTTCTGGGTGAAAATTCCACTATTTCAACATTATTTTTTTAATTAAAAATTCATCTGCTTTAAGAAAAATTTTGTTTTTTTTTTAGTAAAAATGCAACTATTTTGGTAAAAACATATTTTTATGTTTCAAAATGAACTGATTTTTTTCCGGATGACAGTTTAACTTGAAAAAATCTCGTTATTTATCAAAAATTCCTTTGTTTTAGTACAAGTTCGATGTTTTTTGTATAAAAATGATTTGGGGATTGACAATTCAATTTTCTCCTTAGAATCTTATTTCTGCTTTAACAATTCATACTTTGATCGTTGAGTAAACTAAAATCTTTTTTAACAGAAAACTCAACTATTTTTTTTAATTTATCTTTTTTATTTAAAAATACATCTGTTTTATCAGCAATTAAAATTTCAGTAAATCTATAAGTGCATTTCGTGATTTCAGTGAATTTCTTGAATTTCGTGATTTCAGTGAATATCTTCAGTTCAATAAATTCCACGAATTCCGTCAATTCTGTGAATTCTATGAATTCCGAGAATTCCTTGAACTTCGCGAATTCTGTGAATTCTATGGATTCTATGAATCCCGAAAATTCCTTGAATTCCATAAATTAGGCATATTCCGTGAATTACGTAAATTCTGTTAATTCCATGAATTCCTTTAATTTCGCGAATTCTTTAAATTCGATTAATTCCGTGAATTTCACAAATTCCCTGAATTCCGTGATTTCAACGAATTCCTTGAATTTCGTGATTTCAGTAAATTCCTTAAAGTCCAGAAATTCTGCGAATTCCGTGGATTTCTTAAATTCCATGAATTACACGAATCACATAAATTGCGTGAATTGAATGAATGCATTACATTCGCTGATGAGAGCCGATTCCGCGCATTCCTTGAATTCCGTGAATTCCATAAATTACGTACATTTTGTGAATTTCATTAAATCCATAAATTAAGCGTATTTCGTGAATTCCATGAATTCTGTAAATTCCATGAATTTGGCGAGTTCTATAAGTTCGATGAGTTTCGTGAATTTCGCAAATCCAATAAATTTCGTGATTTTAGTGAATTCCTTGAATTCCAAAAATTGTGCGGATTCCGTGGATTCCTTCAATTCCAGAAATTCCATGAATCACATGACTTCCGTGAATTCAGTGAATTTCGTGATTTCAGTGAATTCCTTTCATTTCATGATTTCAGTCAATTTCTTGAATTACATCAATTCAGTGTATTTAATAAATTTCGCGAGTTCCTTTCATTCCATGAATTCCATTAATTTCAAGAGTTTGGCGAATCCCTACAATTCTTGGAACTCTGTAAACTCCATGAATTCCGGGAATTCCATAAATTAAGCGTATTCCGTGAATTCCGTGATTTCTGTAAGTTTAATGAATTTCTTGAATTTCATTAATTCTATCAATTCTACAAATTCTGAGAATTCCATGAATTCCATAAATTCCCTGAATTCCGTGAGTTGCATGAATTCCTTAAATTCTCTGGTTAAAGTCGATTCCGTGAATTCCTTGAATTTCATTAATTTCATAAATTAAGCGTTTTCCGTGAATTCCGTCAATTCTGGAAATTCCATGTATTCCGTGAATTTCATTAAATCAATAAATTAGGCGTATTCTGCGAATTCCTTAAATTCTATGAATTTCGTGATATCTAAAAATTCGATGAACTTCGTGAATTTCGCAAACCCAGTGAATTCCGTGATTTCAGTGAATTTCTTAAATTCGATCAATTCCGTGTATTCCATAAATTCCATTAATTCCGTGAATTTTATGAATTCCATAAATTAAGCGTATTTCGTGAATTCAGTAAATTCTTTCAGTTTTCAGTGACTTCCTAGAAATCCATTAATTCCATGAATTCGATGAATGCCATATATTTCGTGAGTTCCTTGAATTCCATTAATTCTGCTAATTCCAATTTTGTGATTTCATGAATTCCATAGATTTTATTAATTCCTTCATTTCCACGAAGTCCGTAAATGTCATGAACTCCTCGAATTTCGCGAATTCCAGGAATTCTTTGAATTCGGTAAATTCCGTGAATTCCAATACATTAAGCTTGCATTGTCGAATTCTGGTCGAAGTGTTGTGGAATTTCAAAAACTTTTAAGACTGTAATTTAAGCACGGTCCCCTACGAAAGAACCGATATGCTGCTTGAATGCCTAAGTTATGCTGATCCAGAAAGCAGCGCATTATCGGGCGCGACCAAATCAGCATCGATAAATAAATATTAAACAGAATGGCTCAGCGCTTTTCTTTCGTCAGAGAAAGAGATTTTAGAACTTATTCTCTATCTGATCAGTTATCATTCGGCCTGCCTCGATCATTAGGCGTGACGGTCGATTTTGACAGTAATTTTCATTTTTTATGCATTTATTCTCTTCTGAGAGACTTGAAAGTATAGGCGGGAAATATCTTTTCTGTTTGTTTGCAAAGATGATGTAGCCGTAAGTGAATGAAATTTCGAGTGTCGAAATCTCATTCATCGACTCAATTGATTCATTCACTTTATTCTTGTTCGGTTTATTTGATCAGGTTGCTACTTATTACACTGGAAGGCAATTTCATAATCAGGGTAGCCCCAAAAACTCATTTTTTAATATCATTGATTTTTTGCTGATTCTGCACTGTCCAATTTTTCATTTTTCTTGACTATGTGTCAGGAATTTTTATTCCCAACGGTAGAATTTTTATGAAAACAGTTGAATTTTTTATAATAAATGTTGAGTTTGTAAACAAATTGTTGAATTTTAAATCTACATAGATGAATTTTCAACCACATAGTCAAATTTTTAAACAAAAAAGTTCAAACTTTAACAACATAATTTAAATAATTAACATTTCGAACAAAATAGTTGAATTTTTAACGAAATACTTGAATTTATATACACAAAGATTAATTTTCAATTGACGATCGAATTTTCAAAAAAGGAGAAGGTTAAAATTTAACGAAAAATAGTTACATTTTTAATTAAATAATTAAATTTTCAAGTTAAAAAGACGAAATTTTATAAGAGACTTGAGTTTTTAACCCAAAACTTGAATTTCAAATAAAAATATGAATTATCGACAAAAAATGTAGTAGTTGATATTTCGACCAAAAATATAAAATTTCTACTAAAAACGATGCATTTTGAAAAAAGATGAATTTTGATACAAAAAGATAAAATTTGAATTTTTACCCAAAAATGAAGAAGATAAACTTCCAGTGCAAGAAGTTAAAGTTTGCCAAATAACTGAATCAACAAAACAGTTGCATTTTTGCCAAAAAAATGATGATTTTTTGGAACAATGCTTAAATTTTAAAACAAATTAGTTCAATTTCTAACCAAATAATTCAATTTCTACCTACAAAAGTATAAATTGTCAATAAAAAGAATAATTCTACGCAATGAGAATTGAAATACTTGATATTACAAAAAAATTCCCATTTTTAGCAAAATAGTTCATTTTTAAAGCAAATAAATATGGAGTTTTTATTTCAACCATAAAAAGATTAAACTTTCACTAGGAGCTGAATTTTAAAATCTAAAAATAGAATTAATAAACTAAAAAGCTTCCTTTTTAAACAAAAAAGATTAATTTTCAACGAAATACATGAATTTTCAACCATACAGTTAGATTTTTTAGTCATAAAAAAAGAATTTTACAAAAAATTTGAATTTTAAACCCGAAATTATGAATTTTTAACTCGAAAGTATGCCTTTTAAACAAAAATGTTCATTTTAAATCAAGCGGTAGGATGTTTAACAAAATTTTTAAATTTTCAGTTACAAAAATGAATTATTAAGAAAAAAAATGAATTTTTAACTTAAAAAGTTGAATATGTAAAGAAAAGTTTAATAAATAATTTTTTAACCATAAAATATTTTTGTTTTTGGATAAAAATAGTTTAATTTGCTACCAGTTTAATTTTTTGTCAACAAATTTATTTTCTTAAGCAATCAAAAATTATTATGAACAAAATACAACAATTATAAACCAAGCAGTTAAAATATCATTAGGTTTGAACCAAGAAGGCGAATTTTCAACTAAAATTATGAATCTTTATCGAAAAAATACCAATTTTCAACAAGATAAGTAAATTTGTAATCTCACACCTTACATCTATTTAACATCTTTTTTAATTTAAAAAATTTTAAATATATTTTTAAGTGAAATGTTCAAATGAAAGGTTGATTTTCTATAAAAAAAAAGAATTTTCAATAAATTACATAAATTCTCAAACAAATAGTTGAATTTTCAATCTAAAAAAGAATCAATTTTTACCTAAAAATTAAATAGTTTCATTTTTATTAGAAAAATTAATTTTCAACAACAAATAAAAACAAATTAAAAAAAAACAGTTGAATTTTTTACAAAAAAGTTAATTTTTCTACCAAATACTTCAATTTTCTATTGAGGTTGCTGAATTTTCCAGCTAATAAGTCGATTTTTGACAAAATACTGGAACTTTCAACCCTAAAATATGCGTTTTTAAAAAAAAAAGTTTATTTTTAACTAAATAGTATTGAATCGAGATTAACAGTTTTCTACCAAAAAGACGAATTTTGAAGAAAATACATGAATTTATAATTAAATAGTTAAAGTTTTAAATAAAAAAGATAAATTTTATATCGAAAATTTAATGTTCAAATTATCAGTTATTAAAATTAATGTTTAGCCATTAACATAGATTTTTAACAAAAAATGTGAAGTGGTTAATATTTCAGTCCAAAAAATTACACTTCTACCAAAAAATAAGAATTTTCCACAAAGTGCATACCTTTTTAACCAAATAGTAGACTTTTTAACTAAATCATCTTTTCACTAAATACTTAAATTTTTCAAGGCATCTGTACTATAATTTAAGGATAACAGAAATTCTTAAGGTCTGTTCAGACTAGCCGTAGTTATAAAATAAACATTTTTTGAATTATACTTTTTCTGAAAAAAGATCTCCTCCATCGCACCACTGGGAATCGAACCACAGAATTTCCGATTGCCGGTCGGGTACTTTTCTCTCAAGCTACTAGAAAGATTGAAATAATAATACTTTTTCAGAAATACACGCATTCTTTTGCCAGGTGTTACATATTAAAATTTTTCTATGAATATTTATTATCTTTAGAAAATAACAAAAATTCTTAACGTCTCTTATTAGTACATGGAGCTATAAAATAAACATATTGAAATTACATTTTTTCTTAAAAAGACATTCTTTTTATTCAATTCCCAGTGGAGCGAAGGAGAAGATCTTTTTCTGGAAAAATTGAAGTTAAAAAATATTTGAATATTCTACCAAATTGTTAAAGTTTTTTGTTTTTTTAGTAATTTACACACGTAAGAATATCTTTCGTAAAAAATTATTTTGACCACATGGGGGGGGGGCACTCTATATAAGAGAGCATATACCCCCCCTCTCACAAATACCTAATTATGTAATTTGTGGATTTGTGTATTTTTGTAATTAATTTGTGTAATTAATGGGTTTTTCGGTACCCTATCAAATAGATTTATTCGGGTGATATTAAAAAAAAAATTATTATTATTCATTCTATAGCTAATTGTAAAGAGGAACGTTGCGTTTCAACTCGATTCATCTAATATTGACGATTCTGAATAAACTTTATAAAAACGTATTTTCTTATAGGTAATACCTGTAACGGGGGTTGTAATTGGAAAAATTTATCTTTTTTTCTTTATTAGGCTTGACAAACCTCTCGTTAGTAAGTTATTTTTTCATTTTGGCGATAAGCGTACGCAACCGCACAGTGATGACGCGAACCGCTATGCACAACAAAGTGAGCCTCACCCACTCTGCCGTCCGGCAGCCTCCCTAGCCAGGCTCATTAAAAAACGTATTCATTTTGTTATGAATTCAAACAAATTCGGAGGCTATATTTACGAAGATTTAACAAAAAAATTCTAACCCATTTTTGGACCACCCTAATGTTGACACTCTGGATGACAAAACTTAAAATCTTTTAATTGAGAAGCACTAAAAATGTCAAAACTGAAAATTTGAAAGTCTAAAATAATAAATGCCTACATTTTTGGTCCCTTTGGAATATGGGTAATAATATATCGCTACATTCGTAACGAATACATTTGCGCATTCCCGGTTCTTCGCCTACCTACCTTTCCTTCCTACACTCTCGCAAGACCCATGGGTGGCCACATGTGGTGAGGGTGTCTGGTGACACATTATTTTCGCTTGTCCTTTCCGGCCACCCACCCCTCGTCCACCAATGATGCGGTTTTAATTCTCGGCCTCATTTACATTGACGCCGACTTTTGTGTCGCCTAGCTCGCTTTCAAATTCATTCATAATCATTCTTTTATTTTCATTATCAAAATCCCTCAAAAATATTTTATTACATTCTTCATTCACAAATGCAAATTGTAAGATAATACTCGAATAATAAAATAAAAGGGAAATTATAGGAAAGGAGCCTACATAAATTACGTGAATTCTTTTGGACAGGGGGAACGGGGGCGGATTAACAATTTTTCTAGGCTCTTTTACATGGGGGGGGGGGGGGGAGTACGTGGTAAAAATAATGTCTTGCGTAAGATATTTTTAAGTCTGCTAATCACTCAACAAGAATTTTTTTTATTTTATTTAATATAAATACATTTTTTTGTAAACAAGTGTTTGTCAGCTATTACTTTCTAAGCAAAATTTTCAGGTTTCTAAACTAATATTTGAACAGTTTTTAAAATACACTTCAACTTTCTGTTAAACTACTATTATTTAGTCTATACATGATAAAAATTCCTGTTTATCTCAGGGCATTTCACCTTTCTACCGTTTTTCCAGAATTTAAAATTGAAGTTAAAAGTTTTTTTTTTGTTCAAAAAGTCTAATTATAAATTTCAGGTCAGGGATTAATTTCTTTGTTTTATTAAAAACTATATTATTTGGTTAAAAATTAAATTGTTTTGTTGAAAATTTTAAACTTTTGTTAAAAAGTCATGCTTTTTAGTAGAAATTTTGTCTTGAAGTTTTTTTTTACAATCGTCCTTTCGGTTTGAAAATTTAACATTTTTGCTAATAATTCATCTTTTTTAGTTGAAAATTCGTCTTAAATAATTTTTTTCGTAACATTCGCCCGTTCAGTTTGAAAATTCCTCTTTTTGTAGTAATTTTATCTCTTTTAGTTTAAAATGCAATTGTGTGGTTAAATATGAGTTTTTGTCGAAAATTCACATTTTGAGTTTCAAAATTTTTATTTTTTATATGAAAACTTAAACATTTGGATGAAAAGTAATCGATTTATTTGAAAATTTTTGTATGGTGTTGCAAATTTGCCTTTTTTGGTAGAAAATTAATTTCTATTATAGTAATGCAACTGCGCGTTTTAAATTAACATTTCTTTGTCCTCTTTGAAATATCAAATATTACATTTTTTGTCCAAAATTAATCTTTTTAGGTTGAAAATTCAACCGTTTGATTAGAAGTTCAATGATATATTCTTAAAACTTTGTTTTTTTATTAAAGATTCATAATTTTAGCTGAAAACTCATCTCTTTTGTTGAAAATTGAACTACTTTGATACAAATTATTTTTCGTAGAAAATTCGTCTGTTTTGTTGAAAATTATTTTTATTTTTTAATCAAAAATTACATTTTTTTAGGTGCTCCTGATTAGTTAGAGATTTATGTTTTTTGTTTATAATTCGTCTTTTCCAATAGAGAATTCATTTTCGTAGTTGAAAATTCATCTTTTTGTTTAAAAAAGTAATTGTTTTGGTTTGAATTCAAGTTTTTTGCAGAAAAATACTGCTTTGGCTTGGAATTTGAAAATTTTAGATCATATTTATTGTATTTTTTGCCTGAAAGATCTTTCTCACTAAAAAAGTAACTCTAGTTGAAAAATCGCTTTTTTTGTTTGAAAATTCATCTGCTTTGATAGAAATTTTATTCTTTTTAGTTCATTTCAACGGTTTTTTATTTGAAATAAAAAAAAAATGTTCTCAAAATATCAACTATTACTGATTTGTTAAAAAACCATTTTGTTATAACTTCGTTAATCTTCAACAAATTATTTGAATTTTTAACAAAATGATTAAAGTTACTACAAAATAGGTGAATTTTTCAACCAAAAATATGACTTTTTGACCAAAAAGTTTATTTTCAGTTGAAAATTTTCATAGTGAAATTTTCAGTTGAAAAACTTGGTTTTCAAACAAATGAGTTCTTTTTAAATAGTTAAATTTTTAACCAATCAGTCGAGTTTTTAAATTCCAAAAAATAAAGTTTAATCAAAATCAGTTTCATTTTTATCTAAATAGTTTAATATTCAACAAATAAAAAATACCAATTTCCAACCAAATTTTTGAATTGTTAAGTCAGAAAGTCCAATTTTCTATAAAGCAGTCGAATGTTCAACCTGTACACATAAAATTTTAATAAAAGAATTAAATTTTTAACCAAAAAGCTTAATCTTTAACTAAAAACTACGAATTTTTAAGAAAAAATGCAAAAGTGAAATTTTCAGTTGAAAAATTTATTTTCAACAGCAAACAAATGAATTTGTAACTAAATAATAAGTTTTTCAAATAAAAAGATAAATTCTCAACTAATTAAATAAATGTTTAACAAAGTAGTTCAGCTTTCAACCCAGGAGTTAAATTTTCAATCAAGAAGATTAATTCCCCCCCCCCCCCCAAAAAAACGAATTTACACTTCAATTTCCAACCAATTTCGATTTTTGAATAAAGTTATGAATATTCAACATAAAACAATTCATTTTTTACACAACAGTTAAGAGTTCAACTACAAAAGATTTAAAAAAATGAATAGTTGCATTTTTAACCGAAAGCGATCAAATTTCTGATCAAATAAATGATTCTTCAAATCAAAAAGACCAATTAAAATTTTTAAAAATTGAAATAGAAATACGTGAAATGTAATAATTATATTTTAGGAAATTCAACCAAACAATTTAATTTTCGAGCCAAAAGGCAAATTTTTTAAAAGGCAATTGAATTTTCAAGCAAAATAGACGAACTTTTTAAGAAAAATTAAATCATTTGGTAGAAAATTGAATTATTTTCTTAAAAATGGTATCATTTTTTTAAAAATGTTATTACTTTTTTCAAAATTAAATTGTTTCTTATTGAAAATTCAACTGTTTTACAAAAAAATCGTCTTTTAGTTCGAAAATTTTAATATTTTGTTGAAAATGCAGATTTTGGTTGAAGTTCAATTTTTTTAATTGAAAAATTCAACCAATTGGTTAAAAATTTAACTAATTTTTTGTCAGAACCCAATTTGTTTAACTGAAAATCTCACTATTTCATTTTTGATTTAAAATGATCTTCTTCAATTAAAAAATCTTTCATTTCGGGTTAAAAATTAATTTTTTCGATTAAAAATTTCACTTTTACATATTTTCTTAAAAGATTATTGTTTTCAGATCAAGAATTAACAATTTAATTGATAATTCACGAAGTTGTTCAAATTTCATATCTTCAGATTGAAAATTCAACTTCTTTGTAGAAAATTCGTTTACTTATTTCTTTTTATTGAAAATTAATCTCTTTTTTTAAATTTTATCGTTTTTGGTTAAAAGTACAACTATTAGTTTTAAAAAATGTTTTGGTTGAGGGTTAATATATTTTGTGAAAAATGCATTTTTTATTGAATGTTCATAATTTTAGTTGAAAATTGAACTGCCTTGGCGAAAACTGAATTATTTGGTAGAAAATTGAATTATTTTGCTGAAAATTGAACCATTTGAAAAAAAATACATTTTTTGTTAAAAAACAACTCTTGGAACCGAAAACTTCACTATTCCATTTTTAATTGAAAATTAAAGTTTGCAGGTTGAGAATTAACATTTTGGTGAAAAAATTAATATTCTTGCTTGAAAAATAAAAATCTCTTTTTCAGAAAATTCGGCTTTTTTGGTTAGAAAATTCATCTGCTTTGGTAGAAATGTTATCGTATTGGGTTAACAAATTAAAAAAAAAAAACAGTTGAATTTTCAATCCGAAAGGACGAATTTTCTAGAATTCTAGAATTTTAGAATAGACATTTTTGTGGTTGTTTAATCCATTTTTTCCATTAAATTACTTGTATCTATATTACAACCAGTGTGGAAATAACCCCATTTGGCCCTATTACAACTCGGGCACTAATCGGGGGCTAGTCGAGTTATTAATTTTGGCAAAGTACCCAGTCGGGGACTAATCGGGGACTAGTTGGGCTTTTCGTTGTCAAAATTTCAGTCGGGACCTGGTCGGTGGTTGGTCAAGGGCTAGTCGGGCCTTTTTGTTCACTAATTTCCGGGCGGGTAATCTTCAGGCTTTGGTCGGGAGCTAGTGGGGCTTTGGTCGGGTTATTCTTATGTTTGAGTTTTCGGCGATGTTTTATCAAATGAGGTAATATCTAAACAAGCGTAATGATTTTTTTATTTCAAAACACTAAGGATATATTTAACAATATTTTTACACCGTTTTTTGGGGACAAGATTTATTAATGTTAAATTCATTTCAAATATACTTAATAAATAATTATTAAGTTAATAATTTTGTACGAAAATCAACTTTTTATAAAAACAACGATCAAAATCTTCAAAAAGACGTAATCTTATTTTTTTGTAGTATTTTTTAGAGTGAAGCTCTTCCATTGCTGCGTTCCAGCTGCATTTTTGTTTTTTAAATTAATATTCCACAAATTTTGGGGAATTTTAGTTACATAAATTTATGCATTTTGAAGCGTAAGATATGTTCCCGATCAGGCCCCGACTAGGATAAGATGGGTCACCTGACTAGCCCCCGAATAATCTACCGTGACGCTACTGGTCGGGGGCTAGTTAGATGACCCAACTAGCCCTCGACTTTAAGTGGGGTCGAATGGTCGGTAACCAGACTATTTCCCCATTTGAATTTCTACACGGGAATATGTAAAAATAATCCCAAAGCGATATAAATTTTCGTTAAAAAAAGTTGCTCATGAAGAAAGAAAATAATCCGAAGAAGGAATTTTAACAGAAGCAGTTAAGACTAATTGCTTCCGTTCTGATCGCATTATTAATAGCCATCAGCATGATAAAAATACATTAAAAATCTTTTATTTGATTGAGTTGGTGAATTTGATGCAAATGAAGATTAAAATGTCGATGATATCGAGAGAGTCAAACGCTTGTGTTGGATTAAGGAAAAGATTATAAATGACAAATAATGAATACTGAATGTGAGAGGTGCTACTTCATTATCCGTATGATTTGCGATCTGAAAGAGTAGTAGAGTCCGCAGTAAAAGAAGTTTGTTGAAGGATAAGAATTTCGTTTCGCTCCTGCGGTTTCATACCTGACTGCCTGATTAGCATATATCTCGACACTGCCTTTTTTCTTCTACAAAGTAAACGTCTTCTCAGTTCGAAATTCGAATAATGGTCCACAGAATTCTCTTTTGAAAAATGAAGCTTTCCCGGGCTGAGACATTTTCTTGGAAACTCTTAATTAGGGGTCGTTCAAAAACCACCTCAAGCTATTTTAAACACTTTTCTACC
>NC_046665.1:104889064-104913861 GCF_010883055.1 Belonocnema kinseyi | reverse complement strand
CCCCCCCCCCCCCCCCTTCCCTATTCTTCAAAGATCATCGCACAAAGATGGAACCCCCAGTGTGATGTAACAAATATCTTTTAGGTCGAAATCTTTTATTTGATTATGGTTGATAAACGGCTAAAGTCAAACTCAAAACACAAAATATTTTAACACAATTCACAGCCCGAAATCTAATTTATTTTAGATAAATTTAGTGTAAAGGTACCATATTAAATTCTTTGCGGAACGTTCAGAATTTCAAGTCGAAATATACACAAAGAATAAACAAAGGATAAATAAACATTCATTTAAGGGTACGATGTACTTGCAACTAAAATTACCATTTCAAAATTAAAACTACCGGTTTTTTGGGATACGATATAAAAAACGAAATAAAAATAGCAACATCATTTTTTACTAACTTTTTTTTAATTGCGTTTTTGGCAAAAGGGATGGACTATTATTTAAATAAAGCAATAATTGTCTACCAAAACAAAAAGGATTAAACTTCAAACAAAAAAGTTTCATTTTCAACCAAATATTTAAGTTCGTAATCCGAAAAGATAAATTTTTTAGTATGCCGTTGAATTTTCAACAAAAAGTTAAGTTTTGAACTAAAGAGATTTTTTAAAAAGTTTTACTAACAAAAAAATTAAGAAACAAAATAATTGAATATATCAACAAAAATATGAGATTTTTACAAAAAGAAATTATGTTTAAAAGCAAAACAACGGATTTGCAAACTAAAAAGATTAATTTTCTATCAGAAAGACGAATTTTCAATCAAATACATGCATTTTTAAACAAATAGTTGAATTTTCAATTAAAAAAATTATGTTTTACCAAAAATGGAAAAGTAAAATTTGAGAAAAAAAATTATTTAATTTAAAAAAACTCATCCATCACAAAATAATCCAATTGTCAACCAAAAGGATGAATTTTCAACTAAAATTATGAATTTTCCAACCAAAAATACAAATTTTAAACTAGAATAAAAGTTTCAGTCAAGGACGAAAAAAATTTAAACAAATTGTTAAATTTGCCACTCAGAAAGGCGAATTATCTAGAAAAAAGTTAATTATTCCACAAAAAAGTTCACTTTCAACCACGCAGTTGCATTTATAACTGAGAAGGTTCAATTTCTACCATGAAAATTAGTTATGTACAAACAAACAAAAAATGAGTTTTTAAATAAAAAAGGCGAAAGCCCAACAGAAGAGGAAAAAGTTAAATTTTATGCTTGAAAAATAAGTTTTAAAGCATACCAAAATTTCAATTTCCAAAAAAATAGTTGGCGTTGACCCGGCCAGTCCTGCGCCAGACCACACGTCCAGTTTGAAGGTTTAGATAATGTCAGGCCTGGGCCATACCATACCATTCAGGCTAGACGGTTTAGATTAAACCTGTTCTGGGAAAGACTAGCACCACAAATGGGCCAGTTCAGACTTTCCAGACTAGATAATCTAGGAAAATCTAAACCTGGGCCAGATCAGACCTTCCAAACTAGAAGGTTAAAATAAAGTCGGAACTGGAAAATACTAGCGCCAGATCCGGACCAGATCAGACTTTCTAGACTAGGAAATCTAGGAAAATCCAGACCCAGGCTGGATCAGACTTTCCAGACTAGACAGTGTAGATAAAGTCAGATCTGGACAATATTAGTGCCAGACATGAACCAGATCAACCGTCCAGACTAAAAGGCATATGAGATAATTTCAAACCTGGGAAGGACGAAAGTCAGACCTAGACCAAATTAAATCTTCTAGGCTAGACAGTCTAGATAAATTCAGACCTAAGGCAGGTCAGACTTTTCAGACTAGACGGTTTAGATGAAGTCAGACCTGGAAACTAACAGCGCCAGACCTGGGGAATAACAGACTTTCCAGATTAGACGGTCTAGATAAATTCAGACCTGGGGCAGATCAGACCTTCCAGACTAGACGGTGTAGATAAAGTCAGACCTAGGCAATACTAGCGCCATACATGAACCAGATAAACCGTGCAGACTATAAGACTGATTAGATAATGTCAGACCTGGGAAAGATGAAAGTCAGACCTAGGTCAAATTAAGCCTTCTAGGCTAGACGGTCTAGATAAATTCAGACCTGGGCCGGATCAGACCTTTCAGACTAGACGCTTTGAATAAAGTCAGACCTGGTAAAGAATAGGGCAAGACCTGGAGCAGCTCAGACTTTCCAGATTAGGCGGCCTAGATGAATTTACTAATTTAGACCTGTGTGAGATAATATTCCAGACTAGATCTAGTCTAGACGGTCTAGAAAAATTTAGCCTCAAGCTAGGTTAGATTAATCAGACTATACGGTCGAGATAAAGTCAGACCTGGGACCGATCAGACCTTCCAGACTAAGACCTTGACAAGACTAGCACATACCAGATCCAATTTTCCAGACCAGACAGTCCAGAAAAAGCCAGAACTGGGCCAGACATGACAGCAAGCTGCCATGAAACGTTTTTAAACTAGCATTTAAAACTTTTTTGAAAAAAAAATGTTTTGAGCCTCGTTCATAAAATTACAATAATTCCCGTGACGTTGAATAATCTGTTATTCTTGACGTGACAAACAGTATATTAAAATATAGATCCGTGCTTTATTTTTCTGAGATTGTGTGGAGGAAGATATATACAAATTCACACATGAATCGGGTATTTAACGCAGTGATATGTGATATTCACACTACGGGCTTTTCGAGCCTTCGTCGTCCAGCCTCCGGCCGTGAATAGAACGTCGCGGGATGAACATATATTTCATCTAATTTATTATAGTAGCACCTGCACTATTTATAGAAGCGAAGATAAGTATCGTACACGGCAATCCTGTATCTGGTAACAGCAGGTAATCTCGGGCGAAAATCGAAGAATTCTTATGGCGAATATAACTTTATCATTTTTATAGAAAAAACTCGACGCGCAGCACATTATAAGAGAATTCGCGGAACGAGCGCAAATTCTTATCTTGCGTGTCAGCGAATCCTTTAGTGAGAATTATTTGCTTTAGTATCTTACAAATTATCTCTGCGACTTGAACTACTCGACTTTCGAGTGGACGCCAGATTTCAAGAATTTAAAAAGTTTCAAAAGATTTCTAACAGGAAGCTACTTGTTCAAAATCTTTTGAAACTTTTGAAACTCTTGAAATTTTGATGTGGCCCCGATCGGGCCCTGACTTGGTAGCCCTAAGTACGGTATGAAATGCTTGCCCCTATCAGAAACAGATTTTGCTTCTCGACTACCGGTTTGGCCTTAACCTGGGCTCTACTTGGCTAGATCGGGCCCCGCTCAGGGCACGTGTTTTATCCCCTATCCGCACCAGATTGGGAAATTTCTTTGCAGAACACTACACACTTTGAAATTATTGTATTCAGACTTCCCCGGGCAGAAAATTATAGGGGCACATTTGCGTCCTGTCATAGCATTGTCTAGACCATCTAATATAGACTGTCTTTTCGGGCCCTCCTCGGGTTCTGGCTAGCCCACCATGTAAAAAAAATTTCTAAGTATCAAATTGAAAATTTTTTTTGCACATTTACAAAAAATACATTTTGTTGAAAACTGCAAAAAATGCACCTTGAAGATAATCAATTTTTTACTCGTCATCTAATCAGCCTTACGAGGCCCTAATCGGATGCTGACTAGCCGGTCAGGACCGAAAAATGTTCTAAATATTTCATTCGAATATATTTTGTACATTTACAAAAAGAGCCATGATTTTTAAGGTATCAAAGATAAAAAATGAGCTTTAAAAAGGAATTAATTTTTTTCCTTATTGTTGTGAAATATAAAAGTTACTGTTAGTTACGTCGATGAATGCTAAAAAAAATTCGCGAGTTGCAAACGACGGATCTTCATGTATTCACATGACCTTAAAAATATGTTCAAAGCCACTCATATTTGCTGGCATATGTAGTGTATATTGTATTAAAATAAAAAAAATTAATGATTAAGATTATACTTTCTGAGTCTACCTTTAAGATTCTTGAATATAAATTTAAAAGTAGTTTATTATTTACCTTCTACGTAACTCCAAAATTTACCTCTGGCGTGTGTGGACATTTGTCAAAGGGATTTTTCAAGTTCATCATATTTTATTACTCTGGCTTACAATAATATAACTTAATTTTTACTATGGAAATTGTTATGAGTTACTAAAATGAAGATCCTTACTATTTTTTACAATAATACAGCCAGTAATTTTAATAATATAACACATGGACAATTTTGACAGTAAAGTGCCCTGACTCTGCAGAATTGCCCCTACCATCGACGGAACTAGCAATAAATTTAATATTTCATAACAGAAGTTACTGAATAAAAGATTAAGATTTTTTCAGAGCGACAGAAAATAATTTTTTAATCCATTTTACTTTAAAGCTTCAAGAAAACTTTTTGTGTTGTTTTCCATTAATGTAACATCCATCGACGTGACCCAGTGCTCCCAATTTTGGGAACTTTTTGAACTGGGTTTGCCACGCGCCGAAAACGCGATTGGTTACTGTTTTCGCGCCAATTTTTAATTATTTAAAAATGCAACTTAAATATTTATGATAAATAGTGATTGAGAAATGTATTACAAGTAATTTCTTAATCCTAAAATAGAATTTGGAGTAACAGACAAAAGTTTTAGTAATTTTAGTGATTTTTTTTAATTGGCATTGTTGGAAAAAAAAGTTTTAATTAAACACTTGGCAGAGACGAGATTAATCATTGTGATAAAAGAAAATGTTTCCTTTCTCTGAACTCAGAATTCATGATGCATTTCTTAATCATTATTTATCATAAATATAAAATTTTAATATCTATATAATTTAGAAAGCGCGCGCTAACAGTAACCAATTGACTTGCCGGCGCGACGCAAGCGCATGGGTAACAACGAGTTAATTGGGACGCATAGATTGGTATAAAGAAAAACGGAAGTTTCAATGCTTTTAAATCACTGTAATGCCTTGAAGTTTATGCGCAGTGAAAATGATTGAAAAAAAAACGAGTTTTATACAGTGAAGCGCATTTAATAGCATTTCGGACAAAAATGATATTTGTACGCATTTAAAGGCATTAAATTGTCCATTTTTTAATGCCAGTCTATGCGTTTGAATCAATTCCTTCTTACCGGGTGCTTTATTAAAATAATCTCCAAGTTGCAGAGTCGTCAGTGATTTTTTTTTAAAACCCCTAAGACTCCATAACAACATATTTCATTTTGAAATCGCTCGGTAAGGGGTGCTCTACCACGTTGTCTGATTTGATTCGTAATCGGTCTGAAGGTACTATTTTAACCCTTGCGAGTAAATCTTGCCAGATGAAGATAATTACCTAGCAAACACGTTCTGTAACTGTTCCAGATCAAAAAAACGAACTGTGTTCTATAACAGTTGTTATACAAGATGGTGACAGAACTGTTCTAGAACAAAAAGTTAACAGCGTTCTAAAACCCTGTGACAAAATTGTGACTGAACTGTTCTAGAACAAGAAGGTAACAGTGTTCTAGAACACTGTGAAAAAATTGTGCCAGAACTGTTCTCGAACTATGTGACAGCACTGTTCTGTAACAGTTACTATGGAATTGTTCTGGAACAAACTGATCACAGACGCTCTATAATATTTGTTTCTAGTTCATTTTTGAACTGTGCCATAACAGTGTTATATCGAAGTTCTAGAACCCTGTTACAATTGCCTTCTAGAACAAATTAGGAAAAAAGATTAGTTCGCTAACACACGGTCGAGCTTAACCCTTGTGAATATCCCTAATGTGGTTTTCTCGTATGTATAATTTTTATTAGTCGGGGCTGCGCATGCGCTATCCCAGATCAAAATATATCCATGGGGATATCAAAATTTCAGCCTCGCATGATATTCCGACGGGTTATCCCTGGAATAACTCGGGACATAAATGGGGTCAAATCGAATATCCCAGGTTATCCTATTGCTGTGAGGTATACGTAACACTGTTCCATATTTGATAAACAAGAGTTCTATACAACTCTTATTCATCAAATATGGAACAGTGTTATAGAACTGTTATAGAATTTATATAGAACTATTACAGAATTGTCCTAGATTTTTTACAATGCAGCGTACCAAAGTTCCAGAATTATTAGAGATCGGTGGTCACAGTGTTCTAGATCGGTTAAATATTTGTTATGCAACATTTGTAATTGAGTTCTAGAATTGTTCCTGAAATGTTCCAGATCAGTTGTCACAGCGTTCTAGAACTGTTACAGAATTGTTCTAGTATATGCGCGATGACATAGTTACTCGCATGTTCTTCACCTGTTACTAACCTGTTCTAGAACACGTTCTTTGATGTTCTGAAATAATTACAGATCTGTTCTGGAACCAAGTTTGCTGGGTATCGTCGCTGGTAGAGAATTCTCTTAAACCGGAATAAGTGCAGACTTAAACACACTATTCATAAAATTAGAAGTAAATCATCTGACCGTAAATACCCGATCGAGGAACATAACTCAAATTGAATATCTGCTCATAGGGGATTGATAAACCCTCGTGTCGTTTCTCATCCCTACTTGGAAGGGTGTAACACTCCAAGATGGGTGGAAAGAGGTTGGATTCGGATGTGCGGAGAGAGGAAAGTGGGGATCAGCGAGTAGGTATAACTGAAGGGAGCGCTAAGTCATTCATCATCCGAAGAGAAGAGAGGCTTGCACGAGTGGCTGCGGACGTGAACGTGGAGAAGGATCCGTTGGAGGTGGTAGGCCACCCACGCGGAACGCTCGAGATCGGTGGCGACCCCGACACAACTCAACCAGCATGGTTATGATACACCTACGCATACACATGTCGGGGGCTTGCCAACTTACACTCACTCATCTGACATGTACATGTGGCATAAAAACCGACATGCTCGTTTGCAAGGCTTTATTCCGCACGTCATTGTGTTGGCGCGTGTATCAGAGTCAGAGATGCTGCTGCCTCTGCTCCATCCTCCATTTCTTCATTCCTTCTGCAGTGCAATGCTTACTCTGCAGACGAGGCAAAATATTTTCGCTAAACCTCATCAAGTGGGGCTTTTTCATCTGAAGAGAGACTGAATGCATTATTAGATTTTGAATGGGGAGTGGTGGGTGATCCAGAGGATGTATAGCTGGGTGTCCGTGTCAAGTTTTATTGATTCTAGTTATGTACTTCCTTTGGGATTGCTTGCTTATATTCATATTATTGTAATATGAATCAGGTATACCAACTCTTGAGTAGAAAATCTACCAGTGAAAGCTGTTTCCGATACTTTCCACGTATCCGATCTTATCTCTGTCAGAAATTTAATGAAGGAATTTTCAGAGACGCGTCACTAAAACTTTATGCAGAAACCGCTTCTAAATTTTCCTAAACTGTAACAGAAATTTAAGCAACGGTAACTGCACAAAACTCTAGTCACATGTTTCAGGAAATGCAGTTTCAGTTACATTAAGTTACATTTCAGTTACATTTCCAGTTACTTTAACTAGAAAGTTCAAGAAGTTAAACAAACTTTCTCGGTTCATTAATTTTAATATAAAACATGTAGTTTATATTTGTCCTCTCAGAATATAAATAGCAAGAAAATAGTGAAGTTAATACAAACGACTTCTTGTTATAATAGGACGTGAACTCACTGTATCAGATATATAATAAAAGTCCATCTTTTATTATAAGAAGTTTTTGTTCATTTTTGGCTTATTAAGTATATTATGTAACATTAGTTATTAACATATAAACTTCGATCGTATATAGTCTTACTATAATTTTTATTTTTAAGACAAATATATACTGCAAATTATTATTAAAAATAATGAATCAAAAATAGAAAAAAACTTGTGTTTCTATTAGAACCAATTTTTGGTTCCAAATGAGCTGTAACAAAAAGGAACCTCTCTTGCTATAAAGGAACCCAAAATGAGAAATAGTGTCTAAAGGAACCCAAAGTATGGATTTAAACTATTCTAATACTACCTTTGAGTCACTTCTGTCTTGACTTATTTGAAAGGTATTACAAGCTAATTATGCATATTTTACTTTATAATTCGGAATAAATAATATTTCTCTGGGAAACATTTAATGAAGAAACTAAGGGATTTCAAGGAATATCAAAATATTTCGAAGAATTTGAAACATTTGAGGTTTTAAATTATAATTTAAAACACAAGATTTTTCAAGCAATTTCAATAATTTAAAGGTATTTTAAAGAACTTGAAAGGTTTCATTGTATTTATAAAGATTCCAAAAAATTTTTAAACGATTTCACAGGTTTCTATGCAGATCGAAAGATTCAAAAGAATGTAAAATATTTAAGGGTATTTTACAACACTCCAAGACTTTTCAATCGATTTCAATAAATTAAAAGGATTTTAAAGGATTTAATCAATATTCTGGTATTTTCAAGGATTCCGAGGAATCTTGATAAGGTTTTAATAATGTTAATGAATATCGAAAGATTTCAACGAATTTGACATATTTAAGGGTATTTTGAAACTAAGTCAACTAAGATTTTTCTTTCAAGTAAAAATTAAAAGCATTTTAAGGGATTTCAAAGATTTTAGGTATTTTTGAAGATGCCGCGAGAAAACTTAAAGAGAATAGAAAGATTTTAAGGGATATCAAAAGATTTAAAAAATGTTAATATGTAAGGGTATTTTATTATTCCAAGGATTTACAATCAAATTCAATCAATTAAAGGATTTTAAAGGATTTCAAAGATTTTGTGGTATATTTAAAGATTCCGAGGCATTTTAGAGAGTATTTAAAGAGTATTTTACAACACTCCAAGATTTTTCAATCGATTTCAATAAATTAAAAGGATTTTAAAAGATTTTATGGGGTATCAAAAGATTTCAAAGAATTTGAAATATTTCAAGGTGTTTGAAAAGTCCAAATCTTTGTAACCGATTTCAACAAAATTTAAAGAGATTCAAAAAATTTTAAGGGACAATGAAATATAGAAAAGAATTTGAAATATTTGAGGTTATTTTAAAATTCCAAGATTTTTCAATCGGCCTCAATAATTTAGATGTATTTTAAAGGATTTCAAAGTTATCATGGTACTTTTTTAAATTAAAAAAAAATGTAAATAGATATAAAAGATTGTTAAGGATATCAAAGGATTTAAAAGAATTTGAAATATTTAAGGGTATTTTACAACACTCCAAGATTTTTTAATCGATTTCAATAAATTAAAAGGGTTTTAAAAGATTTCACTGGGTATCGAAAGATTTCAAGGAATTTAAAATATTTCAGGGTGTTTTAAAAATCCAATATTTATCATCCAAATTTAATAATTTGAAGGGTATTTTATAGGACTTAAAAGATGTTATGGTATTTTTTTAATTGCAAAAAAATTTAAAGAGATTTAAAAGATTTTAAGGGACATTAAAAGATTAAAAAGAATTTGAAATCTTTAAGGTTATTTTCAAATTCCAAGATTTTTCAATCAGCCTCAATAATTTAAATGTATTTTAAAGGATTTCAAAGTTATAATGGTATTTATTGAAATTCTAAAAAAAATTGAATAGATGTAACAGATTTTTGGGATATCAAAAGATTCAAAAGAATTTAAAATAGTTGAGGGTATTTTACAATACTTTAAGATTTTTAAACCGATTTCAATTAATTGAAAGGATTCTAAAATATTTCAAAAATTTTATGGGATATCAAAAGATTTCAAAGAATTTGAAATATTTCAGGGTGTTTTAAAAGTCCAATATTTATTAACCAATTTTAATGATTTGAAGGTATTTTACAGAATTTAAAAGATGTTATGGTATTTTTTTTTAATTCCAAAAAAATTTTAAGAGATTTAAAAGATTATAAGGGACATTAAACGATAAAAAATAATTTGAAATATTTAAGGTTATTTAAAATTCCAAGATTTTTCAATCGGTCTCGATAATTTAAATGTATTTTAAAGGATTGCAAAGTTATCATGGTAATTTTTTACAAAAAAAAAAAATTTAAGAGATTCAAAAGATTTTAAGGGACATTAAAAGATAAAAAAGAATTTGAAATATTTGAGGTTATTTTTAAATTCCAAGGTTTTTTAATCGATCTTAATAATTCAAAGGTATTTTAAAGAATTTCAAAGTTGCATTGATATTTTTTAAATTCCAAAAAAATGTAAGAAGATATAAAAGATTTTTAGGGATATCAAAAGATTCAGAAGAATTTAAAATATTGGAGGTTATTTTGCAATTCCAAGCTTTTTCAATCGATTTAAATCATTTAAAGGTATCTTACAAGATTTCAACGATTTCACGGGGCATCAAAAGATTTCAAAGAATTCCAAATATTGCAGGGTGTTTTAAAAGTCCAATGTTTTTCAACCGATTTTAATAATTCGAAGGTATTTTAATTTTAAAGGATTTCAAAGATTTCATGGTATTTTTCAAATTCCAAAAAAATTTAAAGAGATTTAAAAGACTTTTAGGGACATCAAAAGATTTTAAATAATTTGAAATAGTCGAGTTTATTTCAAAATTCCAAGATTTTTCCATCGATTTCAATAATTTAAAAGTATTTTAAAAGATTTCGAAGTTTTCATGGGATGTCAAAAGATTTCACAGAATTTGAAACATTTCACGGTATTCTAAAACTTCAAGATTTTGCAAATATTACTTTATAATTGGGATTAAATAATATTCCACTGGAAAATGTAAGAAAGAAACTGAGATTGTAGACATTAGTCATTAGGGAAAGAAATTTAGTAACGCACGAAATGTGACAGTTTTTTAGGGTATTATTTGAAATGATATAAGACACACTTGCAATATTAAATTGATATTATTTTTTTAGAGAAGTAAGGTATTTTGATTATTTAATTTAATTTGTTTTGAAAATAATAAAAAACATTTATCAATATTTATCTATGATTATTCACAGTATTTGTTAATTTCGAATAAGCCGGCGCTTTTTGGCTGTTGCGCTTCTAAAAACGTCGGTACCCGCCTATGGTCATCTATTTGGATACCAACAAACTAAAAAGGAATCCTAAAAAAAACTTCCTTTAGAGTCTAAGCTCTGAAGGATGCAAACTTTTACTTGAGCCGCAACATTATTGAACCCCCACTTTTTTTGGGTACTGAATTTCGTTTTCAGCAACCTTATTCGTAAATTTCAGTGACTTTGGTACCCGCGCAGAAATTTCTAAGGGGCTCTAGTGGGGCTCTGACTAGTTTTACCTATGGCTAGTCAGGTTCTAGTCGGGAAAACTAGTCATAGCCCAATTCTGAATGAAACTCTGAGGTCAAGGGGGCCCTACTTGATTTTCTAGTAGGGTTCTTGTGGGGTCAGGCCGCCTACAGCAAATTTTAAACTCTTTCTAATGAAATATTTATTATTATACGGCAATTTTTTTTTCAACTTTCGTGTAAGGTTTGTTTTTTAGGTATAATAAATGCATGAAAAATGTTTTTCAAATAATTATACTGTCAGCATAGTACTGTGCTGCTCGTGGAGCCAGCCGTCAGCCAGTAATGGGACAGTATTTCTCTGGTAAAGCTATGTCCAGCTGTACTTGACATAAGCTCTTTAACTTTAACTGACAAATATTTGCCTGGCCCAGAAGAAAATCTTCATTAGTGCCCTAAATCGAGTTTTCGACAATAACGAGTTTAAATACTCATATAAGAAAACATTATTTCTACATTCTGAAACCTTCAAACACCTCAAAATTAATACTTTAGGCAATATAAGATTTTAGGAGTTTTCTGTTCGAGGCCCCATTAAACAAAGATAAATTTGACATGCCTATATGAAGCATAGAATTCTGCAATAGAACCTGAAAGGGCACCCATCAGTATTTTCTAGACTAGATATTCTGATAAGGATCCCAACCCGTTTTTTCTAGACTAGATATTCTGATAGGGGCCCCATTAGAACCCAACTTCAAATAGGGAAAGTTGGGGGAATTTCTGCACGGATTGGATATCAACGAACCAAAAGGCAACCCTAAAAAAGACTTCCTTTAGAGTCTAAGTTCTAAAGGATGCCAACTTTTGCTTGAGCCACAACATAACAGAACCCCAACTTTTTCTGTGAACTGAATTTAATTATCAGCAACCTACTTTCGTAAATTTCAGTTACTTTAGTATCTTAAATGTGTCGAAATTTTCCGAAAATTTTTACCAGTGCACGGAGCTGCCATGATGGCATATTGAATTCCAGAACAAAACATTCAAACATCAGAAGTGAAAGCTAAAAAATCTTTTTCCTAAAGAACCCCGAAGACGGAAATAGTCTTAAATACTCTTAGAAAAACCAACAATGAAATGGATCATCGTTTGCCAGATGTAAGTCAATGCGGAAGTTATCATATCCTCCAGAAATAGCAGATCCAGAAAGCAACCAAGAAACGGGTCTTGAACAACAAGAATAAGCACGAGGGACTCCTATGGTTTGTTCTGTGGTCGACTTCACAAGTCGCAAGCTACCTGAAGGGTCGAGGGCCCGAGAGCTTGGTATATTTTATATTATATGCGAGGCCTTTATGTTCCACTGCGGAGGCACCCAGCGTGTCGAATAGAATTCAGGAGGCCACAGTCGCAGATAGGTATATTTTGACATCCCCGAGAAATTAGTATAATAAAGGGGCCAAGGTAAAGGCGCCCAGAGTGCCTAAACACACGCCGTAAATCTCCCCCGTCGCTCTTCAAGACCTCCGCTGCTGGAGGGTCCTTAAATGTTACCTAAACTACCAGGGCGGACGACGCGTCTCCAGCATTTGATCGATCGAGATATTTCTCTGTGTGTCTCGTTGTAACGGTCTTTATTGCATTTTCCGCTCCTCGTGTGGCTTCTATCTTCTCGTCAATACGTATTGTACTGCTAAAAATATCGTTATACGCCGAGTCTCTTAAAAAATGATTGCCGATGATTTATTACGGTTGCAGCTTTCCTGCGGCTAGTGTCTTTTCATTTCCCCAGGGATTGTCAATTGTCGATGTAATAAGTGAGGTCGTAAGTTATAAGGAATGAGGGGTGTTTTATTGTTTAATTAGGTTTGATCCAGAATGTGTTGATTTCTAGCTAATTTTGGTCTATCACCTTTTCTTTTCCTCTTCTGATATAATCCTTTATCTTTTTCCTCCTTTATTTCCATCTCTGAATATCTTCTTTTATTTCTAGGATCCGTGTTAAGTGGTCAGATGAACACAAGAATGCTGACAAGCTTTCATCTGATTACTTTTCACACTTTTCACAAATCATTGTCTCATTCTTCTCGAGCCCTAAACCCATTATCCACTTCTAGTCAATAACTGAACAGACAGCCTGTCAGACGTTAAGTTTGGGGCCACTCTGATGCTAAATTGAAACCCGAATCAGGCTAGCAGGTCATTTAAGGCAGGTCAACAAGGATATTGGCCCAAAGATCGAAACAAGGATACCGGCTACCTGTCTTCAAATTGGTGTAATTTATGCACTTTATTGTTGACTCTTGTCTTAAAGTACAATGAACCAAACTGTGATTGGGTGAAAAGCTCCAAACAAAGCAAGTAATTCTCAAATCAGCTGATTTTAAAACTGGTCTTTTACAAGTTATAATTTCAAGAGACTGGTATCCAAGAGACTATAACCTGGGATATTCTCATTCTGATTCAAGATGATCAAGCCAACATTTCCCAAATTTCGCCTTTGTCTTTGATACAGTAATCTCTACCTTCACAGAAAAAGTGGGGGTTCAGTAATGTTGCTGCTCTAATGCAAGTTGGCATCCTTTAGAACACTCAAAAAAATGTTTATTTGAATCAAAAAAATTTTGTTTGAATTAAACATATTATTTCTTTAAGATGAGGTGAAACAAATGTTTGTTTAATTTGAATAAATTTTTTGTTTGTCCTTATTTGTTTGGTTCAAATACATTTTTGGTTTGTTTAAATAAATCTCTTGTTTAAAATAATTACAGTTCTTGTTTACATTGAATACATAGTTTTTTCAATTAATTATAGACTTTGTTCAAGTGAAGTAAATCTTTTTTTTACACTTCTCAAAATTCAGCATTCTCTATCAAAGTAATGTATGAGCTCGATAATTTGTTTATTCTTAATCATAAGTATCGTTGTGTATGTAAAACCAGAAACACGTATTCATTCCGAAGCTTAATTCTGGTTCATTGTTAACTCTGTGCTTCTCATTTCTGAATAAAACAATAATAAATTAGAATAATGGGGAATGAACCAGAGTTAGACATTTGAATTGAATGTATATATAAGTACTCCTGCTTTTAATTATACAATGATAATTATAATAGAAAAAAACATGATTGATGTCATAAATCATCTTTATAAAGAAAGGAAATTAGTGTTGAAAAATACTTACATTCAAAATCTTCAATTATATCCAAGGTAAATGCCCTACAATTCAAGTAATTTCTAACCTAGAGATATTTCGTCAATTTTTCAATTAATTTAAGATTTTACAGTAAATCAGAATCTTCAGAATAATACAACACTGAAAAAATACTAATGCCATCAAATAAATCACATGATAAATTAATTTAGATTCTAGGTTAGTTACTTAGGAACCATCGGCAGCGCTTTGTCACGCCTAGCGGCACTTTGTAGTACTGCTTTGTACTGTATTTTTTGTTTGAATCAAACAAATATTTTTATGAATTCCAATAAACATATTTCAAACAAATACATTGTTTAATAAAAATCAATGTTTTGTTTAAATGAAACAAATTGTACTAAACAAATTATTTGTTTAAATCTATAAGGCAAATAGTTTCCATTTCTTAAAATTAAATAAAACTTTTTTTAATTGAAGCAAAACATTTTTCAGATTCAATTATATGAATTCAAACAAATTTTGTTGTTTGATTCAAATAAACATTTTTCTGAGTGAACTTAGGTTCTAAAGGAACTTTTTTTGAGGGTTCCTTTTTAGTTTTTTGATATCCCATAGACGGCCATTGGCGGGTGTCGTTTTTTTTATAAGAGCGGACTTTCTTCGATATCCCATAAAATCTTTCAAATCCTTTAAAATAACAATAAATTATTGAAATAGATTGAAAAATCTTATAAATTTCAAATAACCTCAAATATTTTTAATTCGTTAAAATCGTTTTATATACCACGAAATCTTTCGAATCGTTTTGAAATACATATGGAATCTTTAGAAATGCAATTAAATGTTCTAAATCCTTTAAAATACCTGTAAATGATTGAAATCGATTGTAACATCTTGGACTTTTAAAACATCCTGAAATATTTCAAATTTTTTTGAAATTTTTCGAAATCTGAAAATACTACAAAATCTTTGAAGTCCTTTAAAATCCTTCAATTTATTGAAATCTATTTAACAATCCTGGGAGCCTTGAAATATACTTCACTATTTTTATTTCTTTGGAATCTATTGATAAATATTTTTTGAAACCTCTTTAAAATTCTTCGGAATCATTAAAAAAGGCCACAAAATCTTCGAAATTCTTTAAAATCCCTTTAACCCCTTCGTTGGCATTGACGCAAAATGCGTCAATCTTCTTTTTTTCCATTTAACATACTCTGATTTTGCATTCAAGTCTTGCTCTGTGGGTTTTGGGGTCGCTGAATCCGATTCTAAAGTCAAAATTCAAAAATTCGAAATTGTGGATCCAATATGGCGGACAAAAATACAAAAACCGGCCCGATTTGGATAAATATCGGTACTTATGAGGGTTTGGGGTCGCTTAATCCGAATTTGATGTCAGAATTCAAAAATTTGAAATAACGGATCCAATAAAGTGAACGAAATTACAAAAAAGGCTCAAGTTCGAAAAAATCTCGGTCCTTACGGGGTTTTGGGGTTGATGAATCCGAATCTGAAGTCAAAACTTGAAAATTTTAAATGGCGGACGAAAATACAAAACAAGGCTCGATTTGGATAAATCTTGGTACATAAAAATTGGAAAATTCAAAATGGACAGACTAAACCATACAAACTAGATCCTACTGTTGACTTCGTAGAATTTACTAAACGGACTAGTAGGATCCACCATTTTAAACTTTCAAATTTTGACTTTAGATTCGAATTCAGTGGCCCCAAAATACCGTAAATGCCAATATTTATCCAAATTGAGCCTTTTTTGTACTTTTGTCCACCATATTGGATCCGCAATTTTAAATGTCTGAATTTTTATTTCCGATTCGGATTCAGCAACCCCAAGACCCCAGGTTACAAATTTTCAGGATAAGAAATATTCCTGCCATTTTGGTCACTTTTTGTCGAATTCTCTCTGCCAACGAAGGGGTTAATTGATGGAAATCGATTGAAAAATTGTTGAGTCTTGAAATAACCTCGAATATTTCAAATTCTCTACAATCTTTTGAAATCCTTGAAAATCTTTTAAATCTCCTTAAAATTATTTGGAAGTTTAAAAAATACGATGGCATCTTTGAAATACTTCAAAATGTCTACAAAATTTTCAAATCAATTAAAAAATATTGGACTTTTAAAATATCCCTAAATATTTTAAATTCTTTAAAATCTTTTGATATCCCTCGAAAAGTTTCAAATTTTTTTTAAATTCCTCGGAATCTTTAAAAATACCACAAAATCTTTCCAATATTTTGATAACCCTTAAAATCTTTTTATTTTCTTTAATACTACTCGGAATTAAAAAAAAACCATAGAATTTTGGAATTCATTCAACATGCCTTTAATTTGAAGTCGACTGAAAAATCTTGGAGTTTTAAAGCACCCTTAAGTATATTTCAGATTCTTTGAAATCTTTTGATATCACTTTAAATCTGTTTAAAGTTTCGTGAAATTTTTAAAAATACCATCAAATCTTTGACTAGTAGGATCCACCATTTTAAACTTTCAAATTTTGACTTTAGATTCGAATTCCGTGGCCCCAAAATACCGTAAGTGCCAATATTTATCCAAATTGAGCCTTTTTTGTACTTTTGTCCACCATATTGGATCCGCAATTTTAAATGTCTGAATTTTTATTTCAGATTCGGATTCAGCGACCCCAAGACCCCAGGTTACAAATTTTCAGGATAAGAAATATTCCTGCCATTTTGGTCACTTTTTGTCGAATTCTCTCTGCCAACGAAGGGGTTAATTGATGGAAATCGATTGAAAAATTGTTGAGTCTTGAAATAACCTCGAATATTTCAAATTCTCTACAATCTTTTGAAATCCTTGAAAATCTTTTAAATCTCCTTAAAATTATTTGAAATTTTCAAAAATACGATGGCATCTTTGAAATACTTCAAAATGTCTACAAAATTTTCAAATCAATTAAAAAATATTGGACTTTTAAAACATCCCTAAATATTTTAAATTCTTTAAAATCTTTTGATATCCCTCGAAAAGTTTCAAATTCTTTTAAAATTCCTCGGAATCTTTAAAAATACCACAAAATCTTTCCAATATTTTGATAACCCTTAAAATCTTTTTATTTTCTTTAAGATTACTCGGAATTAAAAAAAAATCATAGAATTTTGGAATTCATTCAACATGCCTTTAATTTGAAGTCGACTGAAAAATCTTGGAGTTTTAAAGCACCCTTAAGTATATTTCAGATTCTTTAAAATCTTTTGATATCACTTTAAATCTGTTTAAGGTTTCGTGAAATTTTTAAAAATACCATCAAATCTTTGAAATCCTTGAAAATCTCTTTAATTTATTGAAATCGATTACAAATTTTTGGAGTTTCAAAATACCCTCAAATATTTCGAATTCTTTTCAATCTTTTGATATCCATAAAATCCTTTAAATTTCACTAAAATTTCTTGGAATCTAAAAGAATACCATAACATCTTTAATATCTTTTAAAATATGTCTAAATTATTGAAATCGATTGAAAAATATTGCACGAAAAATATTTTTTCGAAGTTTCAACAATACCTACAAATTATTGAAATCGATTAAAAAATATTCGACTTTTAAAACACTATGAATTATTTTAAATTCTTTGAAATCTTTTGATATCCCTTGAAATTTCTTTGACATTCCTCAGAATCGTTCAAAATGCTATAAAACCTTTGAAATCGTTCAAAATGCCTTTCACTTGAAATTGATTGAAAATTTTTGGAGTTTCAGAGTATCCCAAATATTTCCAATCCGTTTCAATCTTTTAATATCCCTTGAAATTTCATTGACATTCCTCGGAATCTTTGAAAATGCTATAAAATCTTTGAAATCATGCAAAATGCATTCAATAATTTGAAATTGATTGAAAAATCTTGGACTTTTAAAACACCCTGAAGTATTTTTAATCTCTTAAAAATTCCTTGGAATCTTAAAAAAATACTAAAAAATCTTTGAAATTCTTTAAAATCCTTCAATTGATTTATAAATTAATTGAAAAATCTTTGCGGAGTCCCATATTTCAAATCGTTTTGAAATTCCTTGGAATCTTTAGAAATACACTGAATCTTCTAAATCCTTTAAAATACCTTCAAATTTTTAAAATCGATTGAAAAATCTGGAAGTTTTAAAGTACCCTGAAATATTTCAAATTCTTTGAAATCTGTTTATATCCCCTGTAATCGCTTATTTTATTTATTAAATTTTTCCAAGGGCGAGTTTCCAAAAGTGAGTCAAGGCAGCAGTGACGAAAAGTTTCTAATAGAACGGTTTAAATCCATACTTTAGATTCCTTTAGAACCCATTTACTATATCGGGTTAATTTCCAGCAACGGAGGTGCTTTTCTGTTATTGCAGCTCCTTTAAAACAAAAATTGGTTCTAATAGAATCCCTAGTTTTTTCTCTGTTATCGACAAGTTCTGATTCAACTCGAACTTTCCCAGGGCAACCATCAGTCTCTAATCCTCATCTTTACCTACCCATCAGCCATTGGAGTTAGTCCACATGAAACTTCAGCATACCCCTTGACGCGCGAATATACCTTTATTAGCGCCTACTCACCGCCACGACTCTTGGCATGGTTGGGCGAGCACGTTGCCAGCCATCAGGCTTGGCAAGCGCGGTCGATCGATCTCTTTCGGCACCACCAATGTTGCTCTGCACGTACGCGATACACCCGACAACGTGATTGTGGGTTGGCTGTGCGACCGATGAAGGGGTGTCGCGGGGAATATGGTCGTGGTTCGACTACTACCAGTCCAGCCTCCTGTCGCACCGAATTATCGTCTCCCTTGAGTCCCCGCCAATGGGAATCGGACTTTCTTTCACGTCCGCGCTCTCCTTAGCCTCGCCCCCTTCCCTAAGCCACGCCGGTCGCCTGGCAGGCGGGGGCTGAAGATGCTCGCGCAGTTCAGTTATCGCGATAACGTGCTACTACTCTCCAGCAGTGGTGGGGAGGCCGATCGTGGGAGGAGGAGGAGTAGGAGGCCAGTGGAGTTCGGGTAGTCGGGCAGCGCAGACGCGTTGTGCGCCTGAGTGATTCTTGAACGAAAACTGATCTTTCTGCTTCTTGTGCTCCGTTGTGGACCGCGTGAGTTCTTCGAGGTGACAAACTAGTACCAGAGAATATTCCCCTTGTGAAATAGAAGGACGAACTGTTCGCGAAGGACTTTTAAGAGGATTGTTTTTTTTTAAGATCTTCGAGTGAAGAATTTTTGCCGTCGGGAGTGAGAAGGTTGTGAGTTTTCCTCGAGAGTGAAGGAACGTTTAAAACAAGGATTGGAGAGCGAAATTAATTAAAGACAGGGGAGAGAGTTTTTTTAAGAGTGTCGTTGAAGAGGAATGCTCATGAAGGGGGAGAGGGGTAAAGCGACGGACTTCAGCATCGCGGCCATCATGGCGCCCAGGGGTCCGTCCTTCGGACATTACCACCTGCAGGGCCTTGGTGGTAACGCGTCGGCCAACACCAGTGTGGAATGCGGCAGCAAGGCTTTCGTCGCCACATCGACGCTTGACCACCGTGAGTTACTTTCCCCAGGGATTGTATCTTTTATATTTTGTTGGTTTCATGTTCCGGGTAAATGAAGAAAAGATCCCTTGAGATGGATGTTGTCGATTCTGCTCTTATGATCAATTTTACAGTTTAAAAAAAAAGTATCATTTCGAGGCTAGTTGTCAGTATTGAGACAGTCCTCGAAAACTATAGTTTCGGATGAGTCTATTCTCATGCCACTTGATTTTTATGGCACTAAACGACGTTTTAGTACAACTTTTTTTGGATTCAAAGAGGACTGAAGTGAGAATCAAGTTTTGACTCTTTCAAATGTCGTCTCTTTCTTTTAAGCATGAAACTGCATTTTTCAATCTGAAGTTAGCAAAGTGTAGTACAATAGGGACGATGGCTTCAAAGCAAGACGATTTGATATTATAACATGATGCTAAAAAATTATGCTCAATTAAAATGGAACTATATAGCTTTTTCAAGATGAAAGAAGGTAGACTGGATTGATGACAGAATCCTGTTATTCTTTTTGGGTTTAAATTGTTTAGTGTCAATCATGCACTTCTGAGCTGTATACTCCACCTTTGGAATAATTGTTCATCGTGATTAGAAACAGCTGTAATTATTGGTTTTCCAAGTGATCTCAAATGAGCAAAATATCAAAAAGATAGGAACTATTGTTTATATTAATCAAGCTACTATATTAGCATCTTTCCTTTAAGGATTGCTATCTGTATTCTAGGCATATGTTAGGTATCTGTGTTTTAGTTATCACTGTATTCTTTAGTTCTATCTTAATTTAAAATTATCTTGAATGAAAATGAACTGTGATTGGTTTTGAATTCGAAACAGTAAAACTGGTCTATTTAGACACATTTCCGATAATAACTCATTGATATTTACAGAGGATAGTTCCTTAGTGTATAGGGTTGCCTAAAAATACGTTTACCCAAATCCTAAAATATGGGCCATAAATTCATGAATTTAAAATCAAAGAACAAGAATGCAAATGAAATCCTGTAAAGCAGCAACCGAACCATGTTAGATTTCTCAACCACAACTAAGCTCTTGTTAAACCTTCTCTAAACACAGAACATTAATCTCTGCAGTAGCATGTCGTTAACTGCAGCTAAAACTACCTAAATGGAGGCCACTTTCGCTTTCCCAACTTCTTGATTATGTTCCTCGCTACTACATAATTATTCAGAGAGGTAATTAGCGGCTTTAGGGGCAATGGAAAAATTGTTTTTTCACAGTACCCGAGTGTCTTATTATGTTATTAAAGACGCCGCCAATAGAAACATTGTGGTTATATGACGCACGTGCTCTTTCCTCTGATCTTTGGTTCTCTGAGGTTAATATATCTTGTAGTACTGTCTTACCAGATGTTTGGTTGTTTAGATGGTTAGTTAATCTGTAATGTGATCGAAGGAGCTTTTGAACAGAACCTTTTCTTCTTTGGAGGGCTGGGTCGGTGACAGGATTCTGGGTGGTCGGTACACGTCGGGCGTAGGCAAAAGGAAGTCAGAAACTGTACACGCTCGTATTTCTTCTCACTTCAGAAATGAGAGCGTGCACATGTACAAGCCACGTTTGTCGCATTCTGATTGCACTGTTTTAGCAAACTATATAGAACTGCTGATGATGTTTCGACTTGTAGCCAAATGGTCATTTTCACTCTTAGAAAAGTTCGAAACATTAAAGATATAATCAGGTATAACTGAAATTTACGAAATTAGGTTGATGAAAAGGAAATTCAGTCACTTTTGTACTAAATTTAGTAAATTTTTATTCAACTGCAGAAGCGGTTTATGAAAGTTATAAATACTTTCCTAAAATTCCTAAATGGTAGCTGAAATACAAGTTATCGTGATGCAAAGAAGTGCGGCTCAGAATCAGTATAGTAATCGGCGGATGCCGAGAGATTTTGTTATGATTTGTTGCGGAATGAGACAAGGAAAAGTTATGGAATTAAAGAACAAAAATCGTGTAAAAGTAGAATTTTTTCAATTTTAAAGTGTGGTTAGATAAATTTGAATTTTTCTTCAATTTTAATTTTGAATTCTTTCATTTCGTTTATGAAAGGTTCTAGGTAAAAAATGTTACACGTGTAAGATTATACTGGTCTTTGAATATATGGCCAATGGAAATGAAAAATTGGTCAGTCGGCAATTAGAGAAAATTAAAAATAAAGTTTTGCGGAAACCTTGCTATAGTATTGTTGTTAGTAATTTGTTTCCCTTGTATTTATATTTGTTCTTTAAATTTTCAAAATTCTTTTAAATAAAAAAAATGATAACGATTCAATTTGTAAAACCACTATAAAATGTTCCTTTTGCGATTTGAAAATAGATAACAATTTTCCTTGAAAAGAAAAGAAAAACATTTTTTCTTTTTGACAAAAATAAAAAGGAGGAAAGAAAAATTATTTCATTATTATTTTTTATTCTTTAATTAGCTCTTTTTTAATTTTGTTCTAAAAAATAATTTTTCCTTTTTTTCAAAGGAAATTTGTATCTTTTTCCAAATCTCAATAGGAAAATTTTATGGTGGTTTCACAAATTTAATCGTTGGATTAAAAGTTTTATTTTCAGGAATTCTGCAACTTATCTTGACTATTGGTCGTTAAATAGGATTTTTAATTTGACTTTAATCTTATTAAAATGCCTTAAATTTTGATTTATTTTTTTGCAGCTGTTTCCTCCACAAGATTATCTTTAACTAGCGAATTTAACTAGTTTCGTAATTAAATTATTTTTCAAAATTCATATTTTGATACAAAAAGTCAAACTAATATTGTGTTTTTTTTTGGATAAAAATTCAACTATTTTTAAAAAATTTGTCTTTTCATTAAAAAAATTCATCTATTTTACCAGAAATTGCATGTCTTTCTTCGATAAAAATACAAGGATTTGGTTTAAAATTCAGTAATTTTGTTAGTCTTTTTCTTATTTACAAAAATGTAACTATTTTATTGAAAATTCATATTTTTGTATAGAAAATGCCACTATCCTCGGAGAGAATTTCTTTTTAATGTAAAACTTATATTATTATTTTATAGTTTATGGTATATTTATTTAAAAATGCAACTTTTGCATTAAAAATTCGTTTTTTAGATTAAAATTGAATTATTTTTTTATTAACTTGTCTTTTTTATTTAATATTTGATTTATTTTAGTAGAAATGGCATCATTATTGGATAGAATTACAAACTGTTTGTATAAAAATTCTACAATTTTTTCAACAAATGTATCTTTGTTCATTAAAAATCTGTTTCGTTGAAACCTTACCTTTTTAGGTTAAAAATTCAAGCATAATCTTTCTAGAAAATTTATTTCTTGTTCAAAACTTATATTATGATGTTGAAAAGTTCAAAATAAATTCTTTCTTATTTAAAACTTATATTTTTATGCTAAAAAGTCAAACTGAAAACTTTTTCTTATTGAAATTGAACTATTTTTTGATAACTTGTCTTTTTAATTGAAAATTTTATCTAGTTAAGCAGAAACAGTATCTTTCTTGGATGAAAAATTGTATTTTTGATTTAAAAGTTCATCTGTTTTGTCCAAATTTCATCTTACTTGGATAAAAATGATACTGTTAGCTTGAAAAATGAAAGTTAATCTTCTCTCTGCTTGAGGATTCAATTTTTTTTAAATTTTGATTGAGCCAGATTGTTAAGAAATCTCTTTTTATTTGTGCGAAACTCATATTTTAATTAAAAATTCATTCCTTTGGTTGAAGGGTTCAACTATTTAGTACAAAATCATTTTTTTGCTGACAATTTATATTTTCTGGTTGTAAATTCAATTGTTTATTAATTTTTATATAAAATTTCAGGAAAAATATAGACTACATGTTTTATGTTAAAATAATGCACCGAAACAATGTTTTTGTCTCTTGTAATGTGTGTTACAGTTTACAAAAATCTAGAAAATGTTTCTGCATAAATCTTTAGTGATACGTCTCTGAGAATGCTACAGAAATTTCTAACATCAGAATCTCCAAGATTCAACTGGGTCTTTCCCATAGATTTTCTATCACTAATTTTTTTCTTAGTTAATAATTTTGGTTTATTGGTAGAATAGTGCAACACCAATTGGAAATTTGGAACATTTGTCACTCCAACAATTACATTTCAACATCCCTTAA
The DNA here is from genome assembly GCF_010883055.1 of Belonocnema kinseyi. Lineage (NCBI taxonomy): Eukaryota > Metazoa > Arthropoda > Insecta > Hymenoptera > Cynipidae > Belonocnema > Belonocnema kinseyi. The sequence goes on along the minus strand of NC_046665.1, from coordinate 104,889,928 downwards.
TAAATTGCACAACGAGTTTCATCATCGAGATAAGAGATATAATTAGCACTTACGAAACTAGTAATTTCCGAAAAAAGGAAAAAGTCTTAAATTGAAACAGTTTCGCAGCTATAATTTCCCCTAAAGATAGTCTTTTGCTGCCGGGTACTTAAATCATTTTTATTTCCCACGGAAGAATTGGGTTCTGTGAACATTCTGAGATTATCGCTGACAGTTTAGAGTGACAATTATAAGGTCTTTGAAAGTCTATGAGCGTGGATCATTGCATATAAAAATCGAGTAAGCCATCGGAATATTATGACGGATAATTACCGAAGTAAACCGTGTAAACTTTGTTGCACTTATTAGTTCTAACTGAAGATACCCAATTAACCAGCAATTTCCCCGTGAAATCATACCAGCTATGCAGTAAATGACTTCCGGACAGTGTAATTTCTACGGTACGGGCACTTATATGGCGTCTTCTATTATAAATTTCGATTTGCTCGCTAACAAATTAAATGATACACACATTTTTTTCTCGTCGTGCATATTTTATGCAAATTGTCGTGAAACCATTTTTGTCGTTCCAGCTGATTTATTCTCTGGTAGCGAATTGAAATAGTAGGAACGTATTTTTATCGATTGGTCTCGCTAAATTGGTTATGACCTGTTTCAAGAGTTAAGTTTAGCTGCAACAACAAATTTAGAAATTTAAATTATGTTTATGTCACTTCCACGGATTCGCTGTTCGCAGTTGTTCCGTCGGTTTCAGGAAAGCGAACGTGCATTATTATATGTTTCTATGTTTCGGCTGGATATTATTAGCGAACCATTTTCGTGTAAATAAGTCTCATGTGCAGATGTGCATGGACTCGTTTAAAC
>NC_046665.1:104880680-104888964 GCF_010883055.1 Belonocnema kinseyi | reverse complement strand
ATATACGTGCGACGCACTTTTATAATGTGAACATTGTCGACACTTCCGGTCAGTCGTTTGCAAATTTTAATCAAAACTTTATTGTCGTTGTTTATTATTTCAGTAAAACCTTATCGTTAACAATCTAGAACAATAGTCTCGCTTCATTTAATTATATAAAAAGTACATGCTTGTGAAATTTGGTTATACAATATTAATATGACATTTAGGAAGGTCCCACTAAATTTCGTTACTTCTATTCCTGCGAATACTATAAGTGAACAAAAAATCGTAAAAATAAATTTTTCAATAAAAAATATGATATCAATTCTTTGATATTTTGACTACTAGTTATCAATTAAAAGTTAATGTATTTTTTTTTAAGTGCAATTTTCAATTTTTTTTATCATATCTGCAAAAATCGGTGTAACGATATTTCCCATAGATTGTTGTCAACGGTTGCGAAACTGCATGAATATGACTTTTATTGTCTGTTTTCTTTATCTGTTGATTAACAATACGAAATTACTGCATCATCAATTTTGTAAATTAAAATTTGCAAATTAGTAATTTTGTTTCTGGAAAAAATTATTTTCAAATGTTTCTCAACATTATTGTTAAAAAGACCATTTTAATTTTGAATGATTCTTTAATATTGGGTACCAACTCTATTTTTGACATTTTTCTACCAACGTTATAATTAGTAAAATTCTTAGAATTTTTAAAAGAGATGGGAAAAATGAAATCATAAACAAAACCTTATGATTCAAATGATTTAACGTTTAATTTCAAATATTATTTAAAGTTTTAAAGATTTCAAGTCATCTCGAAAAGAAAAGATTCAAAAATAATTCTAATGTTGAGAATATTTCAAGTTTTTTTCTAACAAAATAGAAATTTTCAAAGATTTCGGAATAAAGAAGCTTGTTACACATTTTTAAAGGTTTGAAGAAAACTGTATCTCAGGAGAAAATTGAAAAAAATGCAAACATTTAGTTAAAATGTAGAAATTTAGGAAAAATTCAAGTAAGCTTATTAGAAGATATTTATAAATTTTGAAAAGATATAAAAATAATTTTAAACGATTTCAAAAAATTTGTAACAAAATTTAAATTTGCTAAGGCTCTGGATTTAAAATCCTAAACTTTTTAAGAATTTTGAAAGGTTTCAAGAAAATAAACAACTCTTTTAAAACTTCTCCGAAAATTTAAAATGATTATTTATTTTGAAAAATTAATTTTTATAGAAGATGTAAATTTTTCTAGAAATTTTAAAAGATTTTTCATAATTTGAGGAATAATTCGAGTCAGTTTAAAAGTTTTTTCAAAACTAGTCGACATTTAATCTGCTTTGGTTGAGGATTTGCCTAATTTGTTAAAAATTGTTGTTTTTCAGACGAATTACATTCTCTTTAATAGAAAATAAAATATTTTCAGCTTAAATATGAAAAATTACAGTTTTAAATGAGACTTCATCTTTTTTGGACAAAAATATTACTTTTTGTTTAAAATTCTTCTTTTTGGGACAAAAATATTTTTTTTTGTAGAAACTATCTTGAATAAAGTTGAACTGTTTGGTTGAAAATTAATTTCTTTTGGTTGAGGAGTTAACAATTTTGTTAAACATTCGTCTTTTTGAATATTTTAGAATGTTTTATGATTAAAAATAAATATATTTTTCGATTAAAAATTCAGCTCTTTGGAAGTTTGATTAAAGATAAACTTAATTAATTTTGAACCAAAATTGTAAAAGTTAAATATGTAGTTAAGAATTTAATTGTCACGGAAGCATAATTTTTAATCAAAAATTTTAATTTTAACAAAAAACTTTAATTTTGAAGAAAAAAGTGTATTTCCAACAAAATATTGTAATTTCGTACCCAAAGAGGCAATTTTTCAAACAAACATAAAAATATTAATTTCCAACACAGAAGTTTATTTTCAGTTAAATATTTTAATTTGAAAACCCAAAAGGATGATTTTTTTTTTGCAAAATTGTTAAATTATTAAGCCAAAGCGACGATTTTTTTCCGAATATATGCATTCTTAAATAAAAATATACATATTTTACAAAAAGAGTGAATTTTTTACTATGACGATTGATTTTCTTCCAAAAAATACGACTTTTCATCTAAAAAAAAATAAATTGTCAACAAAAAATGGAATATTTATATTTTAAGTTAAAAAGTTTAATTTTTAAAAAGACAATAAACGATTTTTAAACTAATTGATTGAATCTTCAACAAAACAAATAAATTTTTAACCAAGTAGTTTTATGTTTACCTTAAACAGATTAATTTTTAACAAACAAAAGGAATTTTTAAAGAAGAAAGATTTTTCATTCTAAAGAAGAAAAAAATATATTAACCTCATTGTTGAATTTTCAAATCAAAAATACTAATTTTTTTACACAGCAGTTAAATTTTCAGAACAAAAATATTAATTTTAAATAAAAAAGTTCATTTTCAACCAAACACCCATAAACACACTTCCTAACGTTTATTTATATTTAATCGGAATGAAAGAAACTCGTTTCTGAAATAGATTATATATGTCGTGACACTTCCTTCGCCGTCGACGTTTTCATCGCTATGCAATAATAATAATAATAATAATAATAATAATAATAGCAACGTTCGCTACACATTACCCTATCTGGAAAACGGTGTCCTATTATGTAGGGTAAAAAAACGAAACTTTTCTCCCTATACGCACTCAGTCTTTGCACACAGCTATAAAATATTCATGCAAACACGTAAAAGAATTAGAGTCAGAGTAAATTACGCCTTTGGCGATATAAAGGCACCTGAAGAAATTATGCCTTTGTGAGTATATTATAACCACCACATATAGTCTCTAATAGCAGTGCACATATCGGCAGCTTTAAGTAGCAATTGAGTGAATTGGAATTTTCAAAATCCGGACCAGTATAGAAAAATTAAATTATTTTAAGACCATCCCTCTGATAATATTAATCAATTTTAGCTTAGGAAGGTCAAAATAAAAATAAAGTACTTATAGTTTGTAATTTGAAAATTACTATTTCAGTACAGTAAAACCTCGCTTATCCGAGCTATTGTGATCCGATAACAACTCGGATAATCGAAAAACTCTGTTAAAACGGATTTTTAAATAAAAAGAAAGTCTCAGTATGATAAACTGAAACTAAACTTGAATAAATATTCAATTTGAATAATTGCATGTTTACAAAAATCTAATAAATTGGTTATATTACATATGTCATGATGTATTTTTATTTTAGCGCGATCCACACTGTCTTTAATGTAAAGAGTATTTAGGTTATTAACCAGTCAGAGCAGAGGTTTCGGAAGATCTGATCTGATTGGTTAAGACAAGTTCCTGTGTATGAATAATGCGTCAGGCTCGGATAATACGGACTACTCTTGCGCTATAGTTCGGATAATACGGACTATTCTTGCGCTATAGTTTGGATAATATGGACTACTCTTGCGCTATAGTTCGAATTAGACGGGTCACCTATTTTTGCTTCAACTTCGGATAATAGCGAGCTCGGATAATTGCGAGCTCGGATAAAGCGGGCTCGGATAAGCGAGATTCTACTGTAACTATTCTTTTGAAATATGTCTGTACCAGAAAAATGTTCAACTTGCAACGATCTCACGATAAAAGGCCTTCAAAATATTTTAATTCTAACATTTCTGTGCATAGAAAAACGAGGGATCTTATCAGAACCGATTTTCGGTTCCTAGGAAACTGCAACAAAACGGAACCTTCAGTTTTTACTTTATAGTTCCAATAAAAGTGGTTTCCAAGCAAGGTCGGTTCCAGAAAATTGTGAGGGGGGGGGATTGGAATTTTCCTTCAATGAATGCACATGAAAAAGGGAGGGGGTGGTTCTTTAAGTGATTTATAAGAACTTTTTCAATTGAATATAAGAAGGTGATGAATTCCAATTTATTTATATTTTTTCATTTACATAGTCTTCACATTCATAAAAAAAAACCTGAAAGCACGTACATAATATTGGGCTATTGTATGGGGAGGGGGCGGGGCGAAGATTTTTCGGTGCGGTCTTATATGAGGAATTTTTTGTTTAATACCTCTTTTTTTACATTGAAAATTCAACTATTTGGTTTAAACTTGAATTATTTTATTAAACATGTATTTTTTTTTGTTGAAAATTTAACTGTTTGTTTAAAACTTAATTTTGCTTGAAAATTAAAAAATTTAGTGGATTTCAATTATTTTGTTGACAATTCAAATTTTTGTTGTAAATTATAGTTTTGTGGAAAATTCGTCTTTCTGGCTTTTTCAGCGAAAATTTGTTTATTTCATTTTTTCTTTAAAAGTAATTCTTTTAAGATTTACACTAAAAATTCAACTATTTGGTTAAAAATACATACTTTTTTTTTAACTCGTCTTTTTGGTAGATTATTAAATCTTTTGGTCGAAAATACGACTGTTTAACTGAAAATTACTCTTTTTTGGACACGAGTTCAACAATTTTTCTAAAAATTCGTCTTTTTTCCTTAATTAATTTATTGTTGAAATGTATTTTTTGTGGTTAAAATTTAATTTTTTAACTGAAAAATCAACTATTTCCTTGAAATTGAACTTTTTTGCTGAAATTTTATATTTTCGGGTTGAAAATTCAACTATTTCGTTACAAATTTGCCGCTCTGGATTAAAAATGATTTTTTTTTTTCAATGAAAATTTAGTTATATAATTTTTGATTTAAAAGTGATTTTTTTTAGACTAAAAATTCCACTATTTGGTTGAAAACTGGTCTTTTTTAGTGGAAAATTAATTTTGCCGGTCGAAAATTCAACTACTTGGTTGAAATTTCATGCATTTTGTTCAAAGTTCTAGTTTTTTAATAGAAAATCAAATTTAATGGTAAAAAATTAATAATTTCACTAAAAAATTAATCTTTTTAGTATAAAGTGGAACTACTTTTTTGAAGTTTCCCATTTTGGGGTAAATAATACATTTTTTTTTAAACTAAAAATTGAACTATTTCGTTGAAAATGAAGTTTTTGTTGAGATTTCATAATTTCGAGTTGGAAGTTCAACTCTTTTGTATAGAAAATTAGTTAACTTTTTTGTTATAACTTCATATTCTCAGGTTGAAAGTTTATATTAAACATTCATTTTTTTCTATTAAAATTTTATTGTTTTGTTTTTGGTTTTAAGTTGGTATTTTGAGTTTGAAAAGTCAACTAGTCAATTGAAATTTCATCTTTTTCTTGTAGAAAATTAATCTTTATCGTTGCAGATTCATCTATTTGGTTATAAATTTATGTATTTTATTAAGAACTCGTATTTTTTTGTTAAAAAATCTTCTTTGCTAAAAATTTCTATATTTGTTCACAATGTAATTACTTAAATAAAAATTCAACGCGCTTGTATCAGGCTTTAAAATTCCACTTTTTGATTCAAAATTTGTCTAATTTTTTTTTTTTTAGAATTCGCCGCTTGTAGTAGAAAATTAATCTTATATTTTTGTTTAAAAATTCGCAACGACGCGATTAGAAATTGAAATTTATTAATTAATAAGAACAGGTAAGCTTTTACCAAATTTTTCTCCCCCAGAGGCCTCTTGGATCTTAAGGGCTTGTTTTCTAGAGACAATACGTTTTTTCTGAATTTTTACGTTCTAATCTCAATGAGAAGGTATTGATAAATTTCTCCTCAATCATTTTTTATAACGCGTGTGGTTTTTGTTCTCATCATAAAAAAAATTTAATTTTTGGAAAAACTATACAAGATCATAAATTATTTTTTTAAGGATGCGTATTTTTTGATTAAATGTAGTTGAACCTGATGTAAAGAAGTTCGCACTTCCGACAAAGTCGAGTGCGAATCATGAGTTACGAGAATGTATTCGTTAAAGCCCAAAGAGTTTTAACGAAAGAGAATTCACAATCACCAAATTACAGTTGTTTGTCTGTGCACAAATGTTGAGGAAGTGAAAAGGTCGAGTGCGATGCGCGAGATCCAAAAGACTAGGCGCGCTCATTCCTGCGAGCGGCGCGCGCAGCGCGTGTGATTTTTTTTTCTTGCTAAGGGGACAAGAATTAATGTGATGAGCTGTACAAGTTCCCGCATGTAGATTCCAGAACGCGTCTACGTATTATTTACGGATCCAATTTAAGATACCGAAGGGAAGACTTATTGCCGACATAGAGTGTAGCGAGTCAGCAGATTCGTATCTGCGTACTCGTAATTAACGTTAAATGTACTCGCGCAAAGTGCGTTTTCATGAAATCTGACGGTTTAATTAGGTTACGTGCCTGCGCCGCGGATCAATTAATTATCCTCATTAATTCAACATCTTCCCAGTGAATCGTTCAAGATCACTTTGTTAGCACTAGTCGGCGATGCGCATAACGACAATAGCAATAATAAGGCTACATTACAATCAAACAACTGTCAGCAGCTGCTGATGTTATATATGTACTTATATAAATCATAGATAGATCTACACTCTATATATGTGTGTGAGATCGTTAAATTTTCACATAATTGCCACGCGAAATCCGGTCGCAATTTGTTTTCTTCCTGAACAATAGTTTTCATTAAGGAAATTTTCTACGGCGAGTGAAGAAATATGACGTCTTAATAAATTGCTTTCTTTCTTTTTTTTAAATTTATTTATCCCTTTTTCTGCTAATTAGGTAGTAATCATTTTTATCTGATAGCGAGTCATCGTGGCTTAGATGGTATCGTGATTGTCTTATGTTCAAACACTGCAGCCTGGGCAATACTGGCGCGGGTTCGATTCCCGACGCAGGAAGCGAGGCTGGATCTGTTTTTTCAGGAAGGTTCGCTTCTGTCCCTTTTTGCATTACCCATAGATGCTCTACAGTTCATAAATAATTATTCAATCAATACAAAAAATTATCTGATGATATAAACCTCACTCTCTAAATCTGAATGTGTAAAAATTCAAGTAATTAAATCAGTACAAACGATTTAAAATGATAAATTTTTTTTGTTTTGTTTTTTTTAATTTCATTCATTAAAATATTCAAATATATTATAAGAGTCTTACTGAAACTAAAAAAAAAATTTTTTTTCAACTCACGATAACAGTCTTCACAGACAAAAAAATGTACAAACAGGGAAAATAAGGTGATTTTTAACCATAATGAGAGGAATAAATTCTTTTAAATAAAATGATAGTTACAAATGAAATATTAAAATGCTTTATATATTTTCAAACAAAATTATAGATCTGCGACCAATGACATGAATTTTCAATTAAAATGATAAATTTTCCATGCAAAAATGAATTTTGATCAAAGTAGTTGAAATTTCAACCCAATAGTTGAATTTTCAACTCAAACAAAAAATGAATTTTCTACAAAATCCTTGAATTTCTGGCTACTATGGAAGATTTATCCAAAAAATCTTTAAATTTTAAAACCAAAGCAACAATTATTTTTCTAAAGAATGCATGTATTATCAAATAAAAAATATGAATATTCTACCAGCAATTGAATATTTTTGGATCCTCCTTTAAACAAGTTAATTTTTCAATTTAAAAATAAAATAATTTTCGGCAGAATAGTTAGATTTAACGGAAAAAGATTAATTTTGAACCAACAATGCATTAGTTAAATTTTCAGTTAAAAAAATTAATTTTCAATAAAAAACTAATTTTTAAATAAATAGTTGAATTTTTAAGCAAAGAGATGAATTGAACAAAATTAAGTTTGAAGAAAATAGCTAAATTTTCTGCCAAAATCAAGAGGTGAATTTTCAGAGCAAAATTAATTATTTTCAAAATAACACGATTTTTCAGTCAAGTAAGAAACAAATGTAAACTGAATTGTTTAATTTTCAAGTAAAAAGGATGTATTCTTAACCTAAAAATATGAATTTTTAACAAAAAACTACATTTTGAGAAAAAAAGTTAATTTTTAACGAAATAATTAAATGCAAAATAAAAAAGGACTACTTTTTTTACAAAATTGTTAAATTAGACCAAAAAGACAAATTTCCTACATAATACATGAATTATTATCAAAAAAATATAAATATTTAGCTTGAATTGGAATATAGTAACGTTGTCGGTTTAAATAGTTAACTTTTCGATTTAAAAAAATCAGCATAATAGTTAGATTTTTTACCAAATTAATACATTTTCTACTAATTTTTTTTATTTTCTACCGAATTATTAAATTTTCAAATAAAAATTGTAATTATGAACCAAAAATGGAAAGATTAAATTTTCAAGTAAAAAAAAATTCAGACAAAACAATAAATTTTCAACAAACTAGTTACATATTCTAACAAAGTGGTGAATTTCTACTATAAC
>NC_046665.1:104868744-104880580 GCF_010883055.1 Belonocnema kinseyi | reverse complement strand
AATCAGATTTAAGCTAGAAAGATTAATTTGTAAATTAAAATTTGTTCTGAAATGTTTGCAAATATTCTTTTCAAAATTTGTTTTTAAAAATCATTAAAGAATTTTCCAGGAATCTAATAAAAATTTTGTTATCATCTTGAAACTCGAAATGTTTCGACAATTTTTCTAAACTTCTGCAAGATTAAAAAAATTGCTTTAAAATCTTTCAGGTTATTTTTTGAAATTTTTGAAAATTTAAAAAAAAATATTTTTAAATTAATTTTCTAAATAAAAATCATGTTTAAAAATTTTAGGAACTTTTTAAAAATACTTATTATTTTGAAACCTTCAGAAATGGTATTAAACTTCAAACGTCTTAGTTCGAAATTTAAAAAAATCTACATTTTTTCTTAAGTTTTTTAATCTTTTTTAAGCTTTAAATTATTTTTTAATATTTTCAAAACTTCCTGGCATATCCTTACACTTTCTCGAATTCGGCCCAAATTAATAATGATTTATTTTTTTTCAATAATCAAAATTCTTTAAAAATCTTTTTAAATATTCTTTAATAGGAAAAAAAGTTCAAGTAATTCTAAGAAAATTTTGTTCTTTTCTTCAAACCTTTAAATTTTGAATTTTTTAAAAGTTTTATATTATTTTATTTTTTATTGTTATTAATGCAACAGTAATGACTATGTCGCTGAACTTTAATATCTTGAAAAATAAATTTATGAGGTTTTTCTTTTATTAAAATGCATTCCCTGTCTGAATTAATTTACATAAAATTATTATAAAAATAAATAACATCTCGGATTTAAAATTACGTTTAATAGATGTTGATATCTAAGTAAAATCTTAATGTAACCAGTATTTATAACATCATTTTAAGTATAGTTTCCCAATGTTTCAATTTTTGTAAAATTTTGTATGTTTTTCTCAAGATTTCTAATTTTCTACAATAATTTACGTGAAATTAAAATTGTTTTTATGCCATGAAACAAAGTAAATAAAAATATTGATAAGTTGAAACTTCTACTTCCATTGTTAATTTTTTTTTTTTACTTTTCTACGAGAAAATTTCAACTTTAATTTAAATTTCAACTTCATTATTTTAAGGATGTGTTGTGCGAAGATTTATTGCCGGAAAATGTATGAGCTTCTGTTCACCGTTTTAAATGTATGGAAAAAACTAAATACACATGAAAATGATATACTGCAAAAGAAAAAATTAGTCCAAGGTAAATACAAAGCCTTGGATCAGGTGCGGAAAAAATGTTGATCTTGTTAGATCAGTATCGGTTGTTAATAAAAGAAAACCTCACGTGGTGATAATTTTAATCAGAAAATTGATCACACGTCTGCTCAAAATGGAAATTGTAATGCTGACTTGTTTTTTCTTATCACGAAAAACGCACGTGATGACGTTACATTATGACACCTCGTTTGCATGCAACACTGACAAGAAGTACCTGCTCTTGCATTATGCAACTCATTTTGCGATAATGTCAAATACTTAATATGTCTAGTCTTTTACATTGTATTTTATGAGATAAAAAAAGTCGTTTTACAATTGAAGAAAAATTCACGATAATACTTGACTTATTCACACTACGAGCACACATGGAAACTGTAAGTGTGAATAAGAATTTGCTTCAATGCTTTAAAAATTTTAATTAGTGATTCGAAGAAAATCCTATAATTTTCAATGAATTTTAATTATTTTTAGAAAAGGAAAAAAGAGAGAAAGATCAAGGTTGGTTGTACTGTTTAAAATAGTATTAAATTTGAAATACCAATGTATATTAAAATTAATATCTCAATATAAAATCGTCATTAAGAAGAGTGTATATTAAATTTAATTTACATTTCCGAGAATCACTCAAATAATTTCATTTAACACAAAATAGAAATATCAAAATCTATCAACAAATTCTAGATTATTGCTTTAATTGTGAATATTGGACAAGATTTAAAGAAATAAAGACACCTTGAGTTCCCAAGCACGCTGCTATTCTGACCTATATATTAAATTTTATATAAAATGTACATTAAATTTCAACTTCTGTTAATGCAACTGACTTCCTATACGTGTGTATTAAATTTAATATAGATATTTCTAAAAATGAGCCTAATTTTTATATAATTCAGTTACATACATTGATTTTTTTTGTGAATGTTTTTTAAAAACTGATTTTTTGGAAACGTACATGGAAAATGTGAAAGTAAATATCAATTTTTTGAAATGCTTGAAGAAATTAAAATTAGTGATTTAATTTTACAAGTAACACATTTAAATAGAATTCACACTCCCCCCCCCCCTTTTTTTTTAAAGAATTCCTCTTTTTCCCCCTGTTTTAACGAAATTCCCTTTTTTATTGCTCTACCCTTATAATTATAAAATTTAATTAATAGGGCCCACTAATAAGAAAATCTACCAATTTTGTTAAAAATTCGTTTTTTGTTGTTGTTGACCATTCATTTTCTTAGCTAAAAATGTAATTGATCCATTTTGGCTGTTATTAATAGTTTTTACTGTTTAAAAATTTAACTAATTTGTTGAAAGTTGCACTACTTTTTTGTAAATTTTTTTTTCTGCTTAAAAATTAATTTTTTATAAAAATCAGGTTCGAAATTAGACTTTCTGTTTGAAATTCAACTTTTACTTGAAAATTGTCCTTTTGATGAAAATGGACTATTTTGTTAAAAATTAATATTCTCGAGTTTAAAATTTCACAATTTATTTTAAAACTTTAAACTATTTGGTAGAAAATTCTAAATTTTATATAATTTTTTTATATTGAAAACTACTTTTTTATAATAAAAAAGTTTGTTTTTAAAATTTATGTAATTTTTGAAAAATACATCTTCTTGATTAAAATTCAAACATTTGGTTCAAAGCTGATTTATTTTTTAGAGAATTTTTCTTTCTAGTAGAAAATTAATTTTATTAGTTCAATTTTTTCTTTATTAGCTGAAAAATCATTATTAACTAAAACTTTAAATCTAGTAAAAAATTAGTTTTGTTTTTGTTTTTTTAAATTAATTTTTGGTAATGAGAATTTAAGTATTGCATTTTTGTTTAAAAAATTGATTCCTTATACATATATAAAAAATTAAACTATTTGGTTGAAATATAATTTAATTTGTTTCCAATTCGTCTTTTTGATTTAAAAGCCCTGTACTTAACTAAAAATTGCATTAATCCATTTTGGCTGATATTCATAGTTTTTAGTTGAAAATTCAAAAAATAAATTTTTCATAAATGAGTTCACATTTTTTTGTTAAAAATTCAATTATTTGGTTGAAAGTTGAATTACACTGTTGATAATTAATTTTATTGTTTTTTTTTGTTGAAAATTCAAGTACTTTGTTGAAAATTCATTTGTTTTTTGCCTAAAAATTAATTTTGTATACAAATTTGAATAATAAGTCGACTGTTAATTTGAGTTTTAACATTTTTGTTAAAAATGAACTGTTTTGTCTAAAATTAATATTTTCGAGTTAAAAATTCAACTTTTTGAGAAAACTCGTTTTGTTGAATTTTTTACAGAAAATTCGACTGTTTTGTTTAAGATTCGTTTTGTAATAAAAAAATTAATTCGTTTGCAATAAAAAAATTTGTTTAAAAATTTCTGTAACTTATTGCAAATTTATCTCTTTTTTATAAAAAATGTAATCATTTTTTATTGAAACTGCAACTATTTTAAATAAAATTTATTTATTTTTGTTACAAAATCGTCTTTTTGATAGAAATTCAATCTTCTTGGTCGAAAATTTAAATTTTTGGCTCCAACGTTTATTTCTTTTGTAAAAACTTTGTTTTTTTTTTGTAGAAAATTCAACTTCTTACTTCAAATTCATTTTTTTACACAAATTTCAACTATTTTGTTGAAACTTTAATTGTTTTATAGAAAGATCGTTTTTTTGGCATGAAAATTCCAAATTTCAGAAAACTTTCTTTTGTTCTTGACTTAAAAATCTTCTTTGTTTAAAAATTCAACTATTCGGTAGGCACTGAATGAAATTTGTTGAAATTTTGTTAGCCTTTTTGTAAAAAATCAATTATTTGTTTTAAAAAATATTTTTTTTTATGTTGGCAATTCGTCTTTTTGATAGAAAATTATTCTTTGTGTTTAAAAACTCATCTTTCTGGATTGAGAATTCAACATTTTGGATGAACTTTTGTTATAAAAAATTCGTATTTTTTCCTTGAAAATTATTTTTTTGCAATAAAAAATTAGCTATTGCATTTTTGAAACAAAATTTCATAATTTTTTGTTTGGAAATTCAACTATTTCGTTAAAAATTGTTATAATTTATTGAAAATTATTCTCTTTAATTAAAAATTTTAATATTCGATTAAAAAGGGATGTATTATGTAGAAAATTTTCCTTTTTGTTAGAAAATCCGTCTTCTTCGTTAAATGTTAAGCACTTATAGAAAATTCGCTTTTTCGATTTGAAAGTTTATTTTTTCTAAGAAACATTTAACTTTTGCATATTTGATCAAAAATTGGTCTTTTTCAGTTTAAAAATGTATGAAAAGTTCACCTATTGGGTAAAGAATGTATTTATTTTGTTGTAAATTCGATTTTTTGGCAAAAAAATTAATCTTCTTGGTTAAAATTTTAACTATTAAAGAAATAACTTGAAATGAAAACTTTACACATTGTTTTGCAGAAAGAAGTTATTTTCTCTATGGCTAAAAAATCTTTTTTGGTTAAAAACACACCTCTTATTAAAAATGTGTTTTTTATTTGAGACTTCTTTTCTTTCGATAGAAATTTATTCTTTTTTGCTGAAAAATGCCACTGTTTCATTAAAAATGAAAAAAAAAGAGTTGATTATAACGACATTTTAGATGCTCGTTGATATTAATTAATGGGAGAAAACCAGTTTTGTGGCTGGAGAAGTCACGGAGGTGTGTAGCAGAAGTTTAATGCGACAGAATTATCTAAGGATTATGCCAGAAGCGTGTAATGTTCGAAGTTAATGTACCTTGTAAATGAGTCATAGAGAGTTTGCAGATTTCTCTTGTTGCTTCCTCAAACCAACTCGATTGGTTTGTATTCACATTGGATTGGTTAATTAATTAAATTAATTGCGTCACGAATCGATCAAATTACTCCTGATCGATACAAGCGTTTCACTTTTCAAAATTAAATTATCGATTTTCTCATTCCCGTGGACGAAGAAAATATATTTTACTCGACTCATAATTCAATACTGGAGAATAAATATTCTATCTTGTATACTCAGCAATTTTTGTAAATTGAGTTTCAGTTTTGAGCAGAAAGAATGTTTTGAAATTGAAAACTAAAAAAATGTACCATTTTAATTGAGAAGGTTAAGAATTAAATAATATCTCATTAAGCCTTTATTACATTGAAAACTTTTCAATTAATAGTGTTTGAAACATAACAATTTCTAATTCCGGAAATCCACATTCAAGTTTTTTTTTGTAATTTTAAGCCTTAAAAATTGGAATGTAAACAGTGAGGGGCGCCCAAACAGTTTCCAATTGGAATGCGCAATATTGCGCAATATACTTGACTGCGTACTTACGCACTCCGGCCCTTCCGAGGCGAGAGTTTCAAAAGTTTCTCACCCAGTCCCCTGAGAAACTACGTGGGTCAGAATTGTAGGAATTACAAAATCAGGGGTTGCAAAATCGTGGAAAAATCGTTTCTAGTTGAACTGTCATAACTATTGGTTAAATATTTTGCTATTTTTTTTTTAATTTAATTATTATTGTATAAAAAGAGAAAAAATAAGAAACTATTTTTGGTTTAGATTTCCACTTTTTTCTTGAAGTTTTTTGTCCGGAAAGTCACTTTTTTGTTGTTGAAATAAATAGATAAAAAGATAAAAACATTGTTCAGATGTTTCATATTAGTTAAACAAATAGTGGGGAATACTCGGTCTCGTAGATAACACGAATGATAATTGGGATTATCTTTTTCCTAGATGAGGGAGCAGATGTAATTGGAATTAATTAAAATTTATTAGCATTGTATTTATCCTTCTTTTACTGCTAAGAACGTGTGTCATTAATTATTTTTTAATTATGTCTGTTTAAAATAAGTCTTTATATCCCATTCCGAGTTTAAAAAAATTTTAATTTCTGTTAAAAAAGGTCTTTCTTGATGGGATCATTATAATTAAATTAATTAATATATTCTAATCCCTCAAATTTTGGGTTGAATTAAAAAACATTGGAAAAATGATTTTAAAAATTGCTAAGAAAATCTTTGCAGTAATATTTAACAAATTTATTATATAATATTGGGAAGTTAAATAATGATAGGACCATTGCCTCTTTTAATTATGAAATAAGGGAGTGTTTGAACCAATTTTTTTTGTCTTATGAAATCTCGCGGAATCTTTGAAAATTTTCCACATTCTTTAGAATCCTGTGAATTATTTGAAAAACGTTGTAAACCACTATTTTTTTCAAGATTCATACAAATTCCTTAAAATCCCTTAAATTTTATGTTTAATACCGTGTGTCTGATTTAAATCCCTTTAAAGCGATTGAGCTCCTTGAAAATCATTTGAGATTCTGGAAAAACTGTCGAAATTGATTAAATTTGCTGAAAATCTTTGAATTTTCTTGAAATATTTCGAAATAATAATGAAATCCTTGAATTAACTAAATATTAATTAAATCTTTTAAAAGCCATTAAAATTACTTGAAATCTCTTTAAATTATTTATAATATTAGGAAATACTTTAAAATTAAATTTAATATCTTTAAATCTCTTGAAATTTGTTGAAATATTTTTAAACCTTTTGAAATCGCGTGATTTCTTTTGAAAACGTTCGAAATCTCTCAAAATACTTAAAAATTTTTTAAATATTTTGAAATCCCTTGAAATCCGTCATTAAATATTGAAATCCTTTGCAATATAATTAAAATTTTTTTAATCTCTAAAGATTCGATAAAATCCCTTGAATTTCTTTGAAATCTAGAAAAATCTCGCGACTTCTTTTGAAATATTTCGAAATTTTTTAAGTCCCTTGAAATATTTTTAAATCCCGAAAAATCCTTTACATAAAATGTGGAAATCCTTTAAAATTTAATTCGATCTGTTTAAATCTCTTAAAATTCGCTAAAATTCCTGGAAATCTTGAAAACCTCGCGACTTCTTTTGAAATACTTCGAAATGTGTTAAAATCTCTTAACATATTTTTAAATCCTTGAAATATATGAAAATCCTTTATAGAATTCTGAAATCCATTGAGATTTCATTAAATCTTTTGAAATATCTGAAAATTCGACAAATTTCCTTGAAATTCTTAATATAAAATTTGGAAATCCTCTGAAATTTAATCAAATATTTTTAAATCTCTTAAGATGCGCTAAAATCTCTTGAAATACTTTGAAATCTTAAAAAACCTCGCGAATTCTTCTGAAATATTTTTAAATCAATTAAAATCTCTTAAAATATTTTAAAATCCCTGAAATCCCTTAAAATATTTTATAACATTCAGAAAATCTTTGTTGACAAACCTTAGAACCTTTTAAAATTCGTTAAATTTCTTTGAAATCATATTATGTAAATCTTTGAAAATTTGTATAATTCTCGTGAAACCTTTTGAAATTTATTGAAATCCGTCAAACTCTGGTGAAATTTCTTAAAAAATTGAGATATGAATGAAATTGTAGTAGATGATTTCTTCAAATTCCTAAAAAGCTTAGAAATGTGTAGCCTATCCTAAATCCTTAGAAACTTAAGCTGAATCCGGCTTTATTAGAAATACTTGCTTTTGCCTGAACGTTTTGCGAGAGGAGAGGAATATTGCAGAAAACCATCTTCCCGAGTCGAGATTGGCCTCGTAGCTAATTCCGTTGATTGCGTATTCACTAATTAAGACCCAAAATAATGTTCAGAATTCCTAAAAATAAAATCAAGATTCCAACGACCAAATATGGACAACTACCATAAAATGTTCCTATTAAAATTTATAAACAGGTCATCCATTTTATAAAAAAATAAAAGAGGAAAGATTTTTTTTCGGACAAAAATAATAAAGAGGAAAGAAAAATGAGAAGGGAACTTACGAAATTCTCTTCCTTCTCTTTTTTATTGCTTTTGTCTTTTTTATTTTTATTAGTATCAAATCACAATAAGAAAACATTTGTAAGAAATAATCATCAACGTTTCGGCACCTTTACGGCATCCTTAGAAAGTCAAAAAATCGAGCAGGCAGGAACAGCAACGAAACTACGATTGCTCTCTGATACCTGAGAATCAAATCTATCAAGTATAAGTTGAATTGAATTGATTCTCGGTTGTCAGGGAGAGAGCATCGTGGTTTCGTTGCTGTTCCTGCGTGCTCCATTTTTTTGCTTTAATATGGATTCTGTATGAATGCCGAAATGTTGGTGATTATTTTGTTTTTCGATAATAATATAAATTAAAAAGGCGAAAGAAATGGAAAGAGAAGGAAATTAACTTGAATATTTAACGTTAAATAAGATTTTAAATTTGATTTTATTCTCATTTAAATTTCTTACATTTTAAAATCGAAAATCACAAAAAGGTCTACAATAATCTAATCGGCACCATTTTTTTAATTTTCAGAAGACGTGAGAGCGCCAGTGAATATCGTTGCGACAGCAACGGTAGTTACGAATGAGGCCCTTCTTGACGATGATGAGGGTGAAGAGGGAATTGGAGAGGGTGAAAGTGAGGGTACAGAGAAATCTGCAAATGAGGAGGATGAGGAAGTCGATGTTGATGTGGAAGAGTGCAGCAGCATTGAGGAAGGACCAGTTGGATTTGTGGATGATCTCTCAAACCGGAAGTACGAGAGTGGTCACGACGGCGAGAGGAAGCATCGACGGAGAACAACATGCAATTCCGACGAATTAAGGGACATTGAATGCCATCTTGAAACTAAGGAACTTTGGGACAAGTTCAACGACCTTGGAACTGAGATGATCATCACGAAAACCGGCAGGTAAGATACTAAGATCTTCTCAGCCTCACGCAACCAACCACTAAATATAGAAAATAATTTCTTTTTAATTAAAATTTTTCATTTAATGTTATCTGGACTACGTTTAGGCAATAAATAAATAATGATAATTATTTACATACAGAGAAAAGTAAATATATTATTGAAAAAAATGGGATCGTTGGTGTATCCGACTGGAATCGAACTCCCTTCGCTCTTTATACGTACGTCGCAAGGGACTTACACGTATCCCATCCAAAGATTTTTATCTCTGAAATTTTATTTGTTATTACAAATTTAATTTCTTATTTGCAAACCGTTTGCTTCTGAATTATTAATTTTTCTTTATTATAAAATTTTAACAAATTTTGCGAAAGATGGCCTGACAACGGAATAGTGCAATAACAATTCAAGAATTTAGAAAATCAATTATATGATTTCAGACTGTTTCCCCTATTTCTCGTTTCTTTAATTCTTCCTTTTTGCCTTTTTTTCAAAAACTTTCTTTTTTCTCCCTTTTCTCTTTTTTTTTTGTTGAACTATTTTTCTTAAAAGTCATACTTTTTGGTCAAAATTCAACTACGTGATTGAAAGTCGAACTACTTTTTTAAACATTGAACTATTTTATTGAAAAATTGTTTCATTTTTTTTATTGAAAATTAATTATTAATTATAAATAAAATATTCGGTCAGGAATTCATGTAATTTAATCTAACTTTGTCTTCTCTGGAAAAAAATTAATCTTCTGTGTTAAAATGATAACTCTTGAAATTTAAAATTTAATTATTTTTTTCAATGTAGAACGCTTTTGATTAAAAATAATTTTTTTAATTTAAAGATTAATCATTTTAGTTGAAAACTTATCTGATTGTTTAAAAGTGTATTTATTTTCTTGAAAATCAGATTTTTTGGTTAAAAATTTATTTCTTTTACTGAAAATGTACCTATTCCATTTTGTGTTAAGGATTCAACTATTTTGTTGAAAATTCGTGTCTTAAAATTGAATTTAACTATCTTTTATTTTAAATTAAAATCACTTTTGGTTGAAATTTTCAATAAAAAATAATCTTTTTTGTTTAAACAATTAACTACTTAGTTAAAATTGACCTTCTTTGAATTTATTTTTGTTGAAAATTTATCATTTAGTTAAAAATTACGTCATTTGGTTAAAAATGAACTTTTTTGATAAAAATATATATTTTTGGTAAAGGATTCACCAATTTTCGTAAAAAATTAAACTATTTGGTTATTAGTTACTTTTTATATTTAAAAGTCCTATCTTTAAACAAAAATTTCACAATTTCTTTGTAAATTAAATTTTTTCAAAATTCATATTCCGGGTTCAAAATTCGACAATTTTGTAGAAAATCTAACTATTTGCTTAACAATCAACTTTTTTTTAACATTCCTATTTTTCATGGAAAATTTAACTGTTTTTATAGAAAATTTATCTTTTTGGCTTGAAAATACAACCATTTTGTTGAAAAATAATTTATTTTGCAGTAAATTCTTTTTTTCTAGTAAAACAATATTTTCTCGATGGAAAAATAATCTTTTTGTTCCAAGATGGAACTATTCGGTTAAAATTTGTTTTTTAAAGAAATTCTTTGCTTGGTTGAAAATTAAAAAACTTTGTCAACAATTTATTTTTTTAAGATTGGCCTCTTTGTTGGAAAATTTATATTTTTTTATTACAAATTCTTGTTTTTCAAGGTTAAAATCTAGTTTTTGCATCTGAAAATTTAACTGTTCCATTTCTGGTTAAAAGCTTATTTTTTTAATTAAAAAAATTAGCCACTTGGAAGAAAAATTATGTAATTTTTTTATAAAAATTTTTTTTTTAGTATAAAATTAATCTTCTTGATTGGAAATTTGGTTAGAAATTTATGAATTTTTTTAAAGATTCGTGGCTTTTTGTAAAAAAAATCTGCTTGTTTGAAAATACAACTATCTGATTACAAATTTATGTATTTTGTTGAGAATTTTTCTTTTATCGGTAGAAGATTAATCTTCTTGGTTTGAAATTGATCTTTTTCGTTGTAAATATAATTATTTGATTTCAAATTTACATGTTGGGTAGAAAGCTTGTCATTCTAGTTTGAAAATTCCACTTCTGGCTATTTTTAGGTTCAAAATTCAAATATTTTGTGTCGAAAATTTATCTTTTTATCTTAAAAATTCAATAGTTTAGTAGAAAATTCCACTATTTTGTAGATAATTAATTTTTTTATACTAAAAATTAAGTTTTTAAATGAAAATATAACTGGTTCATTTTTGTTTAAAATTTTATCTTTTTAAATCAAAAGATTAGCTAATCGATGAAAATTTATATAATTTCTTTGAAATTCTTCTTTTTTGGTAGAAAATTAATCTTCTTACTTGAAAATTTAACTATTTGGTTAGAAATTTATGTATTTGGTTAAAGATTCGACTCTTTTTGTAAAAAAAATATGTTTGAATATGCAACTAATTGATTAAAAATTTATGTTTTTTTTGTTGAGATTTTGTATTTTTTAAGTCAAAAATTAATCTTTATGGTTTAAGTTTTACTTATTTTGAAAATTCAATAGTTTGATAGAAAATTCAACTATTTAGTAAATAATTAATTTTTTTAAATTAAGAGTTATTTTTTAAAATTACAATTTCACTGTTTCATTTTTTATTAACAGTTGATCTTTTTAGTTAAAAAAATCAACTATTCGGTAGGAAATTTATGTAATTGTTAGAAAATTCTGGTCTTTTAGTAGAAAATCTTTTTTGGTTGAATATTCAACCCCTTTCTTGAAAAATGAATATATTCAAAATATTAGCAACTGAAATGTCTAAAACCCCAGTAGAAACCTGACATCTGCGATTAGCCAACGGCTACGTTACATTCTTGGTTGGGGAGGGGG
>NC_046665.1:104805396-104868734 GCF_010883055.1 Belonocnema kinseyi | reverse complement strand
TAGGCCAAAATTGGTAACGTTTATGGAGGGCCCCTGACAGCAGAAAACTTGTTTTATAAAATAAAGTAAGGGAGCTCCCAGCCCTCAAATGGGACGTATCAATTTGTTCGAAAGTCTAAAGGATCTGATATAAAGTTACCTAGGTTGAAGGTGCGTGAAATTTCAAGAATTGCGGAGCAGTTAAATAATAATAAATGCGATCGATAATATCGCGACGTGGAGGGACGAATAGCGTCGTTAGCATATACACTCAGTATTCGACTGCTGATGGCATTCCCGCTTAACAAACTGTCAGTCTCGGGCGACAATACGAATTCGGACCAATCAGGTGGAATTGTAAGGCCCACCGGGGGGCCAGACTCGCGTCCTGGCTCTCTTCAAGGACCCGTTTCTCTCTCGGATCTTTCCCACGTTGGGAGTTTTGTTTGGCACCCGCCAGCACTCTTGGCTCTCCTTCTCGGATCCCTTCTCCAGAGCCGGCCTCAATTTTGTCCGCGAACAAAGCCAATTTCGAAGTCGACCTTGTAGTTTGAAATGTGCATGCATATTTCCAGCGGCACGCAAACCCAACATTTTTTTGCACTCGTACTGGTATCAAGAATTCATCGTGTACCAGAAAAAGTGCATTTTAATGGTATATTTTGCACCAAGGGCGGAAAGTTGAACTTTTTCGTAGAGGGTAATTATTTTTAGTACGACTCGTAAACGACAAGTATCCGATATTTTTTTTTACAAATTAATGACTAAATTGGTTTTCGTGAATTTATTTATAGGTCTTTCAAAAATACTGTAAAAAAAACAAATAAAAAAAATTTGATATTCTAATTAAGGGAAGATTTTCATTTTGAATTAAAAATATTTAAATTGAATAAGAAAATAAGACATTTCCACAACATACTTGAATCTTTAACAAAGGAAAAATTTTCAGTTAACAGTGAAAAACAAGTTTATCCAAAATTTAGAATTCCCGAGTAAAAAAACATTAATTTTCAACTAAGAAGATTATTTCCTACTATAAAAGATAAATTCTTAACAAAATACATACACTTTCAGCCAATAAGTGGAATTTTGAAGCTAAAATGATGAGCTTTGTATGAGACAGTTGCATTTTTAATCAAATCATTCTATTTTTAAACAAAAAGATAACTTTTTATTTTTTGATTAGAATAAGATGAATTTTCAACCAAAAGATTAATTTTCTACTATAAAAGACAAATTCTCAACAAAATACATCAACTTTGAGCCAAAAAGTAGAATTTTGAACCTAAAATGATGAGCTTTCTACAAAACAGTTGAATTTTTAATCAAATTATTATATTTTTAACCGAAAAGATCAATTTTGAAAACTAAGAAGATTAATTTTTTTCTAAAAAACGACGAATCTTTAATAAAATATATTTTCTAATCAAAATTTTGAATTTCCAAACAAGAAGATTAATTTTCTACAAAAAAAAAAGAATTTAGAAAAAATTACATAAACTTTTGACTAATGGAACAGTTAAAATTTCATTGAAAAAATTAATTTTTAATATGAAAAAATGTATCTACAGAATACTTGAATTTTTTTACCTAACTATTGAATTTTCAAGATAAAAAGATGAATTTTCTGTACAAAATATTTTAATTTTTAACCTCAAAATTGGAAGCTTCAACAAAATAGTTTATTTTTAATGAAATAATTACATTTTAAATTTGAAACATTTGTTTTTAACCCAAAAAAAGAAGTTTTCAACAAAATACATCAAATTTTAACCAAAAAGTGGAATTTTTAACTAAAAAGGCTATTTTTCTAACAAAAAAGACAAGTTCCCAATAAACTAAATATAGTTAAATTTCTAATTTAAAAAAAATCTTTCTTAAATGAAAAATGGTGAAGTAAATTTTCCGCTTAAAAATTATAAATTTAATTGAAAAAAAACGAAACTTGTACAAAACAATTAAATTTTTAAATACACTGCTGAATTGTCTGCCTAACTGTTAAAATTCCAAGACATAACGACGAAATTTCTGAACAAAACAGTTGAATTTTCAAATAAAAAATATGAAAATTCAACACAAAGTTGATTTTTAACAGAATAGTTGAATTTTCAGTTTAAAAATTAATTTTTACAACAACGAAAAACGGGGGAAATTTAACAACTAGTTCAAATTTTGAACAAAGAGATAAATTTTCTATACGAATCAATAAAATTTTCAACCTAAAATTATGAACTTTGAAAAAAGTTTATTTTCAATCAAATAGTTATATTTCAAGTTGAAAACATTCGTTTTTAATTCAAAAAAGGAATTTTCTATAAAATGCTAAAAACTTTAACCAAGAAGAAAAATTTTCAACAAACAATATATTTTTTTTACTAAAAGAGACGAATTAAAAATTTTTTTGAGCCAAATAGTTGAAATTCTAAATTTAAACAAATTCAGTTTTTAACAAAAACTGGAGTATTGAAATTTCCAGTTAAAAAAATGAATTATGAACCTAAATAAATTAATTTTCTACAAATCAGAATAATTTTCTGCAACATTAAGTTCAATTCTGTACATAATAATTGAATTTTAAACACAAAAAGAAGATTTTTTTTAATACAAAACAGTTCAATTTTCAAAATTCAACCAAAATTTTTTATTTTAAATGAAAAAGTTCAATTTTCTATTTAAAAAGATAATTTTTACCCACAAGTAGGAACACTTAAACAAAGTAGTTTAATTTTTAATTGTGTCCTTTTACTGTAAACCTAAAAAGATGAACTTTAAATAAAAAATAGAATGAATAAATAAAATTGATTTTTCAATCCAAAAGGCCGGATATTTTTAAAAATATTGAATTTTTCACGCAAAAATATGAATTTCCAACAAAAAAGTTGAATTTTCGACCAAAATTAATTTTCTTCAAAAAAATAAGTTTTTTTTAACCAATGAGATTAGGCTTCTAGAGAACTAAATAATTCCACGCGCATTATCAATTTACGCCTTCTCCCTGCAAATGCGCATCACAGTTCAATTTTTAATAAAAAAATTTAATTTTCTACCAAAAAAACGAATTTTTCACCAAATAGTTGAATTTTTTATCAACTTGAATTTTTTAAACCAAAAGGACTCAAATTTTGAAACTTAAAGTATGCATTTTCAACCAAAAAGTTTGAATTTTCCACCAAGCAGATGAATTCCGAAACGAAATCAATTTTCTTCAAAAAAGAAATTTTTTCAATGCAGTAGATGAATTTTCAAATAATATTGTGAATCTTCAATCAACGTAAATTAATTATCAACCAAACAGTTGTATTCTGACCAAAAACCTTGTTTTTTTTATACCAAAAATATCATTTTCCGACAAAATACATACATTCTTAAACAAATAATTTAATTTATAATGATTGAAAAATATCATTTTTAAACAAAACATAGAATTACAAAGTCATCAGCTAAAAACAATCATTTTCAATTTAAAAAAACAGTTGATTTTTCTACAAAATAGTAAAATTTCGTACTAATTAGTTGAATTTTTAATCCCTTATTTGTCTTGTTATTATGATTAATTTGAATAGCTTTTTTTAAATGAACAGGGCTCCCCCCCCCCCCCCTTCTTTCACATACATTTCTTGAAGAATATTCACAATCGCCCCCTCCAAAAAAATTTCTGGAACTGCCCTTGGTCTCTAAGGCAGGATAATAAATTAACTAATGTCAAAAATCAACAAAGAATTGATAAAAATTAAAAATATTATTGCTCTAATGCAAATTCCCGTAGAAGAAATCCCTAAAGAACTTAAGCAGACTTCAGCATGTCAGTTTGAAGTAAGTCATAACGAAAGCGAAAAATTTCATTACTTTCGGTCCCACGTGGGTACCGACCCAAAGGCAATTAATCATTATAATGGTTTGGCGAAGGTAAAAAAATATAGTCGCTTCCTGATAATTAACTTAGTAATCGCCCGGGCTACTGCTTTCGATGAGACGAAAATAATTTTAAATATCAAATACAAATTTTGAATGATTAGACAAATTTTAAAAAGATTAGTTAATTTTCAGGATTTTAATAATTTTAGAAAAAATTCGAGTCAGGTTTAAAGATACTTGTACAATATTTTTAACATATTAAAAAATTCATAAATAACTTTCAAATTGATTTGAATTATTCATTGAATTTTGAGTAATCTTCTTAAATTGAAAAATTACGTCAAAGTCTGCGAATTTTTTTTTATTATTATAAAATATCCGACATTGAAAAATGAACGAATGTAAACAATATAAGAATGGTTAAAAAATAAAATAAAGAAAATAATGTTTTTTATGTGATGATGATATATTTTATCGTATTGTTATAAATTGTGAGAAATTTTATTGTTCCGTAATATTCCAATTTAGAAATTTCAAATTCTGGACAATTTGATAATTTCGAGAATTTTCTATTTCAAATTTTTTATTGGGAATTTTAGTCAAAAATTTTATTTTCTTTTTGGATTTTTCAGTCGTTCAAATTTTAGACATTTCTTGAAATGTCTTGAAATCTTTTTAACTTTGATTTGAAAATTAATGTAAAAAAAAAGGAATGAACAAATTTTATTTAAAAAATGCTGCAAACATAAAGAAATTGTTTTCAAATCTGGAGATTCTTTTTCGATGGAAAATTTTCAAAAAAGCATTAGAATCTGTTTGATTGTTTTTGACACTTTGGAAATATTTAAAAAAATTTTAAATGTTATCTTAAAATCCATTTTTCAAAATAAGAAAATCCTTTTAATTTTTCAGAGAAACCTTGACATTTTTTAAAATTATTTTAAAAACTTTCGAGATTATTAAAAAGCTTCTAAGTTTTTTGTTCCAAATTTTCAAAAATCCACACTTTCTTTTGAATATTGTAAAACAAATTTAAATTTTGCATAAGTTTTTGGAAAATTCTATATATTTTTTAAAATGACTAAATTTTTTTTTAATCCTGCAAATTTGAAGAAATTGTTAAAAAATTTTCCAGATTTTT
Organism: Belonocnema kinseyi; assembly: GCF_010883055.1. NCBI lineage: Eukaryota > Metazoa > Arthropoda > Insecta > Hymenoptera > Cynipidae > Belonocnema > Belonocnema kinseyi. The sequence goes on along the minus strand of NC_046665.1, from coordinate 104,863,759 downwards.
TTTCGACAATTTCGCAAATCATTTGACAATGTTTACAATATTGCCTTAAAAAGCTTCTACATTTTTCGAAACCTTCGCAAAATTTAAATTATTCTTGACATTTTTCAAAACTTCTAAATATCTTTTGAAAATATTGAATTTTTTCCTATTTGCTTAAATTGCGAGAAATTGAAAAATTGTCAATAAAATCTTCGAGATTTATTTTAGAAATTTTTTGAAAACCGTTTTCAATTTTCTCCTGACAGAGATTCTTCAAAATGAAAAATTATAAAAATTATTCTAGGAATCTTAAGAAAATGTTTTCATCATTTTTAAACCTATCAATATCTTTGAAATCTTCGAAGTCTTATTTCGAAATCTTTAAAAAATCTAAATCTGGTCTTAAGTTTTTTGAGAAGCTAAAACTTGGAAAAAATTCTGCAAAATTAGAAAAAAAACCTGTAGGTATTCCAGATTCTTTTTTAAAATTTTTAGAAATTTTATTCAGGAATCTTAAACAAATTTTCTATACTTTTGAAAACTTTCAAAATTTCCAAGAAGCATATAAGTTTTTTGTTCAAAATATTCAAACATCCATATTTTTTCAATTTGTTGAAATCATTTGAAGTTTAAAATTATCTTGTATAATTTCAAAACTTCGAGAATCTTTTGTATTTTCGAAATTTAAAAAAACTTCTAAATATGTTTAAAAATCATTTACATTTTTTTAAATTTTGTAATGTTTCGAAATTTTAGACATTCATTTTCTAAATCTTAGGAATATATTTGAAATGTTTAAAAATATTTTAAAAATAAAAATAAATTTTACCTGTAATCTTGAGAATCAATTAAAAATTTTATTTCAAAATCTAGAAAAATCGACATTTTGTTTAAAATGGATTGAAATCTTTTTAAATTTTAACTGATTTTGAAATATATACAAACCTTTTAAAACTTTAAAACAGCTTTTAAAATAATCCGCAGTTTATAAATATTTTTTTTAATCCTGCCAGGATTAAAAAAATTATTCTAAAATCTTCTAGATTCTTTTTCGGCACAATTCAAAAGCTTTAAAGCTTAAAATTAATGTTAAAAAATAAGACCGAGAATAAAATCTCAATCATTTTCAATTGTTTTAGAAATTGTTTTGTTCGTGCCGGTAATTCTTTTGTTACTGTCACCAACAGTATATACTCTAATATATTCGAAGTTTCTGTTGATAATTTTATTGTTCTCATCTCTTTCAAAGTGTAAATAAGTTGAAAAATTATAAAATTATAACAAAATATTGTGAAGACATTTATTCCTCAATGTTAAGAAACATTTACAATTAAAATGTTCTCTTTTATCAATAATGCTTAGAAACATTCAGAAATAAATTATATCATCAAATATAATTACATTGAAACCTCGACTTTTCACTGTTTCGGACATAGCCAGCAGCAGGCAGACTCGTGTGAAACATTTTTGCTGGGTTTGGATGCATGATGCAACCTAATGCAACTAAAGCGTTGAAAGTGCGGCCCTTATGCTGTTTTCACACTGGACTGAGCTCGGAAAGCAGAACCGAATGAGCGCTCGAGCAGTAGTCAGGAGTGGGAATGACGCGCAGAAAACGCGACGAAAGAGAGAACAGCCTTTCGTTGCGTTTTCTGCGTGTCATCCCCACTTCAACCTACTGTTCCAGCGCTCGCTCGTTTCTGGTATCGGAGCCTTTAATTCTAGGAACGCACAAATCCGATTTATAGAAATCCAGCTTTCAGTGTATTTGGAAATTTTGATTTACTAAATGAATGGTGCCAAAAAATAATCATTATATAAATAGATAAATACATATAACCTCATTTGATATGGGCAAGGGATAATTACTAGAATCCTTTTGTAACTTCCAAAAAGTTGTTCACAAAGTTAAAGACATAATTGTGGCCTTTATTATTGAAGAATGATCAACAATTTAAATTAGCTCTTTTAGAGATAGATTTTCAGAATGAAATTCTTTTTCGAAAATGATTGAAATAATGTCTGAAAATTTAGAAGAACAAACTAAAAACAGCCACTTAGTCATATTCGCGCAGTATGGAACCAATCAGGAAGCACCTCTTTTTTATATAGGAAAAAAATAAATGAAAAAGAGAATTTCCCGATTTCTTGAGAGAAGTTTTGAAGCGAAAGTCTTTCAAGGTCACTCAAGTTTCTCTCTTGCTGAAGGCCACTTCCACCCTATTCTCGATTATTATTTTATATATAGTTCGCCGTCCATATGGATACGCATATCTCATAATTTTGACACAGTCACGCATATATGGCGGCGTGCAGCTGCTTCAACTTTATTAGCATACCTATAAAAATGGACACGATATACCTACATTGGTACAGGTAATGGGGGATTATAAATTTCATAAATTGTATCTAGGACTCCCTTAAATATCTCGTAAAACTTCAAGTGAACGCGCTGATACCCGGCAGTGAGCTTTTAATTGTCCGGCGGTCATTTATCAAGAGAGGCGTGGCCCGGTTCTCGCTTTTTTTTTTTTTTTTTTGTTATTTATCGTCTTTTGTTCAATGCTTTCCAACATGAGCGTCAACAGATCTTGAAAGAGGGCTCGGTTTCTTGGGGATAAGATCAAATTAATTCCTTTTCCTTAAGGTTTTTTGTGGGTAATCAATTTTCAAATGGGTTCGAATAGGAGGAGTTTAGATTTGTAGTCTTCCAGGTTGAATTAATGAAAGTTCGAGGCTTGAAACTGAAACTTTTCTGTTCTTCTTAAAATGAGAAATGAATAGTTCAAGTTTAAGAATGTAATTTGGGGTATCATGGGTCAGAGTCCGTCCCCCGTTTTTCCCTAAAAATTAAAAGTTCCCCTAAAGAACGTGAAATCAAGAATTTTGACCTTATTTTGCCGTATTTTTTAATCTTTTTTAGGAATCATAAATAGGAATGCAAGAGTTCAGAAAATAAGACGCTTTCGAGGAAATTTGTTTTTGTCAAGTTGACTAAGAACCAAACTTTTGATGACACCAGTTTCAAATGTTTTCTGAACAGACCAAAATGGTCTAGAAACAAATTAACGAATTTGATGAATTTTCAAATAAAATAAGGAATCAAAAATCAAACCTCGACTTTTCACTGTTTCGGACATAGCCCGAAGCAGGCAGACTCGTGTGAACCATTTTTTCTGGATTTGGACGCATGATGCAACCTAATGCAACTAAAGCGCTGAAAGTGCGGCCCTTATGCTGTTTTCACGCTGGACTGAGCTCGGAAAGCAGAACCGAATGAGCGCTCGAGCAGTAAGGAACCAAAAAGATTGAATTGGAAAAATGAATTTTTAACAAATCACGTCAACTGGCAACCTAACCGGTTTTTTTAATGTTTAAAATTAAATTTAATTATTTTCAACATGGATCGACGTGATATCAAGTCCTTATCGAGATTTTTAAAACTTATACTAAAAGAGAAACCCGCTGAAAATTATTCGAAACATTTGAATATACGAAAATAGTTTCTTTTTTTATGAACAAAAACGAATTAAACTGAATTCTCTTTTAAAAATGAAAAAAGGTGTTTACAAAAATGTGATTTAGCAATAAATTTTTTAATTTTTTCAGGGGTTTGATTTTTCCATTGAAGTGGAAAACATTTATTATTCAAGTATTTAAATTTTAAATAAAATAGTTGAATACTCAGTCAAATCACATTTATTTTTAACCGCAAACGCAATTTTATTTTTAAACAGAAAAAGTTAAATTTATCACAAAAAATATGAATTTTTAAATAAAAAAGACGACTTATATATTTTTCAAATGTAAAATATAAGTTCTAAACAAAAAAGTTAATTTGGAACCTAATCTTTGAATTTATTTTCTAAAGTATTTGATTATTAAAAATACTGTAATAATTGCTATTTCAACCAAAAAATTTTAATTTCTTATGAAAAACTTTTGACTTCATTTTAAAAAGTCGATTTTTTAACAAAATAGTGAATTTTTCCACCGAAAAACATTTTTATCAAAAAGAATGTCAAATTCTTGAATTTTCAAGCAAAAACATATATTTTCTAAGAAAACCGGTTGAATTTTTAAACCAAAAATATAAATTTTCAATAACCAAAATAGTAAAATATCAAAATGAGAGCAATCATTTTTTATCTAAAAAGGAATGTAATAGTCAGTTTAAAAAATTAATTTAAAAAAAAAACAACTAATTTTCAAAAGAATAGTTAAATCTTCAACCATTAAAGTGAATTATGAACAAATATCTATATTTCAAGTGTCAATCAAGTAGTTGAATTTTTTTAGCAAACAAGAAGAATTTAAAATGGAAATGTAATATTAGAATTTTTAACTAAACCGATGGATTTCAAAATAAAAAGATTTTGATTGGAAAAATTGATTTTCAACACAAAAAAACGAATTTAAAAAAAATAAAATTGAAACCAATGATATAAATTTTTGCGAAAATATAGCTTAACTTTTAACCAAAGTGTTGAAGATGCTAATACAAAAAATGACTTTCAAGAAAATACTGAAAGTTACAAAGAAACAATTTTTTTTTACCATGAAGTAACATTTTTGAGGCACATGGGATAAATTCTGAACCAAAAATATAATAGTAAACTTTTCAATTTAAAAGAATGAGAAAAAAACGAGAAAAGGATAAGTTTATTAAAACAGGGGAAAAAGGAGGAAAAGAGGAGAATGGGGGAAAAAATGTGAAGTTTGAGTGAGTAAAATCCCGTTTTGACTCCATTTAAAAAGAATCCCCTTTTTTTACCTTAAATTGAACTGCTGGAGTGCTTTGATTTCTGCAATATGAACATAGTATGACATAAACATAGCACAGTACAAGTATAGCATATATGATCATGGTAAACTATAATCATAATATACTATAGCATAATATACTATAACATACTATACTATAACATACTATACTATAACATAGCATACTATGAACATAGCATAAAATAAAACTAGCATAATATAACATAGCATACTCTAAATATAGCAATAATATGAACAATTGAACATAACATACCACAAATATAATATATAGCATATGAATCTGGCGTCTCATTTATGTTTGAACTGAAAACAGCACTAAATTGACTTCTACTTTTCTGGATCAGCGATATTTTGCGCTTAATAAATTGACAAAATCTAACAGACGGGAACAACGATTTTATAATGATTTTCCATAAACAATTTTCTCAGCTGATATTCTGTATATTTCGAATCTTATTTATCTCATTTACATGTTTGCAAGTGTAAACCTGTAATATGAACATAGCATGCAATGAGCATAATATGAACATAACATACTATGATCATAATCTGAACATAGCATACTATGATCCTAATATTAATATAGCATACTATTTACATAGCATATTATGAATATAGCATAATATATCATAGCATACTTTGAACGTGTCATACCACAAACATGATATGCACATTGCATATGAATCGCAGAAGAAGTCCGGTGTCTTATTTATGTTTGAACTGAAGATCACACTAAATTGGCGTATTTTTCTAGATCAGCAATTTATGCTCCTAATAAATTAACAAAATCTACCAGATGAGAACAGCGATTTTAAAATGATGTACGATAAACAATTTTCTGTATATATTTCGAATGTCAGTTCTCTCATTTACATCTTTGCAAGTGCAAAACTGTAATATGAACATAGCATGCAATGAATATAATGTGAACATAACATACTATGATCATAATCTGAACATAGCATACTATGATCCTAATATGAACATAGAATACCTTGAAGATAGGATATAATGGTCATAGCATACTATACGAATATATTAGACCATGAACATAGCATAATATGAAAATAGCATACTATAATCATAGCATACCATCTATATAGCATATGAGGCGTCGCAGAATGTCTGAGTTTCATTAATGTTGCAACTAAAAACAACACTCAATTCGCATACTTTTCTGGATTAGCGATATTATTTTCTTAAAATTGAAGAAATCCACCAGGCAGGAACAATAATTTCTGAAGGGCTTGGTTTCTAATGTCACATTTCCCTAACTCATTACTAATGACAAATCTCAGCAATAGTATCAACATTTCTCAGAAACCTGTGTTGCGCCCCATAAACAATTTTCCCATATAATTTTCTGTATATCTCGAATCTTAGTTCTCTCATTTACACCTTGGCTGCACTAATAGTCCGCGTGAATTGCCGAGTTAAAAAGTCGTTTTGAGGCCTTCCCGTGTCTGACAAGGGCTATGAACTTCATAGAGGTGCGGACGAGCAGCTCAGGAGAGACAGGATACAGCGGATAGCGCGTATAGTCGTCACGCGAACCCTTCATCAACATTGCCAGCAACCTATATTACAACACCAACACGTGCCAATGGCCTGGATAAAATGTGCACGAAAACGTTCGTGTTCGGACACCGACACTTCTGTGAGCTCCTTATTCGCAGGGAAAAAGAAAGAATGAAAATGATCGCACCAAGTGTAAGAGAGAAACAAAAAAAAGAGAAAGAGAGAATAACATGTAATATACGCGATAGCCGCGCATAATTATAAAAGTGACACCACCTGGTAGGGCTCTGAAGTCGTTAGCTTGGTAAACAGTTGAGTAAGTTGGATGGTTACTCGGGATCGGTATAATATTCAGTCTACTTCCGTAATCCATTTGTTAATTTGTTCGACCCTTTTCCTTCTTCTCCAACCAACAGAGTCCTTGGCTTTATTCATAATTTAGGGCTTTCATAAACTCTTTTTGAAAGCTATATTTGATATCCACGAGGGACTCGAATCGGTCAGAGAAATTGAGTTATTGATACATTGATAGAGAGATAAGCCCACACTGAAATTGATATTCAGTAGATTCTAAGATTACGTACAAGTCTATAAAAAATATTTAGTGGATAGGGGTAAAGGTATTTTGTATATCTACATAAAATATGAGCATTTTTGAATTTTTAGTGGAAAAAGTTTCATAAATCTATCCATTCTGGAACCTAACAGCTACTTTTAGTGTGGTCCTGATTTGGAAAACTGTGTCAGAAAATGTTTAACGATTTGCCAAGTGCATGTCCTAATGTGAAGAACTAATGTGAAGGTACTTAATTTACGTAACGGATTATAGGCCCTCTTTAGGATACCTCCTCCCCCCTGTTACAACGCATACCGAAATATTTTATCCCCCCCCCCCACCCTAATACTGCACGTAATTTTTAGTTTCCAGAAATGGTTTTCTACTTATTGCTAGTAGAAGAATTTCATTTTCCAAATTCCCTGATTTTTTCTTGACTAATTTTTTATTTTTTAAAAAATAATTTACATTTAGATACTAGCATTTTAATGATGTAATACTTTTAACATAGAATCTTTTATAAACGGAATAAAACAGTATTTCTGAAACTAATTTAAAATGTTCAAATTTATTCTTTTTTTTTTAAATAAAATATGTCTTCACTGCTATAAGGTGACTTTTAAACAAAATACTTGAGTTTTCAACAATTAAATTAAATTTTTAACGTATTAGTTGAATTTTAGACCGAAAAAGATAAATTCCCAACGAAACAGGGTCATAGTTTATATTTTAATGAATAAAGACAAAATTTAACAACAACAAAAAACAGATTTTTAAAACCGAAAAGACGAACTTTCAACAAATAAGGATTTTTCACTTAAGAAAGAAAGCAAAGTTTATTAAAATTTTTAAACTTTAAAGCCAAAAGACGAATTTTCTCTACAAAAATTGAATTCTCTAAAAAATGTGACTTCCGAAAAACATTAATTTTTCTGGAAACTGATGCATTTTTACTCAATAAAAATGAAATTTCAATATAAGAAAATCATTTTTTTTTTAGCAAAAAAGTGCTTTTCGACGTTCGACTTTTACCCATGTTGTTAAATTTATAATTCAAATGGATTAATTTTCGAAAAAATAGTTAAGTTTTCAACCAAAGAGATTTTCAACCAAAGATTTTATTTAAGAATATGATTTAAAAAAAAAATATAATATATAATTAAATATATAATGATAAAAAAAATATGATTAATGAAACAAAGAAGAATCATTTTTAACTATAAAGTGTCATTTTAATTTGAAAAAAATTTAACTTCTTCTAAAACAGATGAATTTTTCAATAAAAAAAATAACTTTAAAAAAAGTAGTTGAACCCTCTGTTAAAAAAGATTTCAATTGACTTTTTATGATCAAAATATAAAAAGCGAAATTTTTTTCTGTTAAACTTTCATCCAGAGCCGATTTCGGTTCATTTTTCAACATCAAATTATAAATTTTATAACGAAAATTAATTTTTCTATGAAATAGTTAAATTTTCAGCCAAAAAGTATGACTTCTAAACAAAATTGTTGAATTTTCAAACAAACGCTTGTAATTTTACCCAAGAAAGATTATATATTTTTCTTGAAACGGATGAATTTTTAATTAAAAAAAAAATTCGAAAAAAGTGTTTTTTTTTATCCAGAAAGAATTTCAGTTCTCTTTTCAACACCAAGATATTACATTGAAATAAAAAGTAAATTTTTGACAAAATATTTAAATTTCAAAAAGACAAACTCTTAAAAAGTAGTTTAGTATTTAAAGAAAACGCTGTATTTTTATTTAGAAAAAATAAAATTTCTTCTGCAAAAGATAAATTAAAAAAAAGTCTTTAAAAAAATAGTTAAATTTTTATCCAAAGAAGATTCCAGTTCACTCCAGGACTTAAACAAAAATACCAGAACCCAAAGAGATTTCAATTAACTTCTCAACACAAAAATACGAAATTCAAAAAAAAAGTAAATTTTCTTTAAAATATTTTAATTTTCAACAAAACAGTTTTATTTTTATCCAAGAAAGATGCAATGTTTCTTCTCAAAAGTATGAACTTTTAAAACAAAGAGACAAATTTTTAGATAAAATATTATTCATCCAAACAAGATTTTATGTTTTTATCTGCAACAAAGTATGAATTTTAAACAAAAGGGTAATTTTCTACGAAAAAAATTGAAATATTAACCAAAAAGGATATCTTTTGAAGAAAATTTTTAATTTTTTAACCAAACAAGAAAATTTATAACTAAACAAAAATCTTCAGGAGACATTTTTTGCAAATTTGCACAAATTACTTACATGAGTGAAGGATATTTAATCTGCAGAATTGCTGAAAATAACACCAAGAATCCAACGACCCAATTTGGACAAACACCATTAAATGTTCTTATTGAAATTTGAATAATACAAATTAAGAAAAACACTTTTTACTCCTAAAAAATAAAAGGAAATAATTTTCCTCGTGGAGAAAAATTAAATAGTAGAAAGAAAAGTGAGAAGGCAACCAACTACATCCCCTTCCTTCTCTTTTTAATTTTTTTCTTTTTTATGTTTATTATTATCAAATCACAACAAACAAAAAACATCTGTAGATTATTTTCTTTTCTTTCTTAGGAGTAAAAAGTGTTTTCATTTATTTTAATTATTTACTTTTTTCAAATTTGAATAGAAACATTTTATGGCGGCTTTCCAAATTTGGTCGTTGGATTCTTGGTTTCATATTTAGGAACTCTGTACATTAATTTATTTATTACAGATATTCATAAATGACTATTTCCTTTTTTTTATACAAGTTAGTGTTTAAGATTACTTTTATTTGTTTGTTTTTTGCAAAAATCCAGTTTTCCTTATTTTGATTAAAATAATCCGAAACTATCTTCCACACTTTTTTTCATCAATCAGTTTTTTTCGAGGCTAAGTTTCCTACCTCTCAAGACCTTTCATGAACGGATCAAGGCGGGCTGGTTTGATTTTCTGCCGAAAAGTGTTGCCTTGATGGGTATAAAAGTTGCCCGCTTTCGCCTAATTACTGACTTGGTTAATTTCCCCATTGTCAGAAGAAATATTGCCCACGTCTTCTTAAGCAGGAATTAGTGTTCGTCACGGTTCTCTTTCAAATCTAATGCCAGAAATTAATTTTCGGGAAACAGGATCTGTTGATATCCCCAGAAAAAAAAGGTGGAGAGCCTATAATGTATGTGTTCTCATTAGGGCGAAGAAATTGAAATTTATGGAAGATCATAAATCCTCAGCATTGCTACGTGTATTTGTCATTTTTAATTTAAGAAACACCCAGAGTGTTTACATTTTCTTTCTATAAATACCATTATAATTATAGGCCCACAACTTCCACTATGAAAAATGTTCTCAAATTTACAGGTTCAGTAACACCTTGGAACATTCTATTAGATAGAAAAATATTTCTCATCATCAGTTACGAATGCTCCACATTACTAGAGCTAATAGCCCCCAAATTTGTGTGGCTAGAAAAGGTTGATAATATTCACTATCCTTGGCTGTTATCCCTATTAGAACATGAAAGATAATGTACAATGTTAACATCATTAGATAAGGAAAGATACAACATTGTTGAGGTTTACAAGTTCCTTTTGAATCTGGTAGTTTTTTAAGTAGGACCAACTGCTTTCTTGAAGTGGTTTTCGCTATAAGTTTAGGATTTTCTGTAAATTTTGGTTTTTCGGGAATTTTGATTCTGATTTTGTCCTGGTTGTATGGATTACATAATCCTCGGCACATTATAGGCTCACCTGAACATGTTCTCTTTTCCAGGACTTTTGGGTTCATCGTCTTCTTTTTAGGATTACTTTGTATGCTAAATGAAAAATTTATGGATCAAAATTCCATAAGATGCAGTTGTAACTAAAAAAGAGATTGCGACTTTGTTAAAAAAATACTTCACACTGGCAGGAGGGTGGGGTTTGACAGGTTTTTTAATTATTTTTTTGATTCAGAATTATTTGCTTTTGGTTAAAACTACTACTTATTGATTAAAGATTTAAATATTTTGTTAAAATTTCTGTTTATAAATTATTTTATTAACTGAAGGTTTAACTAATACATTTTTCATTGAAAATATTTGCAACACTAAATTTTTCATTAAAAATTCATTTTTTTTATTAAAAAGTAGTTCGTTAAAAATTAGTTTCATTAGTTGATTATTTATCTCTTTTTTTAAATTGAACTATTTTGTTGTCCGTTATTGTGTGTATGTTAAAAAATTGGTCGTTTTTAGATCAAATTAAACTTTTTCATTAAAAATTAACTTTGTCAATAAAATTTCAACTGTTAAATAGAAAATTTAACTTTTGGCTTAAAAATTTAACTGTTTTGTTAAAAATTCTTCTGTTTGGGATAAAAATTCTATTATTTTTGTAGAAATTTCAACTATTTGGTAGAAAATAAACTTTTTAATCGAAATTTAACTTTTAGGCTGAAAATGAACTTTTTGAATAAAAGTTACTTTTTCTGGTTAAAAATTTCAATGTTTTGTAGAAAATTCGCCTTTCTAGGTTGAAAATTGAACAATTTCTTGAAATTTATATTTTCACTTCACTGAAAAATTTTTTGGTTAAATTTGACTGCTTTTGATTTAAAAATCAAAAATTTTCTTTAGTTGAAACATTAAAAGTATATTTTTTGTTCAGAATTTACCTTTTTTGATTGACAAATCAACATTCATCTAAAAATTCGTCCTTTTGGGTTGAAAATTCAACTATATTTATTGAAAACGCATAACTTTTTTTCGTTGACGTTCAATCTTTTCTGTTTAATATTCGATCATTTGGTTGAAAATTCAACTATTTTGTTAAGAAGATATATTTTTTTTGAAAACTTCAAACTTTTGGACTAAAGTTCGTGTTTTTGGATACAAAATTCCTCTCTATGGATTTAAAATTTATCTTTTTGTCAAAAAAGTTCTTATTTGAAAATTCGACTGTCTTCTTAAATATTCGTCTATTTGGCTTTGTCGAATTTAAAATCTAAATCGACAAATTGTCTACAAAACGGTTGAATTTTTAATCCAAAATTATTATAAGAATAGTTTTTTTTAACCAGAAGATTATTTTTCTAAAAATGAAATCAATACATTTTCAACCAAGGACATGAGCCTGCAATAAAAAAATTAATTTTCTACAGAGTACTTCATATTTCAAACAAGTAGTTGAATTTCGGTCCCAAAAGGGTTAATTTTAAAATTAATTTCTTTGCCGGTCGGGTGCTTTCCCATTAAACATTAAGCAATCTCAAGTCTGGCATTATATTTATGATACGAGTAATTTAAGGGAATCTGTTTTATCAAAAGAGATAGTTACCATAAATCAGTGTAGATACCGTTTTCACCACCGTGAACATATAAATAAACCTATCGATTAAGTTAAATCTTCAAATAACAGAAAACACTTAAAGTAATTTTCAGACAATATGGAAAATAAATTTTTTAAACTTTTCAATTAAATTCGTTTCTGAAAAAAGATTTACTCTTGTCGTTCCGTTGGGAATCGAACCACTATATAACCATACTATTAGAGAGTTATAAAATTTTTTTTTTTTTTAATACCCGCTATCCCAAGCCAGGTGTTACGTAATAATAATAGCTTAATGGAATAATAATAGCCTAATGGAATGATAATAGCCTAATGAGAAAGCACCCATTAGGCCATTGGAAGTTCTGTTCGATTCTCAGCGAAGCGACTAAAGTAGATCTTTTACAGAACAAATTTGATTAGAAATTTTTTAAAATTGATTTTTCTCCTTCACTTCTTGTTTTTAGACGTTTATCAAATCAAATTGAATAAACAAATTTTCTTAAAATGGTAATGTCCAGCTTTGTGTGACGACCTGTGACGAAGAAGGGTGAGAGTGAAAAGTGTTCTATCATCTACACAGAGTCTATAAAATTGTTTATGGAAGCATTCAAATGTCCAGTTTAGGTGCCCTCGGCGTGTATTTTAGATTTTTACAAGCTAAAAGTTCAGTAAGGCGATAAAATCAAGAGAAACTAAGAAAGGACATTGAGAGGATCGTAACAAGTCCCAGAAGATGTTCAGAGCCTCTTTTACAATTTTACACGTCCCATAATCATCTTGTCTACTTACGAGCAATGGGTAGGCAAGCGAGGTTTATTTCGTTTGTGGCACGTGCGTTTACAACGTGTTCCAAGCTAAGGTGTTGAGTAGACTGCGTGTAACGAGGTTCAAGGGTGACTCGCTCGTAACGATGCTTGAAAAGGCTCCGGGCGTTTCCTTTCAATCATAGGCACGAGCAGGCTAGACGCGGAGGCGTTGTAGCCAGTCTCTAGAAAGCAGTTTTTCATCTTTTAGTTTTAAGTTTAAAATTTTACATTTTACATTAAAAATTTGAGATTTTAAATTCCAAATTTTACATTTAACATTTCAGATTAAAGAGCTAGAATAAAGAGAATACAGCTTCTCTGATCAGCTTGAGTTATGATGACTATCTTGTCACGTCGATATCTACCTTTTATCGCATAATACACTCTTATCGTCCCATCGTTCAGTCAAGCCTTTAGACTTTTCTAAACACATCGAAGACGTGCTTTTATTATTCAAAGGAGCTTTTTAAATCTGTTGATAAGATGAGACTGATTATCTTGGTTCATCATTTAATGGCACTTAAAATTTTTCAGGGAGGTTAAGAATGTTTAGAAATTTTTGGATGAGAGATTTTCAATTGTTTGGTTGGGATATTTGAAAGTTAAGTATTTTTTACGCGGAGGTGTTCATATTTATTAAAAAATTTTCGTTTGGACTTTATTCGGATAACATTAATTAAACTTTTGTTGTTGTTGTTGAAAAATCAAAAAAAGTTATATTGAGCCAATCAAAATGAATTTTCAACAAACTTGTTGAATCCTCAAGCAAAACAGATTAATAGTTAACAAAAACGTTGCATTTTTAAATAAAGAAGATGAAATTTCTACCGAAAGGGGTGAGTTTAAAGTAGAAAAAATTAGTTACAAGAAGAGTTGAATTTTCAACCAAGAAAAATTTTTCAGTCCCTAAACAAAAAAAAATTTACAAGAAGTTTAATTTTCAATCCAAAAGGACGAGTTTTCTAAACAGCAGTTAAAGCTTCAATTAAATAATTAAATCTTCAACAAAAGAGATTAATTTTTCTCTAAGAAGATTTATTTTCTACCAAAAGAAGAGGAGTTTTCAACAAATTAGAAAAATTTCCAGCGAAATAGTTCAATTTTTTAACTAAAAAATATTAATTTTTCGCCAACAATGTAATGTTTGAATTTTTATTTTAAAAAAATTATTTGTTAATAAAAAGAAATGATTTTCTAGCAAAAAGGTTAATTTTCTATTAAAAATGTGTATTTTATACTAAATTCTTGAATTTTCCTGTCAAAAAAGGCGAGTTTTCTTCGAAACCATTTAAATTTCAAGCCAAAAATATGAATTTTCAAGCAAAAAGTTAATTTTAAATTAAACAGCTGAATTTGTAATCTAATTTTTTTTTATGTAAACAAAAAAATGTATTTTTAACAAAGTGGTTGAATTTTCACCCTAAAAAGATTAATTTTTAACAAAAATGTAATAGGTAATATTTTAACTAAAAAATGTTTTTATTTTTAATAAAAAATAGTTGAGTTTGCCCAAAGAATACCAATTTTTAATATAAATTAAAATCTTAATTTTAAACCAAACATTAGCATTTTTATTTTAAAAAATTGATTTTGTACGACAAAAAGAAAGAATTTTCAGCAGAGTATATGAATGATCAAATAAACAGTTAAATTTCCAATACAAAAGTCGAATTTTTAACAAAATATTTGAATTTCCAACCAAATAATTTAAGTTTCAACTAAAAAAAAACTCTATTGAAAACGGAATGTTTACATTTTTAGTTAAAATCATTAATTTTCAACCAATAATATGAGTCTTTAAACGAAAAATGTAGTGATTGATATTGTAACCAGTCTAAATTGAAGTTTGATGACTGTTAAAATTTTTGGGTAAATGGTTTGAAAAATTATTTTTTAAATCTTGTTTCTAGTACAACAAAATATCATTCGAGGTTAAACAAAACAAAAAATTTTAACGTTTTTTAAAAAAAGGTTAAGCAAAACAAAAAATTAACAAAAAATAAACAAAAAATAAACAAATAATTATATATTTTTCCCCAAAAAATTTTAATATAACGTATTTTGAGGTATTGATTACGAATATAACGTAGAAAATATTTTCAAATTATATTTTTAAGATCAATTTGAAAATAAATAGTTATGAAATCGCAAAAAAAAATCATTGGTAATTTTTCGAGCTGGAAATGGGGCGGAGGGTTTGACAACCTCAGCTTCCCCATTTTCAGCTCGAAAAATTACCATGTAAAAAAATCATGAATATTTGAGAGAAATTATAAATATTATTACAAATAGTTTAGTAATTTCGATTTTTCACTGTCCCCAATATTGCAAATTAATCCGCTATCGAATATTAAAATTAATCAACAATTATTGAAATTTAGTAAACTAGTTCAAATATATTCATTTTTAATATTAATACAATTTTTCATCGATTCACATTTCTTTCAATTTAATGAATTATTTTCTTCTTATATTGTTCCGTTCTGAAGTTTAACTTGAAAACAAATTAAAAAAAAAACAACATTTTTTAATTTAATTTTGTGTTTCCCGATCCCCTGCCCATAATTGAAAATATTTTTGTAAAAAATTTATAAAAGTTCAAGACAAAAACAATTTTATAAATATAAAAGCAAGCCACAGACGATTGAAATTTAAACTATTTAATAATGAACCCTTTCTTAATTGTTAAATTTATTCTTTTTCCTTTTTGAATACTAAAAATATACATGAAAATGTTTGAATTTTTATGATTTTCACTTTGAAAGTGTATAATTTTCCATCTTTCTTAGTTGCAACTTGTCTAATTTTTGCCTGTTATTTGATTAAATAGATAAATTAACAATTTTCAAAGGCTTTACATTTTTCAATTAATTCATTTTTGAATACTTTGAGATTCTTAATTAATTTTTTTTGTTGCAAAATGCTCCAAACGAAAAAAATTAATTTTAACATCATGCGAATAATAACTGGGACGAGGGCCATTTGTTTTTGTCCGTTCTAAAGACAGAAAATAATAAATCTTAGAAGTAGATCATTTTTAATTAAATTCAATAATAAAAAAATTTGAATAATTTTTTAATCATTAAGGCTATTAACTTATAATCCTTTCCCCTGAGATTATTTTACTAAATATAGTTGTAGGAATTGAATCAAGGTAAAACGCTCTTTATACTCGTTTATGTTTTACACAAAGCTGCTTTAAAATCTACACTATAATGTACAGTTTGGCAGCTCGTAAATCAAGGATTTTTGATTACATTTAAATTTATAATGCATTTGATATGAGGAAATTTTGGTGCGTGAAATATGTTAAATTTGCATGAACTGGAGAAGGAGTTTGGAAGATGATAATCTGACCGACATATCATTTTATCGTTTTTTTCTTGACAGGCGAATGTTTCCGACCTGCCGGGTGTCCTTCAGTGGATTGAGGTCTGACGGCCATTACGCCGTTTTGATGGATATCGTGCCGGTGGACAATAAGAGGTACCGATACGCCTATCACAGGAGTTCTTGGTTGGTGGCCGGAAAAGCTGATCCACCAGCTCCAGCTCGACTTTACGTCCATCCCGATTCGCCATTCAAGGGAGAACAACTTCGAAAGCAGGTCGTCTCTTTCGAAAAAGTCAAGCTCACCAATAACGACATGGACAAACATGGACAGGTGAGCTATAAAACACTGATCAAATCATTTATATGCAGAAAAAATATCCAAATTTCAGTCAACGAGAGAATACTCAACGGAAAAGATGAACTTTCGTTCAGTTGACAAAGGTTGTAATAAAAAATGGGGAGTTTGGGCGCTGTTTACTGATTTTCAAGTTTTCACTTTAAAAAAATCCTTTCCTTCGCGAGAGAACACTCAACGAAAAATATAAATTTTTTGTTCATTTGGTGGAGGCAGTTTTAAAAGTGTGCTATACTGATTTTTAAGTTTTCACTTAAATGAACTTCTTTCCTTCTCGATAGAATACTCAACGGAAAAAAATTAATTTTCGGTCAATTAACGCAGACTCTAAAAAAAGTGGAGACTTTAGTAGTGGTTTTCTGATTTTCAAGTTTTTACTTTAAAGAAAACCTTTCCTTCTGTAGAGAATACTCAACGACGAATATGAATTTTAGTATTTTTAACGCAGGCTATAATAAAAGTGTGGGTTAAAGTATGATTTACTGATTTTCAAGTTTTTACTTTAAAGAACTACTTTCCTGCGCGAGAGAATACTCAACAGAAAATATTAATTTTTCTCTAGTTAGCGAACGCTGTAATAAAAGTGTGGAGTTCAGGCGTGATTTACTGATTTTCAAATTTTTACTTGAAAGAAATACTTTCCCGTGCAGAAATTGCCAAATGTTTGCCTTATTTCTGATTTGGGCCAGATCGGGCACACAATTTTGTGGTTGTTGAATTTGGCCCCCTTTAGACCCCGGCTTAACAGCCAAGCTTGCCAGTAGATGGCGCTCAATTAATTTCGGGGACTAAAGTGGGTTGACTCCAAATCGCCCAAGTTTTAATGTAAAGTGTCAAGCGTCAAAAATATTTAAATTATTATTTGTAAAAGTGACAAAATAAGTGGGAAAAAATGCCAAAATTGAGCACAAGACGAGTGCGTAGGTATAGTATACGTCAAAATAATCCTGAATTACGTGTTGAAGACTATAATAAGTAAATTTATTAAGATTGTTAAAATGAAACCTAACCTCGAAATGAGGTTATTTATTTATAAGAAAAGTAGCAAAAGTAATATTTCATTTGTTGAATGTGAAAACCAATTAGATCAACAATGACGTCAAAAACATATTTATTTTCACGTATTTTTAGGTGATTTGATACAATCGGAATGTAAATAAACCTTTTGTTTATATTCGTTTTTGTAAAAAAAACTTAAAGAGCCAGTGCGATATTATAATCCACTTATTTCAAAATAACTTTCCACAATTAAGTTCAATATAGAAATTTAAAGCAACTTCAATTTAGAAATTAAAACCAAAAATATATTGCATAATACTTAAATGGTTTATCATACAAAAATGCTGGCTGTTATATTGCGTCGCTTGACTTTTTCCGTTTACTCCAAAAAAAGTGTCGACATACACCAATTTTTTCATATCGCGTTCTTTGTTAGATAACCTGATATTTATATTCTCCAATTTTAGTTAAGGAAGTGATATATTCGATTTTAATATTATTTTATTTGAAAATCCCTTTTAATTAAGAATAAGAACAATAAATTAATATGGGCCCGATCGGGGCCAGGCATGGTTATCTCTGGGTGCAGCGCTTGAGCCCCGATCGGGCATCGCGTTTCATTTCGAGTCTGGCCCCATCTAGATAGCCTGATTTGGGCTAAACTCTGCCTGATCTGGCCCTGATCAGATCTAAATAGCAATTTCGGCACGGGTTCCTTCGCGAAAGAATACTTAACGGAAAATATGAATTTTCGTTTATTTAACACAGGCTGTAATAAAAGTTTTAAATTTAGGCGTGGTTTGCTGATTTTCAAGTTTTCACTTTAAAGAAATTCGTTCCTTCAAAATTTGAAGCCTTTCTCTAATTTCGGGGCCGATTGACCCGAGAGAAGAAAAAACTGCACGACGTTGAGTATTCTTTCACAGAACAGTGTATTGAGCAAAAATGCATTGGAATTTTTTTCTAATTTTTATACAAATCAGCCAGAAATTTGTTTGAATCCACACAGAAATAAATGCAGAAAAAAATAGCAGAAATGAATCAGTAATATATAAATGATATTTAGAGGTGGAGCAAGTCCCATGAAGTTTATCGCGTATTTCCCATAAGAAAAAAAAAACAACAATTTTTGTAAATTTGATAGAGAATCGTCAATAATAGCTGAATCTAGTTAAAAGTCAACACTTTTTTTTCCTAATTAAGCATAGAATACGTAATAAACTATTACTTTTTTAATATCACACCCATAAGTCTGTTTTATGGGGTCCCAAAAACCCACAATTGAAAAAATGAATTTTGTGAGTTTTTGAAACTAATTTTAATTTTGTTGCAGTTTTTTCAGTGCAAGTTGTTTCTAATACATAAAATACTTATTTATACTAATAATTATATGTTTATATAAATTTTAAAAATAATTTATTATTGTTTTTACCAATTTTCTCCCAGAATAGTGATAAAAATGCGCGGTAATTTCCAAAAGTGATTCACTTTTTGTCCAATTCTCCATTAGAGTTAAGTAATATATAATTTTTGTCAAAAACATAATTGTTTAGAGAATTTATCATTATTATTAATAATATTCTCTTTAAATAATGCTAGAAATTGCCACTTCTTTCTGAAATTTCAAAATTCCTGGGCTCTTTTTACTTGGATTGAGATGATATTTAATTCAATTTCATTTAAAAAAATGTTTAAACAAATTATTATTGTTTATGACTATCCTTTTCAATATTAATAATAAATATTTGCGGTTTTTTCCCTGAAATTGTTAACTTTTTGTCCACTTTTCACTTAGGGAGTTGATAATTAATGAAAGTTAACAAAAGTTAACAAATTGCGGTTTTTTAAAAATATTTAACTTCTCTTTGCCTTTTTAGCCATGAACCAATAAGAAATAATCATTGGAGAGAATTATATTTTAAACAATCTTTTACAATGACCATTATTAGCGTAGAAATCTCGAAAAATCCATTTTTTCTAATGATGCATTCCAGATTTTCTTTAAGCATGTTCAGGTGAACTCAAACTTCATGGATGTCGAAAATAAAAAATAAAAAATTTCGAGATCTCGAGTTGAGAATATCGAAACTTTTCATTACAAGATCTTGAGTTGAGAATCTCGAAAGCTTTTATTTCGAGATCTCGAGTAGTGAATCTCGAAACATTTTATTTCGAGATCTGGAGTCGAGAATCTCGATATTTTTTATTTGAAATTCTCGATCTCCATAAAGTTTTAAGTTTACCTGAACATGGTTCAAGAAAATCTCGAATTTTCTCGAAATCGTCTTGAATGCATAACTAATTTTTTCCATTATATTTAGTTTTCACTCGATTTACATAATATTAACGATTCTGAATAAAACTGACAAAAACGTGTTTTTTCTTATGGTGTTAAATTTCATTGGTTACCACCTGTAAATATAACTTTAAAAAAATTGATTTATTTTTCATGGATTCTAACAACATTGCGGACAAGATGCATGAAAATTTTGAAGAAAAAAATTAACTTCGACCACCCTATTACACATTTATCAGGTCAAGCAGGATTTTTTTCTTTAATAAACAAAAGAAGGGGAAAATGTTGATTTTGTAAACTGTGTCAAGGTAAAGAACGATTTCAGTTTCAATAAAACCGGATTACATTTAGGGTTATCTTCCATCGTTCACGTGACGTTTCTACATCAATCATGCTTTTAGACGCAAATCGATTCGCCTTATTACGCTCGGGGTAAACTTAATAATCCAAGTGCAGTTTTAAAAGCCCAAAGTTCGCGTGTTCTAGGAAAAATTTGCCTAATTTCCATTCATCATGTGTACTTTTAAAATTTATTATTACCTCCTTCTATACTTCTAATCTTTAAAAATCTTTGCAGAGTTTTATCGTTTTTAGAATTAAACTCTAAACAGATTTTATTATACATAAACATTATGATTTACAATGTTGAATTTAAAACGAGAAATTTTACTCAGAAGTGAAAATGGCAGGTATCAAGGCGCCTCACGATGTCATCGACCGAATAATGCAGTTGATCCATAGTTTGATCCGCGCGAAATGACATCATTATCCATATTTTATTTCCGGATTGAAATTACGATTCAAGCACACAATTCGCATAAACTTGTCGCGCAATTATACGATCCAAGGATATTGTGGCGACAGTTTTATGGGAAAAATATTCCTCATGTAATTGCATGGATGTTTAGATTATGTGTATCATCGAGGTGAAAGAATTCTGTGTAGATTTATAAAAATCTTGAATCTGTATGCAAAGTAGGCAATTTAATAATCAGAGACAAAATCGACGTGAGGATATAACTGTATAAATGCAAATCCAAATGCAAAGAGTCGTTCCTTATTTCTTTAATTTATCACCAGCTGTGCAACATTTATTGATATTCGCGGCAATAACTAATGAAGTGCAATTTCTCAAAAAGAAAGGAAAAATCGGTATTAGTCTCGTCTTTCTTATTTGATCTTAGATAATTTAAAGGTTCTTCAGGGAATCAAAACGTCAAAACAGTCAGAGCTGCCTGAACAGGTTTGAATTGGAATGCATAATATTGTGGAGTATAGTAGAATGAGTTCTCGCGCACTGCGGCCCTTCTAAGCCGAGAGTCACAATCGTCTTTCTCTCTCTCTCTCTTTCTGCCCATCAAGAAACTTTACTTTATTTATTTATAAAAACAAAGTTTATTTCACAATTTTTAGAATTTTTACCACCTGCAATATCATTCAATATATTTTAAGTTTCTCAAAATTTCCAAATATTGCAAAGGATTATTAAATAATTTCAACGGATTTTATAAGATTTTAGAGGATTTTAATTTAAAAAGAATCCAAGGAATTTCCAAGAATTTAAAAAAAAAATTCCTAGGAATTTCAATGGATTTCAAGAATTTGATGAGGATTCAAAGGGTTTAAAAGATTTAAGTGTACTTTTCTAAGATTCCGAGGTATTCCCAAGAGCTTTAAAAAAATCCAAGGGATTTTAAAAGATGTCCAAGGATTTACAAAATGTCAAGGAATTTTTAAGGATTTTAAGAATTTTTAAAAATTGTAAGATATTTTCAAAGATTCCTAGGAATTTCAATAGATTTCAAGAATTTGATGAGGTTTTAAAGAATTTAAATAGTTTCAGTGTATTTTTATAAGATTCCGAGGTATTCCCAAGAATTTAAAAACTTTGTAAGAAATTTCAAAAAATTTCAAAGGATTAAAAAGATTTCAAGGATCTTAAGAATTTTTAAAGATTTTCGGATAATTAAATATATTTCTAGAAATTTCAAGAATCTGATGAGGTTTATGGAGATTTCAAAGGATTTGAAAGATTTTAGAGTATTTTAAGAAATTCCAAGGAATATCCAAGAACTTAGAATAATTCTAAAAGATTTCAAAAGATTTCAAAGTGTTTAAACACTTTCAAGGAATTTTCAAGAATTTCGGAAGATTTGGAAAGAATTTTATGGGACCTATTAGGTTTTATGGTATTTTTAAAGATTCCTAGGAATTTTTCCAGAAACCTTAAAACATGTAAGGGCTTTCGACAGATTTCAAAAGATTTAAACAATTGCAAGGAATTTTCAAAGATTTTATTATTTAAGAGAATTAAAGATATTTCTTAGAATTTTGAGATTTGGAAAGGTTTGATAGGACTAATAAGTTTTTAGGATATTTTAAAAGATTTCAATTAATTTTTCAGAGTCCTTATAAGGTTTCTGAGCATTTCCATTATATTTCAAAATATTTCCAAGGATTTAAAAGTATTTTCGGGATTCAGGATAATTTAAAACATTATAAGGCATTTCAATAGATATTCAAAATTTTTTAAAGCTTTTGAAAGATTTTAGTGTTTTTAAAAGATCCCAAGGAATTTTTCAGAACTTTAAAAAATTTGAAGGGATTTCAGAACATTCCAAAGAATTGAAAATATTTTTGGGTATTAAAAGGATTCCAAGAAGTTTTCAAGAAATTAAAAAAATTTCAAGAATTTTGGAATATCATCAGATTTCATGTATTACTTCACGCGATTTCAAGAGATTTTATAATATCTCAATGAAATTTCAAAGAATATATTTATTTTAATGATGTTAAAAAATTTTAGAGTGTTTGAACAAAAATATAATTTTGAAATGTATTCTGTTTATAAAATTCGAGAAACTAGAAACATTTTAAAATAAAATAATGCATCTTCAGCCATAGAAATTAATTTTTAAAGAAGTAGTTGAATTTTTACCCAAAAATTCTATTTTTCTACCAAAAAAGACAAATTTTCAATAAATTACATAAATTATTTACATGAATTTTCAACAATAGAAATGAATTCTCCACCAAAAAGATGATGTTTTAAATAACGAAATTACATAAATTAAAAAAATATATATTAAATTTTTACGAACATGAATGAACATTCGACCAAATAGGTACATTTTCAACCAAAGAAATACATTTTTAAACAAACGGTACATTTTCACGTAAGAAGATTAATATTCTACTACAAAATATGAATTTTTTACAAAATAAAACAATTTTCAATTTAATAGTTAAACTTTTACCGAAAGAACTGAAACTTTAACTAAAATGATTATTCATCAAGCAAAAAAATTAATTTTTAACTAAATACTTGGATCTTTTAGCATAAAATTCAATTTTCAACTAAGAAGAGATTTTTTTACCAAAAAAGTCAAATTTTCAACCACATACATGAATTTATAAATAAAAAAGATAAATTCTCAACAAAAAATGTTTTTTTCATTGAAAGAAAAAAGAATTTTCGACCTAAGATAAATAAATTTTTGACAAAATAGTTAAATTTTCAACCACAGAATTAATCTTTTAAGAAAAAAAGTAAATTTTAACTAATAAAATTACTTTTTTACCAAGAAAAAAGATGAATTTTAAAGAAAATACATGAATTTTCAACAACAAATATCAAAGAAATGAAATTTCGAACCAAAAAAAGTACATTTTCACGTAAAGAGATTAATATTCTACCGCAAAAGATGAATTTTGCACAAAATAAATAAATTTTCAACATCATAGTTGAAGTTGTACCCAAAGAATAAAAACTTTAACTAAAATGAATAATCGTTAGCCAAAAAAGTCGAATTTTCAACAAATTAGTTCAATTTTCAACCACAGAATTGAACTTTTAACAAAAAAGAAGTTAAATCACTAAGTAGATTAATATTCTACCTCAAAAGATGAATTTTTAACAAAAAAAAATGAATTTTCATCAAAAATGTGAGCTCAAACGATTGAATTCCATCAAATGCAAACAAAAAATTCGAATCCTTCCCTTTTTTCCCCTCATTTTTTGTTCTTCCATTTAAGAACTTCTTGCGCGAAAGAGGTCATATAAAGCGGGATCGTGAAGCGTGAACGGTGCCTAACTAAATCATCATTTGACTCTCCCACGTTGCTCTTGGCGGGATTTCGCGTCACTTCGGACTCGGGACACTTTTGTAACGGATTCCCTCGGTCGCAGAAATTTACGAGCGCAACGTCGCAAACGTTGCGGTGCCAGTCGCGTTGCGGGTTCATGGCGGAACAGAATTTCGAGTTTACGACTCGCCAACAGAATCTCTCCTTTGAACCGGGCAATAATAGTAGTAAAAGAGCAACCAAGTTAACCAGCAGCGCCGCACGCTGAGTAGCAACTATGGAGGTCGAGCCTCTCGCAGCCATAATGTTACACGCATTATAGACCGAGGGTTTTCGTAGGTGGTATAGTTATATAGTATTATAGTAGGTACACCGCATGCCTAGAAGCTAATAAATTGACTGAATGTTTGCCCGGAGCTTTTGTCATGATGATCACGGGTAGCCCACGCCTGACTCTTCCGAGTACCTACCTACCTACCTTTGAATCTCCAGTCACGTGAAACTTTTCGAGTGTGTTCTTTGCCTTTATATCATCTCATTCCATGTATTACTTCTCTTTGTGTGGCCCTATATGCTCTCCTCTGGGTGTGGGTATTTGTTATGTGGCTCTATGTTGCATCAAAATGTACCTTGTGTGTGGTTTTAGTAAAGGGCCCTACTTAAATAGCGTAACGGATCTTAGGCCCTCTCCAAAACTCCTCCTCCCCCTGCAAGAAACGATAACAAACTAATTCACACCCCTCTTACTGTACGTAATTTTTAGTTTACAGACATTTTTTGCTAGTTGTTGCTAGTAGAATTAGGCAGAGTGTCTGAGAACTTCATTTTCCAAATTCCCTGAGTTTTCCTTGACTAATTTGACATTTTCTTGGATCGATTACATTCGAATAGAGTGAAGCTCTGATATTGTGCCAGTTTTGGAAGTGGAGGTGGTGGGGAGAAAACCCGATTGAGTTCCGCTCGGTTACGCCTGAGCGACCACGCACCCCCCGCGCAGCTCTTTTTACTACAACTTGTGGCATGGCGTCAATTCTCCTAAAAACGATATCAGGGGGCGCTATATTAGAGTTTTACTGTACTAGTATTTTAATCTTGTAACAGTTTTAAAACTAAATATTTTATAAATGGAATAAAACAGTGTTTCTGATATGAATTTAAATTTTTCAAATTTAATTAATTATTTCGAAGAAAAACATGTCTTTTTTATTATAAATGGTGGCGTTTTAACATATTACTTAAATTTTAAACAAAATAATACAATTTTTCACGTAATAGTTGCATTTTTGACCTAAAAAAATAAACTCCAAACAACAAAGTATAATATTTTATATTTCAATGAAAAAAGATGAAATTGATATATAAATAAAAGAGGAATTTTAAAACCAAAGACGATTTTGAACTTAAAGAAAGAAATAAAAGTTTTTTTAAATTGTTGAACTTTCAAGCCAAAAGACGAATTTTCTATACAAAGATGGAATTTGCTTCAGCAAAAAATTATTTTTCAACGAAACAGATGCATTTTTATCCAACAAAAATGAAATTTTCACATAAAAAAATCATTTTTGTAGAAAAAAGAAGAATTTGCAACTAAAAAAGATCAGTTAAAAATAAATTTTAAATAAAGTAATTTTTTCCACTGTACAGTTTAATTTTTAACCAACGACATAATCCTTTAATAAAAAAAAGGAAGTTTTAACAATCCAGTTCAACTTTTACCAAAGTAGTTGAATTTTTATTCAAGAAAGATTAATTTGCAAAAAATAGTTAAACTTCCAACCAAAGAGATGAGTTTTCAACTAAAAATATGAATCTGCGAAAAAAAATTATTTGTTCACAAACTGATTCAAACAAATATTTCAAAAAATAGTTGAATACTGAACTAAAAAAGAATAATTTTTAACCAAAAAGTGGCATTTTCAATGAAAAAAAAATTAATTTTTCTACTGAAACAGATTAATTTTTTAAATCAAAAAGATAAATTTTCAAAAAAGAGTTGGATTTTCTGTTGAGAAAGATTCCAGTTGACTTTCTACTATCAAAATATGAATTTTGAATCAATAACTAAGTTTCTACGCAGAAAATTGAATTTCAATAAAAAAAACATTTCTTTTACCAAAAGGAATGACTTTGAATAAAATTGCTGAAATATCTACCAAGTAGTTCAATTTTTATCCAAAAAAGATTCCAGTTGAATTTTTAAGATAAAAAAGTATGAATTTTTTAACAAAAAAATAAGTTGCTTCTAAAAAAAACTAAACTTTTAATCCAAAAAAGATTAATTTTTAACAAAGTTGTTGATTTATCTATCAAATAGTTTCTTCTTTATACAATAAAGACCAAATTTGTACTAAAACAGAGGCATTTTTGATAAAAAACGTTCATTTTCTTTTGAAGTTCAAATTTCGTCCAGAAAAGATTTCAGTTCATTTTTCAACACCAAAATATAAATTTTAAACAAAATATAAATTTTCTACGAAATAGTTAAATTTTCAACAAAGCAATGGAATTTCCTATGAAAAAGTATGCCTTTTTAACAAAATAGTTTGATTTTCTATCAAACAATTGCATTTGTATCCAAGAAAAATGAAATTTCTCTTACAACAGATGAATTTTTAATTTAAAAAAATCAATTTAAAAAAAAAATAGTGAAATTTTTACCCAGAAAGAAGTTTTGTTCTTTTTTCAACACCAAAATATTAAATTTATACAAAAAGTACATTTTCTACGAAATAGTTAAATTTCCAAGAGAACAGAAGACTTTTAAACCAAAAAGTATGACTTTTAAACAAAATTGTTGAATTTTAAAACAGTTGTATTTTTATATAATAAAGATTTGCTTTCTACTGAAGCAGGTGAATTTTAAAATTAAAAAGAAAAACTTTCAAAAAGAAGATAATTTAAAAAAACAGTTGCATTTTTACGCAGGAAAAATTTAATTTCTTGTGAAACAGATGAATTAAAAAAACCTTAAAATATAGTTAAATTCCATCCAATGAAGATTCTAGTTCACTTTCCAATGCCAAATTAAGAATTATAAATAATAAGTTAATTTTCTGTTAAATAGTCCAATTTGATACCAAAAAGTATGACAATTTTTAATAAAAAAGAGTTGGTTTTTTTCAAAACGATTTCAATTGGCTTCTCAACTGAAAAATACGAATTTTAAACCAAAAGTTAATTTTCTTAAAAATAGTTGAATTTTCAACAAAACAATTCCATTTTGATCCAAGAAAGATGAAATATTTCTACTAAAAAAGATAAACTTTTGAATAAAAAGACAAATTTTCAGAATAAATAGTTTTCATCCGAAAAAGATTTCAGATGATTTATTAGCAACAAAATATTTATTTTTAACAAAAAGGATGTTTTTTAAAGAAAGTTTCGACATTTTCAACCAAATAATGAAATTTATAACTAAAAAGATAATCTTCAGGAAAATTTCTTGTGAATTTGCAGAAATTACATACATGATTGCAGGACCCCCTTCTACCATCCGTAACAAATTGTATCGAAATGTCTCGCCCCCCCCCCTTGAGCATTCACGTAATTTAAGGGCATGTGATATTTAAAAAATTATCAAATTTTCCAGTGTTAGGTTCCCCTGGCTTTATTCGTACAATAATAAAGAGTGTGTCTTAAGAATGTTGGAAACGATATCGAACATGCTAACGGACGTTTCCGAACTCTTCTTTTGTAGGACAATTAACAAAAAATTAATTTTGCTTAATTTGATTAACGTGTATGCATTTTAAAGTTTTGTATGTTACAATTATCAAATTATTCTGGAGTCGCTACCGGCAACATTGGTACTACAGATAACTACATTACCAGAATGACAGAAAGCTGAAAACAGAACTTAAATTCAAAATGGTGCGCATGCATACAATTATTATTTAGCAGAATAAGTTTTGTTGTTATTATCTCTCAGAAAAATAGTTAGGGGATATCCGTTATACTATACTTTATAGCATGTCCGAATTCATTTGAAACTTTAAAAAAAATTTTGTGGACAAAAACCCGGAAGAACTGAACCCGATTTACTACATAACGAAGTATCATCACATGTCCTTAAGTACAGTTCCTAATATGTACGCACATTTATCTTTTTAAGTTAAAACGTATGCATCAATGATAGTGTGCGAATGCATACTTCTCTTAATGCATACGAGCAACTTGCATGGACTCTTGCACATTATTGCGCACATTTGGTCACATACATTGATAATCACATATGCAATAATACACATTAAAACACACACATATAGAGAAGTAAAGCCGTGGATCTAGAAGTAAGCAGACACACCGGTAAAAGCAGTCAAGCCACGCAACGCCAGTCAACTCAACTCGAGGACTCAAGTGGTAGGGAACATTCCTTCGCTACGGCCACTATTTCATCGTTTCATATGACGCGATATTATAAGACCCCCGCCTGCGAGCAGCTACTACACGGTGGTCCAAAAACAACCGTCCACCTGCTTAATGCCGAAGGAAAGGATCAGAACTCTTCTCCTGAGGATTATCCTTTACTTTCCTCACAACCTTCTCGATTCTCGTTTCATCCTGATCCTCCTCTTCCTCTAGCTTCATGATATGATGTATATATGTGTATGCTCGCACAGTTCAGCAAACCCCTATGCATGCTATACCCTCCCAAGTGTCGTGTTACGCTCGCTGACTTAATGAAATTAGGTGTATGGGAGTTCCTCGGCGCGAAAACTGTTCTCACGATCTCGCACTTTATTGGTAGAAATCAGAAGGGAATGGAAACATTACAATTGCATTTGTACCTTTTTGCATTGTCAATTCCTCGCCGGCTTCACCTTTTGTTCGCGGAAGATGTTTACTAAATCTGATAATAACTGCTATCTCAAAGACCATTTTTCTTAGGACTTGAGTTTGCACGCAAGAGTTTATAAGCTTCAGAATATCCCACAGAAGTACAACCGTCTTTGGGATAGGAAGTAATAATCGCCAACGACGAAAGGAAGAAGCTAAAAGTTATGTAGATAAGTATTTACACGAGAGCTTATGCTTGCGCGTTACGCGCCTTTTTACAGTGCGAACCAACCGACTGAATCGTGATGCACATTATTTTCACTGCAAGGTGGTATGGTCGCATAATGAAGGTCATTTTTACTCGATGCCATAATCTAATGACTAATATGTTCGAGATAAGAATTTCAGCGTATACAATTTGCGAAAAAAGGCTCATGCTAAACGAGCTTTTGATAAAACGTTATACAAAAGTGGTTTACTTCTGCAGTCTAGGGGAGAGTGGGGTATGGTGTCGTGCTTTGAATTAAATGTTCTTTGAGTTATAATTGAAATATGATTTTGATCTTTGTATTTTTTGGTGAGACGCTGACATTATTCGGTTACATGTGTCATTACTCAATGCCGTTTCTCAAGTATACGTCATTATTTTATATTTGATTAATTCGTTTGTCTTGCGTTTCGGTCAGCGTACCCCATACCATGGAACATGGAGTCCCTCATATTATTGTTGGTTTATTTCCATAATATGAGCATTGTATAATTAAAAGTGTACAATATAATAATTCTTGAAAGTATAATGTAATGAAGAAAAATTACTTAAGACATGATCAATACTAAATAAATGTTTTCTTACCAATCAAAGTAAAATATATTTCAGAACCTATTTATAACATTTTACTCCTTAAAAATTATATTCAGCATGTAATTATCTGCAATTTAACTTTCCAGTTATCTTGCTTACCGTGAGATACCAAAGGCGCAAAAATTCAAAACAGGCATTGATCAGTAATATTCGAAATCATATTTATTGACTTATTTTTTAACTCATGTAATTAGGACCACACTGAGAAATAAAAATAATTGCTTGAAATGAGAAATTATATTCAGGAATGGAAACAGCTTCCTGAAAATAAATTTTAATATTTTTAGGTTAGAAAAAAACAAGAACAATATAACTAACTTTCTGGTGGTTTCTACATTATCGATCAGATTACCGACCAGTTATCAAGCACTGTTATCATCTCCATAAAATTTGTTGGACATCATGCCCCGTATGTCATGTTACAAGATTTAATCAATTTCAATATATTTAGAACGTTTATAAAAACAATTTATAATACAAGAAGTTTAAAGAAATACTTCAACAATTAGAATATAAAATTTTCATGCTTCAAGTATTTCAAAACATGTTATAAGTGTTTAAGTTCAGCTAAAGATTTTACAGTCTGTTTTTGCCAAAATGGTTTTTTTTTTCATTTTTTTCTATTGTTATAAAAACTATTTTCACGCATATTTTAAAACAAAAATATCATCGCATCATTATTTTCTCAAACAAATAAAGCCATTTCATGAAAAAAAACTAATATGAAAATAAAAACCGCGGGCAATTTTTGAAATTGACATAGTGCCCCACACTGATACCATGCTCTAGTTTCAAAAATTCATATTTTTGTTTTGAAAATTCAACTGCTATATAGAAAATTAATCCTTTGTCATGAAAAATTGAAAATGCAATATTTTGGATTAATTTCTTTTTGTTTATTTAACTTAAAATCTGTTCGGTTAAATTTCAATTCTTTAGTTAAAAATTTAAATATTTTGTTGCGAATGCTTTTTTGTTTAGTTAAAAATTCTTTTGTCTTGATATGAAAAAAGCATTTTTCGTTGAGTATTCATCTTTTTTATTTGAAAATTAGTGTATGTTGTTTAAAATTATACTTTATTTGCAGAAAATTACCTTTTTCAGTTGAAGTTTAGTTCTTTGGGTAAAAGTTAAACTACTTTATTAAAAATTAATTTATTTTGTAAAAAAATGTATTTCTTGTAGTAGAATATTAATCTTCTCACATGAAAATGTACCTTTTTGTTTGATAAGTGATTTCATTGTCTTCATCTTTTTGGATGAAAATTCATTTCTATGGTTGAAAATTGTTGAAAATTTATTTTTTTAAATTGAGAACTAATTTTTTGACTGACAATTCGAATATCAAATTCGTTTCTTGTAAATTGATCTTCTAAGTTGATGATTCCGCTATTTGGTGGAAAATTGGACTTTTTTGGTTGAAAATTAAAGTTTTAAACTAAACCTCTATTTTTTTCTGGTTAGCAATGCGAGTATTTCATTCAAAAGTTGTATTTTTTAGAAGAAAAATAGTGTTCCTGGTTAAAAATTCAACTATTTGTTTAAAATTAATTTTTTTCTTAAAGATTCGTCATTTTATTAAAAAATGTATTTATTTGATTGAAAACTAAACTATTTTGTTAAAAATTCGTTGCGCTGTAACTAAAACTCAATTTTTACACTAAAAATGTAAATATTCTATATTTAAAAAATTTTGAAAACATTATAAAATTGCCTTGTTTAGTTAAAAACACGTCTATTTGTTTAAAAATTAATATTCTTTGTTTGAAAGTTAATCTTTTTTGATTTAGTATTCAACTAGTTTGTTCAGAATTTGTATTCTTTTGTAGAATTTAATTTTTTTTCATCCAAAATTATAACATTCGTTAATAGGTATATCAAATATTGCACTTCTCTTTTGCAATACATTTTTTCAAAGATTCATTTCTATTGTTGAAAATTAAAGTATTTTGTTTAAAATACTTTTTTTTTTCAAATTAAACTTTGTAATTTAAAATTAATCTATTTCGTTTAAAATTTTGTGGTCTTCCCAGACCACAAATTAATTTTGAAACAACATTCTTGATCTCCTAGGTGTGAAAAGGTGTGTAAAAGTCAGAAAAGTAAGGGGGTTTCGGAATTGGGATTTTGTAGATACCGTGTCATTGCGCATATGCGTCGCCTCTGTACATGTGCGTCGCGTATGATGATGACTTTAGTGCGCACTTTTTGCGCATGCATTGGCTTCATAGTGACTCAGAGATGCGCGTCGCTTCTTTATATATGCGTCGCCTTTAGGCATGTGCGTCGCCTCTAAACATGTGCGTCGCCTTTAATAATGTGCGTCAACCTTGCACATGTTCAGCTTCCCTTTAAAATCTCGGATATCACATAATATTTCATATGTTACAAGTTTTTAATGTTAGAAAATGAAAAAGAAAGTGTGATCGCGTGGCAAAGTTGGGCGGTCGATTATAAATGAACCTGTACGTGTCCTCGTCAGGAACTGACAATATACGAAACGTCGAATACGCGCCTTGTCCCCGCTCGTTTTAACACTCTTTTAATATACTGACATTGCCTTTCAACATTCACCGTCTTAAGGCGAGTGATAAGTGTCCGGCGTTCTCAGTTATTCTGTCGTGGCGCATCTTTTTCCGACTCGATATTAGAAAATTATGCAGATAACGTCCCTCCTAGGCGCAAAATTACTACCGATAGACAGTGTCTGCTCATCGAGAAAGTAGAAAAAAATGTAAGAAAAAAAGTGAAATAAATAAGCCTCTACGCACGAAACGCGTTGTCGTGACATTCACCGAGTCCCCAGGCGATCTCCTCTTTTGAATCACGAATCCTCTCGCGGATCCGTTTCTAGGATGGTGAAGCACGAGTATATTTTACGATTCTCGGAGAGCAATTTTAGTAACAAAACTTTTTTTGTATACATTTTATAGAAACGGGTAATTTTTTGTGTAGAAGTTGCAAAGCTGTTTAATTATCGACTCAGCGTCATGCAATTGCAGACATTGTGAACTATGCTGTAAATATAAATAACGCTTCCGATGACAAAAAAACGCAAGATTACAATGAAATAGCTTTTCTGACGTTCATTATAGTGCCTGTAGAAATCGACGACTTGATTAGTGCTGTCTTCGATATTTCTTATTTTTTCTGTCAATCATAAAACCGCTTCATTACACTGAATCATCTTTAGTAAAAAATTAAAATCGGAAAAACACATGACGTAGAGTTCACTTCACAAGGTAATTCATAATATTTGCTGCAAAAACTTTTATCTGTATTTATTGATTAATGAATTAATTTATCAGATTAGAAATAGTGGGTGAAGTAGAGTAGAGGTTAAAGAAATGAGGCTGGGTTTCAAGAGGGAATTAATTTAATTAAGATTTAGGGTTGTAAGGATACATAAAAGTTTGGCTAAATGAAAAGTTTTAAATATTAAGGCGGGATAATCTAAAATATTTTAAAAAAATGCTATTAGGCTTAAAACATAAAATTAACTCTATTCTTTTAGCAAAATTATCAGTTTCCGAAGCTAGTATTTTTAAAGTAGTAAAAAATAATCAAAATACCTATTTATTTATCGCAGGCTTTTTCTCTTTTTCTACTCAAATGGGAACCATGGTCGAAAATTTATTTATATTTTTGAAATTTTATTTTAATTAGTATATAATTAATCTATTTAGTTAAAAATATAAATTTTTGATTTAGCCGTTTGGCATAAACAAATTTTCTTTAATGAATGAAAAATTTTTCCGAGTTGAACAATTAAACTTTTTTGTTAAAAATTCGTTTTTTTACAAGCTATACCTTTTCTTTAGTAAATTAATATCGTTTGCTAGAAATTTTTTTTTTATTTGTTTCTTAGCATTGAACTCTTTTTGATTTGAAATACAAATATTTTTATTTTAACCATCAACTATTACACTCTTGATTAAGAATTCGTATTTTAGAGTTGAAAATTCTTTTTAGTTTGAAGTTCAACTGTTTTTTGGTTGAAAACTAAATTAATTGGTTGGAAATGATTTTTTAATCATTTTAAAGATATATCTATTTCAAATGGAAATTTAACTATCTGGTTAAAAATTAATGTACTTGATTGAAAAATATTCTTTTTTTTTTAATTAATTTTTCTATTTGTAAATTCAACTAATAGTTTAATTTACAACTAAAAAATTGGGAGTAAATTAAAACTAAAAAGTAGTTAACAATTGAACTATATTATTGTAATATTGTCTTTTTTTAATTTAACTGTTTTTATATAAATTAAAATCTATTTTTGTTGAAATATGGACTTCTACATTTTCGTTCTAAATGTGCCTTTGTTAGATAAAAATGCAACTACTAAGTTAAAAATAATACGTCTTTGTTTACAATTTATTTTTTCGGTTAACGATTCATCATTTTAATTGTAAATTTATCTCTTTGGTTGTAAATTTAACTGTTTTTGTAGAAAATTAAACTTTTTCGGTCGAAAATTTTTCTTTTTGGCTTGAAAATTCATCCATTTCTTATGAATTGTTTATGAATGTAACTGTTTTTTATTTAAAATAATGTTTTTTTAGCAGAATATCACCTAGAATTCATCCTCTTTGGTTACAACCACTAGATCGAAATCTTACTGCATTATTAAAAATTAATTTTTTTAATAAAGACTCATAGTTGATAGTGAAAATTGACCTCTTTGGTTGAAATGGTAACTATTTTGTTAAAAAAATTTCTATTTTAGTTGGAAATTTATCATTTAAATTCGAAATTAATTTTTTTGATAGAAATTCGTTAAGTATCATCACATTTTTCCTGTTTTTGAAGCAACAAAATTTTTTGGTTGCTATATAAGGAACAAAAGCGTATTGTTGAGCTAAAAAAATTATTTGGTGGACCGTACGGTTGAACTTAACCAACAAATTTGGTAGGAGCAACACAAATTTGTTGTAGATCGAACACACTTTTTTTATTAGATTAACCAAATACTTGTTAGATCGACAAAAAGATTTTTGTCGAATTTACAGTAACATTGTAGATTTTACAAATTGTTTTGCTAAACGAACTAAATATTCGTAATGACAACATAATTATTTGTGTCGAGTGAACTAATCTTTGGTAGACTAAACAAAATATTTTTGTTAGAAAAATACCATTTTTTTAAGTTCAAATTATTTTTTTTTAAGGAAAAATATATTTTGTAAATAAAATATAAAATATTTTCTTTCAAGTATGTTTTTTCGAAACATAAAAACTATTTTTTTTCTCTGATAGAAATACAAATGATATTAACGATCAAAATACAGAGCGATGATTTTCGTTTGAATCCACCATTTTAAAAAAGTCGTCAGCGGCTCGTCATGAGTCGAAAGAAAGCGCATGCGCCGCTACATGTTTGGTACGCTCAACCAAATTCTATGGTGCACTCAGCAAAAAGTGCTTAAGAAACTTTTCTGTTTGAGCTAAATTAATTATTTTGTAACTCCAACTACTAGTTTGGTAGCCGCAACCAAAGTTTGGCAATGACAACCATACTTGCTCAATAAAATCATTTTGTTGCAGGATCATTATTTTTTTTTCTCAATGTGTACTAACATTTAGTTAACGCAGAGTATATTATTACGAGTGTATGGCGTAATAAGCATAAAAAAAGCGACATAAATCGTACGCGTAATGTTGCTATCAACGTGAATTACATGGATGGCGCGTTGTTTGATAAATCGCCAGATGCAAATTGCATGTGTCCAGCGGGGAGTAAGAACTCGGCTGATTCGTGCCCACCTTGGTACTTCGGCATTATGCCGCTAATATACAACGTAGTTGAGTCTGCTGTAGGTAGATCGTCATTGTGTACAATGTACACACACGAGTATGTGATATATTCAAGATAATGATTTCATGACAATTATACCGCTAGGAAACGCACTTCATGCGGTGATCGCGGATGAAAGGATCTCGATAAGCTTCCAACAGATAATTACCGATTGTTTCTGGTGCCTCGATGATCGCTGCGCTGCTTCTCGATATCCTAATGGGATCTCGATGATGTCTTCAACGCGCTTGAATTACGACCAAAGCGAGACGAATTCCCCCACTTTATTATATGCAAACCCTCCTCGTGTAATCATGGCGAAATTGTGATATCAGCTTGCAAAT
This sequence comes from Belonocnema kinseyi, assembly GCF_010883055.1. Taxonomy (NCBI): domain Eukaryota; kingdom Metazoa; phylum Arthropoda; class Insecta; order Hymenoptera; family Cynipidae; genus Belonocnema; species Belonocnema kinseyi. The sequence goes on along the minus strand of NC_046665.1, from coordinate 104,827,967 downwards.
CGTAGCCGAATCCCGAATCATTTTTATACTGCGAGTAAAATGTATGTAGAGAAAGAGAAAGGAATAATTTTGAATATTAATATTGTTAAATTTGAATTTTGTTGATTTAGTTTATTTTTTGGTACGTAACAGAAATTTAAAATTATTCGTGAAAACGATCCTCTTCTTTATTCGCTCCGGTAGGAATCGAACCCATTGAAACCGATTGCCGGTCAGGTGCTCTTACCATCAAGCTATGGTGGATCGAGAATACTTTTTTCCCAAATTCGTGCATGGTGCCTTTTGAAACTCGATTCTATGTAGACCAATATTTTCCATTCTTTAGGAATTTATTAGGTGTTAAAGTGGATTAGAGCATCTGACCGATGAGACCAATCAACATTTGCAATATCTGTAATTTGGAAGAAAACAGACCCAATAATCGAAATTTAAATTTCACATCATGAATCTTTATTCACACTGGCCGACACCCCTTTAAGATCTAATAAATTGTTAAGAAAATGAGCTTCAAGACTACACAGAATGCTTCGAGAACTTTCAGAAAAAAGATTCTCGATCCTCTGTAGCTTACTGGTAAGAGAACCTGACCGATAAGACCAATAGGAATTTCTAATATTTGCTCTTTTAAAAATACAAGAAATGATTGAAATTTAAATTTAACGTCTTCAATATTTATTTACGCTGATCGACACCCCTTTAAGATTTAAAAAATCGTTAAAGAATTGAACATTTAGGTCGACACAGCCGTTTCGATAGGCATTCTGTTTGACTTTAAGAAAGAAGATTCTCGATCTATATAGTAGCTTCGTGGTAAGAGCACCTGCCGGATAACATTAACGAGAATTTGTTATATTTTTTATGTTAAAAAATAGACTAAATGATTTAAATTTAAATTTAACGTCTCAAACATTTATTTACATTGGTCGAAACTCCTTTGCAATCTAATATATTCTTTAAAAAGAAAAAAGAGAATTTAGGTGTACATAGAATCCCGTTTCGGAAGGCATCATGTTCGATTATCGATTCTGTATTCTCTGTAGCTTAGTGGTAAGAGTGTAGCTTAGTGGTAAGAGAATCTAAAAAAGCGATGTAACAAGATCTCTTTACAAAATTTTAATTATTGTTGTTGAAGACCTGATTAGTTTTTATTGTTTGAAGCTTTTTGTACCTTAAATTTTAAATTGTGAACATAAATCTACAAATGATCCCTTTTAATAAGAAAAATCATAAAAACATTACGCGAATTGAGAAATATTTCTGCTTTTAAATACACTTGCATAATTAAATTAAAAATTTTTAATTATCTAATAAATTATTCTAAATATTTTACATTACCGGCCTAAATTTTAGATTATGTTGGCGTTTTTCACCAAAAGTAGGTATTTTTAGTAAAGGATCTTTAGATTTTAAAGAAGATTTGAAATTTTGAAACAATTTAATATTATAATATCGTTTGTTTGTCTGAAATTGGTTATTTTAAGTTAAAATAATGAAATTTCAAAAAAGATAAAAAATTTTAACTAATTTTTTATTATTCGTTGGGTGTGTTTTTTGTCGAAAATTAGTATTTTTATGTTACTAAATTATAATATTTGTCATATTATTATTCTTAAGATTGCAATACATTTACTTAATTGCTATTTTTAATTTAAAAATCTTTAGATTTTCAAAATATATATTCACAATCTTCAAACAATAACAGGATATTTTAGCGTGTTTTAATGGAAATCGGTTATTTTGAACAACACTCATCTTATATCAAAAATCAAACTTACAATTTGGAACACTTTTAGGTTTTTAGTGTTTTTCGACAGAAATTGGTATTTTTGAACACAAATATAATTATCCAGATCGCAATTTGAACGAATTTAGGTTATGTTAGCATTTTACACCGAAAACGGGTACTTTTAATAAAAAATTATTAGATCTCAAAGAATACACATTTTTCAAAAATTTACGTTTTTCGGTGTTGTTAGCGATTTTACTGGAAATTCACGCTATACGAAACAAATTGCAAATTTTATAACAAAAATCATTGTATTTCAAACAAGACTTATAATTTTTTAACAGTTTCAAGTTAGATTGGCGTTTTTCAGAGGAAACATTTTTAATGAAAAAATTTGGATTTCAAATAGATTTTGCAACTTCTAAAAATGTTTGGCTAGGTTGACTTTTCACCGGAAATCGTTATTTTTAATAAAGAAATAATTGATTTCAAAGAAGAGAGACCAATTTTTAAAAATAATTTTTTGTTATTCTTCTGCTTGTCATCAGAGATTGGTATAGATTTTCAAGAATTTCAAAAATTTCGGAACAGTTTTAGGTTATGGTAATATTTTTTTACGGAAATCGGTTATTTTAAAGAAAAAATATCAGGCTTAAAACAATATCTACAATTCTAAAAAATGGTTGTTATGTCTGTGTTTTTCGTCTGAAATTCCTACTCTTAATAAAAAAATCATAAAGTTTTAAAGAATATTTACGATATTTCAAGAATGATAGGTTATGTTAGCGTGTTTTAAAAGAAATCCATTATTTTAAACTAAACTAATTTTACTTCAATAATCATTGTACAATTCAAAAATTTAGGTATCAATTTTCAACAATTATTATCAGAAAGATTGTGCTTGCTTTTCTTTTTTATTATCTTAAATAATAGACATTAAGCCCCACAAAAATGGTGTAATTAGTTTAATTTCATATTTCACTGCAAAAATTGCATAAGACAATAAAAATAATTGTTAACTATTATATAATTATAAAGAAATATATAACAGACAATACGTTCGTGCTATTAAACATTTTTAATCCATCATTCATAGTCGAGCCATTTTGAACATGAAACAATCCTTACAAATATTTTTTGACAAAACTAAATTTAAAAATTGACCTTGGTAAAACTTAGCATTTTGCCTTTTCTCCCATTAAATACAATTTTTTCTGTCTCTAGTTATTAACTAAAATACCATCTCCCAAAAGAGTAGAATATATATGATAAAGAAAGAAATTATTTTTCAAAAAATGTCTTGATATTTCATTAGCTTGGAATTATACGAACACCATAAATTGAGTAAAAATGTGAGATTGCGGGGTGAATTTATGTTAAATATCCCGATAATAAATCGACCAAATCGTGCAGATTATACATGCATCGCGGACACACAATGACGGTTACTGTAATTAGAACGCGCTACCATATAATCATGTAAATTGATATACATATAAAATCAGCACACTAGCATCGCACACACTTCTAACGTTATCTGAAGAGGCGATTAAATCAATTTTTACCGCCAAAACGTGCCCCCCGGCGGACTTTTGAGCGCCATTTACGTCATATGAGATTAAAATGACCTGGTCTACATCTGTATCACTGATCGATGTCTTCCACCTCCCAGTCCGAATCCTGAATTTTGAAATTTACTCGCATGATTTCGATTAACTTTATAAAGTCAATTAACTTGAAAATTGACTGAAGCACTAATTATCGCCCTTGTCGGATGAGATGAAATAAATAGAAAATATTAATTTTAATTGGAAAATAAATTTTGAAATAAGTACATGATTTGAAAGAGAATTCGAAATACTGTGTCAGGTTTATAAAAACTAATTAATGAAAAATGTAAATTCCCAGACAAAAAAAATTATATATAGTTTATATATAGTGTAAGGTGTCCCTGAAGCTTTATGCAGGAACCGTTTCTAAATTTTCCTAAACTGTAACAGACAATTTAGCAACGGTAACAGCATCAAACCTTAGTCATATGTTTTAGACAATTTAGTTACAGTTTAGGATTTTTCAGTTACTGTCACTGAAAATTTGAAGAAGTTAACACATTTTTTTAGTTCATTAATTTTAATATAAAACATGAAGTCTATATTTGTCCTAAGAATATAAATAGTAAAAAAAATTAGTTGAGTTAATACAAACGACTTTCTGTTATGCATATGTATTTGTTTTAATAGAACGTACACTCATTTTATCAAATATATAATCGAAGTCCATGTTTAATAATAAGAAGTTTTTTTCACATTTGATTCATTGCTTATATTATATAACATAGTTAATTACATATAAATTTTGCTCGTATATATTTTTGCTATCATTTTTATTTTGAAGGCAAATATATGCTGCAAATTTATTTTTAAATTAATAAACCAAACAATATTGTCTCTGTATATTACATGTTTAAAGAAATTTATTCATAAAATCTATTAAAAAAATTCTTCTATTTGTTATGCATAATATTCGTATGTAATTTTTTCGTTAATAAATGAATTTTTCACTAGAAATTATCAATTTTGAGTCAAAAAAATAATTTTTAGCATAATAGTTCAACCATCAACCAAAAAGTGAATTTTCAATAAAAATATGAATATTGCACAAAAAATTATTTCTTAACAAAGTGGTTTAACCAAAATTAAAAAAAGGTGAATCCTCTAACAGAGAGAAGAATAATTTTTAAGCAAAAATCTTTGAATTTTAATATAAACAGTTGCATTCTTATCCAAGAAAGATGAAATTTTTACCAAAACTGATAAACTTTCAAATCAAAAATACATATTAAAAAAATTTTAATTTTCATCCGAAAAAGATTTTATTTTGACTTTTCATTATCAAAAAATAAGTTTTTAACAGGAAGTAAATTTTCTTCGAAGATAATACTTGAATTCTTAACCAAAAAAGACAATGTTTCAACAAAATAGTTCAATTAAAAAAAATAATATTTTTCATCAAAATTCTTTAGTTTTAAACCAAACCGATGCATTTTTATCAAAAAAAGAGGCAATTTTTAGTAAAATAGATGAATTTTTGAATCAAAATATAGTTTTTTTTAGTATCAAAATAGTTCAATTTTTATCCAAAAAGATTTCAGTTTGACTTTTCAGCATAAAAATATGAGTTTTAAATGAGAAAGAAATTTTCTATGAGAATAGTTGCATTTTCTACCCAGAAATATGAATTTTCAAACAAAACAGTTGAATTTTTAATAAAAAAGGCCATATTAAAAAAAATTGTTGCATTTTTATACAAAAAATTGCATTTTTATCTCAGATAGATGCCATTTATATTAAAATATAGATGAAGTTTTAAATTTAAAAAATACCGAAAAATAGTTGAATTTTTAATCTAAAAAAAAAATTAATTTTGACGTTTCGGTACCAAAATATAAATTTTGAAATGAGAAAAAAATTTTCTATGAGAATGGTTGTATTTTTCACCTAAAAAGATGAATTTGTAACCAAGCAATTGAATTTAAAAAAAAAGACTTTTTAAGAATATTCTTGAATTTCGAATCAAACCGTTCCATTTTTATCTCAGAAAGATGTTATTTCTAGTAAAATAGATGAATTTTTCAAATGAAAAGACAAATTTTTGGTAAAAGGTTGAATTTTAAATAAAGAAGAGTTTAGTTGGTCTTTTTAATATCAAAATACGAATTTGGATAAATAAGCTAATTTTCTACAAAAGTTTCTGAATTATCAGTTCACAAAGACGAATTTTGAATAAAAAGGATGTCTTTTCAAACATAATTCTTGAATTTTCAAACAAGTAGTAAAATAAATAACTAAAAAGGTAATATCATGGATGAAGCAACTGCAAAAAAATAAATATAAATACAGGACGATTAAACTACTAACAAGAATTTTATACCAGGGTTACCGCAAAACTTAATTTTTATTTTCTCTAATTTCTCACTGACAAATTTTTCATTTCCTATGGCCACATTAGTATTCAAAAACCAGAATTTTGAACTTGTAATATTTTTAACCTAGAATCCTTTATAAACGAAATAAAACAATTTCAAAGTAAAATTGAATAAAAAAATTTATTCTACTCGACATTTAGAGTTTTCGAATTTCTCTGACTTTTACACAACTTTGGTTCTATAAATCCATGACTTTTCCCTGGCCAATAAGAAGTGCAACTGCACATTTCTTTTCCGTTACGATAACTTATATTTCTGTTAGCATTTAGGAATTTTAAGAAACTATTTGTAATTTTCTGAAACCGCTTCTGAACTTAAATAAAAATTAAGTTTTACTATAAAAGTTATGAATTTCGTTTTCAGCAACCTCATTTTGTAAATTTCAGTTACTTCAGTATCTTAAACGTGTTGGGATTTTCCGAATATCTCTAACAGTTTAGTCGACAGCCTCAACATCTTTTTTAAATTTAAACTTCAAACTTCAAATTTCGGGTTTCTTCTATATCATTTTGTAGTTAGGCCACTCACGATCAATAATTTGGTACAATTTTCGACGTAATCAGTGAATTATCACAGAAAAAAACAGAAGAGAAACTTTTAAACGATTTGCGACGAAAGATTCTCTGCAAAAAAATTAACTTTACATGATAAACTTTACACAAATATTGGTTAAACTCTCTTTTGTTTTTCCATAACACATGTTTTTTGAAAGATGCGAAGTTGGCTAAACAAAACTTTATCACTCTAAAAAATTTCCTGCAATACATTTTATTCTTAGTTTTTTCTGTGATCTCTTTGTCGAATATTAATTTTCCGAGAATTAGCCAAATTCAGAAATTACTGATTGATTCGAGGGATCTCAAGGTAATTGAGAAAGATCTGAAAATGGACATGTAAATATTGACAAGTCATCAAAATAGCAGTGTTCACACTCTTAGGAGTAAGTTATCCAATTGGAGATGCGTGACAGGTTTATCAGATGCCGGGTGCACGTTTAGGTCCGAAAGCCAACCGTTTCGTGCTCGGCTTTCGGCGAACGGGACAGAGGTAAAAGCACGGTCAGGGCTGTCGGAGGGAATATCGAAGACTCGGCCACCTGCAGCCGTTAAGTTTCTTCGGTCGCGGTTTAAGAGCAGCCGCCTTCATATTTCATATTAGCGATAATAAGAGCCCAATGGTGACCCAACACCTCCAATACAGCTTTTACATTTTCCATTATCCATAACTTCAGTTTAATCAACTTATTTTTATGTGCCAATAAACACCTGTATATTATATTTTATTACTTCCAAGGAATTAGCTTTATTGCTTCAATTAATCCTTATCTGCGATCTTGCTAATTCGATAGATCAACCATGTTGGTATCATTTTTCTTCGAAAGAAAAAATGCCGGCACATAATTACCAATTTGCTAATAATAATAACTCGATTTTTTGTTTTACAGATTGTGTTGAATTCGATGCATCGGTATCAGCCGAGGATACATCTAGTCCGATGTCGTAACAACAGCAACCATCAGATCACGGACCTTCAGAAGGAGGAGCACAAGACTTTCATTTTCCCAGAAGCTATTTTCACTGCCGTAACGGCTTACCAGAATCAGTTGGTGGGTACTTACATATTAAAATCTTATATCAGAAGTGATGGTCTGAATATATATAGGATAAAAGTAAAACCCAGTTGATGTTCCCAAGTTCCTACCTGCCAATTATCTCTATAAAATGTATAAAGATTTATTGCTAAAGTAATTAGCAATACCTACACATTTGAATAATTAATTGCTCTATCGCAGGAAAGATTATTCTCAGAAGGTGCGCTTGCTTTTAATAAATCGCTTGAATTTATTAAGACCGGCGGTGATTATAATGATGGATGCTTTTCTTTTTTCAGATCACAAAGTTGAAGATCGATAGCAACCCGTTCGCGAAAGGGTTTCGAGATTCCTCTCGTCTCACAGATTATGACAGGTATGTCCAAAAATTTCTATAATAAATTTAATCACGTTTTTTATATTGTAATACGATTTTTTCTCAACTGTTATTTAAACTGACTGCGTCCCTGAATTTTTAGAATAGGCCTCTGCCCTTCCGGCGAAATATGACACCTGCACGCTATTCAAATCGAACACGCCAACAGGTCAAGTTTGACTTGTTAGTTATTTTTGACCTGCGAGTTTCAGGCCTAGCACTAAAACTTGGGCGAATTCCTCTCATGAATTTTAAATGAATAGAAAAGGGAATATAAAGTCCAGGCTAAAAATAAAGTGGGAAAGACAAAGGAAAGCATTATCCCTTAGTTTTTATCTGTTTATTGGCTTTCAAAGAGTTTTGGGTGTCCCTAGTCTGGGAGGCTGGTTGGCTATCTAAGATGGTAAAAGTTAGATCCTCCCCAAATCAACACCTGCCTATGTTAATTCAAGACCACAGATCTAGCTAAGTCATCGCATCCACTTCACGACTACAATCTAGTCGTTAACAAAAACGTCATATTGACCTTCCTTTCGAGATGAATTATAACCTCTCATGGCGCTTACAGATTGGCTTCACTTAACAGACCTCCTAGAAATTTAAGGGATATTAATAATAACATTGCAGGTGTTCTTCACAATTGGTGTCTCTGTTATAGCCCTGCATTTTCCGAAACAGATATTGAGATGGTTTTTCTTGGGAAAGGTTGCACTCTAAAAAAGAGTGTCTTTAGAGGAGGATTGTTTTAATAAGACTTGATAAGATTTTTTCATTTTTGATTTTGATAAGATTTTTTTCATAAAAAATACAGAAGGGTACATTCGCTTTGCAAAAGAAGGACCTTCTCTAAAACATTAATGCACAAATGGTCTTTTAAAACTTTTCTTCTGCTAATAGTCTAGGTCATTCTTGATAGGATCCTGTTCTTTGCAGAATAATTTTCTAAAGAGAAATAACTCTAAACGGCGTGGAAGGTTCATACGAAAATTCTTTCTATTCTTCCTTCATGGAAATTTGTTCCCTGCAGTTGTTTAAAAAAAGCAGGTCTTTAACGCTAAATGGTTCTTTAGAAATTCTACTCCATATTTGGATTCGTATAGGTGATAAGGAATGGAAAAGACTTTGTGCAAGTGTTTTTTGTTACATTTAATAGTTATTTTTTAATGATACTTCACAAGGCTGTTTTCTACAGAAGATATTTCCAGAAGCGGTATTTGGTAAAAAATTGAGAAAAGTATAGCAGCTTCCTAACAGAAGGATTCTTTTTAGCTTTATAAAAAATACAGAAGGGTACATTCGGTTTCTAAAAGAAGGACCTTCTCTAAAACATTAAAGCACAAAATGTCTTTTAAAACTTTTTTTCTTTTACTAGTGTAGACTACTCTTTATAGGATCCTGTTCTCCGCAGAATAATTTTCTGAAAAGAAATAACTCTGAACGATGTAGAAGATTCATACAAAAATTCTTCCTATTCTTCCTTCATGAAAAGTTGTTCTTTCCAGTTGTCTAAAAAAGCAGGTCTTTAACGCTAAATGTTACTTTAGAAATTCTGATACTCCATATTCGTAAACGAATGTTCTCGAAGTTGTAAATTGCTATTATGGGGTAGACTATTCTTTACAAAAAGTTGTTCCTCTTTCCACATAAATCTGTTATTTAGTAGAGCCCAAACAATTCTTCGCCATGCTCTTTATCATCCACACTTTATTTTGTGAAATGCTTTATATCTTGCATCTGTAGAATATAAAAATGAAATGAAATAATATATGTAGAACATCCGAAAATGCTATCGACCATCATAAAATCCCAGACATCCAACCATAAAATCCAAGAACCTGTAACCTTTTTCCAAGAATCCAATTTTTATGCAACAAAGATCAATCATTCGAACCGAATACTTGACTGGACATTCAGTACCATTAAGTCTGCGAATATAGTTCGCTGATAACACTTCTTTGGAGCATGCGTCGCTGCTGCGGCTTGACCGCGGCCACAACGGCGGCGACCGACTTAATGAGAGAGCGGCTTTTACCGGGGCAATACGGCGCATGCGCAACGCCCACTTCACGCCGGCGCTGATAGATAGATGCCCCTCCGGCCGCCGCCAGCCCTTTTCTTTCACCCTCTTTCGAGGATCGTTTCCCCCTTTTCTTTCCATCTCACTCTTTCTTAAAGAGTCTTCTCTGATATACTCAGCACTCGTGCTCTCTCATCTCCCTTGCTTTTTCTCCCCGCGTCGCTTTTTGCTCGCCGCACGTCCTCATCCTCATCCACGTAGTGCCGAAGAGACCCAATCCGTTCGTTTTTGCTCCGCAGGGCAAGGAGGGCAGGGCATTCATCTATATTAGCTTCGAGAGCGAGCGGCCTGTCATTACCGCTGCCGCTCCAGCTCACTTTCTCCCCTCCTTAAAATCCTTCCACTTGCCCCCTTTAGACCCCTCTTTCCCCATTCGCTAATAAATGTCTTCTCCTGGTTCGAAAGAAAAGAGATACGAGTATTCCTTTCTTTTTATATCGTATTTTTCTAATGTTTTTTCGTCTTTTTCTTTCCTTTATCTTTGCGACTTCTTCCCTTTTGTGATTTAATGATTATTCTGCTCTTCAGTGTCTCATGTTTTCTGACCTATTCCGGATAATCCTAAAAACAAGATTCAGTTTCTCTTCTTCCTATCTCCTTCACCTACTTATTTCTACATTTTTTCTTCTTCTCGCTAATAAATTTCTTCTTCTGGTTCTGAGAGAATTGTAGAGCTATTGTAGAGTTTGTTATTTTCGTTTTCTTTCGTAAAATAAGACTGAGTAGGAAAGTGTGGGGTACAGTGGAACACCCGGAGTCTTCTATTCCATGGCTAGAAATTGCATCTCTTTAAAAAAAAAAAACGGATATCTCGCTTTACCCTACATGGCCTTGTAAGCTCTGTTTCACGTTACATCCTTTAATTTGTTTTTTCTTTTCGTTTTCTCCTCTTTCCCTTGTAAGTAAAAAATCTTTATACTTACTTAGAATAAATCCCGATTTCTTTGCTTTATAATATATCTCTTTTATTTGAAAAAAGGCTAATTGACATTTTCTATTATTTTCCTTTCTATTTTCTAAAGGAAGAATCAATTTTCCTCTTGGGTAACCTTTTTTACCGTCTTCTATTTTGATAAATAAGTTCTCCTAGAACTGAGAATATGAGAAAAAGAAGGATTGTTACCTTTCCTACTTCATATCCTCCTTTATATATTTTTAATTTCTTTTTATTGTTAGATTTCTTCTCTTTATTGATTGGTGTGTTATTTTTTACCATGTGATGAAAACGCAAGAAGAAAGGACATAGATAGAAAAATCAAGGACCAAAGGCAGTAAATACAGATAAATTGTAAATTAAAAAGGAGGAAGAGATAGTGAAACTTATTTTTTCACTTTGTTTAGTCAAATTAATTCAGTGACTATTGCGAACTTTGCATTCTGAGGAAATAGAATTTGTTTCATGGGCGGGCTGACGCTTAAAGGATGTTACTACTTACAAGGGGAAATCACTATTGCTACTCAAAGTAGTCGAGTAGAAAAAGGCATTTGTAGCAAGTCAAGTGTCCCAGAGGCGACATTTAATTATTTAAGACTTCTCGTTTGATTACCGAAGTTAGCAGCGTTTGACTCGAAGATAATCGGATGAGGGCGATTGTACTAGATAAGGTGAATTTTACCAGATTCTAAGCTGCCTTCACTCTCAAGCAAATACTAATTCTAAAAAGTGTCCTAGTCCTTTATTTCAGCTTTCAGTTAATTTTTTGTTATTTCTATGTTTTTCATTTTTAATTTATCTTTTTTTATTCTTTTATTTACCCTAAATAATTATACGATCACTTATTCTGTTTTACTATTTTATCGGCCCCGTTTTTTCATCACGTATTTCCCATTCATTCTATCCTTAATGCTGTTCGTAACTTTATTATATTTTCTTTTTTCAATGTTTTGAGTTCCTTTCTTCTTTGTTTTGAGTTTTCTGGGCGAAAAAAGACCATCGTCACTATAATTATTCTCTAAAAGAAAGGCAATTTTAAGGATTTCCTAAAGTTTGAATATTACTATCTTCAAATGGATGGCAACACAACCATCATTGATTCGGAATTTAAAATAGTTGGTGGAATTAAATTTAAGAGATTAAAACCTTTTAAATTTTACTAAAATCTAGTGAACTCGAAAGTCTTGTCAAGTTACTCTGTCAGATAATAAAGAACATCCTTCTTCAGTATCAAAACTTTGATGTACAGGATGAAAATCACTAAATTGCAGTTCATCCAGTTTTTAAAATACTCATGATTTTTTGCATGGAAAGCGCACGACGATAGATCAAGTTTGGTGAATTATTGTATAATCTTAAGGAAATAAAAATTAACCAACTACAAACGAACGTAAAGTAACAAAACCTACGCTAATTCATTCTGGATCACAGGACCACTTGTCATTCGTCTCACCCAGAATTCCTGAAAAATTAGACTTTAATAAACTCCGAAAAAGTGTTTGAGCACGTTAAAGGAATAAGCCCATAACTTTTTCAATCGAATATTTTACGAAATGGAGAACTTCAAGTTCTTTCCACCAAAATAAGTAGACTGCGCAGTGAGATGATGACGACGATAATGATGATGAAGAGCAAGAAGCTTGGTGAACCTGAAAGGTTTTGGGAGGAGATTTGCCACATGGACCACCACTCGCATCAGCGCCTCAGGTATGCCAACCTAAGTGCGAAGAGGATGTGTTCCGAAACAGAAGAAGAAAAATGCCCCGATGAAGAAGAGCGTAGCCACGTAGCGCAAGAAGAAGAAGACTCTACTCTGAGAAGAAGTGAGAGAAGGTCTACCACTCGAGAGAGAAAGAGTGTAACAGCGAAGAAATTAATAGCCATAAAATATGAATAGAAATTAGCAGGTTCGGGGTGGCGTGACGCGTTTGCTCGCTCATTTCCTTTCGGCGCGTTGAAAAACAACAAAACAACAAAATACGGCCGAGCCTGTAATTTACCCGGCTGCCGCCAACCGCGGTGCACATAAGGCGAAAAGTGTGCGTGAGCGCAGTTACCATCAATACAGACTCGAGCAGAAGGGTGTGAAGGTATTGATGCGAAGCGTGTACAAAGGTGGAAATTATGAGCATGTGTGTGAATTCATGTATTGGGTATGTACAAGTGTGAGTATGTAAGATGGGCAAGAGTGTGCGAAATAAGCGCGTGTTGGGGCCTGTTGCTCACGGGTCGGCCCATCATCATCGTCGTCGCACGGTAGGTATGGTAGGTAATGATCCGGTAATGACCCTGACGCCTTCGCCTCGAAAGCCGATGCGTAGGCCGTGCAGGCGCGAGGATATTGAAGCCTCCGATTCTTCTTCTTCCTCCTCACTCCTCCTGCAGTCCTGCACCACCAACTACTTCTTGCTCTTGTTCTTACTTCCATCCACCCTTTCGCATCTATCCTTACTGCCCCTCCCCTAAAGCTGCTTCTTAGCAGGCCTTTGTTTTTGCGTTTTAAACGGCAGTCATTAGCTTTCTTATTCTGCCCCTTCGATGATGCGCCGCGCTAATGGGCCAAAGCGCACAAACGACCGAGGTGGAGAAAATGGATAACGGTATTGAGGAAAGAGTATTAGAAAAAACGTTCTACGTGTACGAAGGAAAGATTTGTGCAGTTTTGAGTTACGATTTTAATGAAAAGGAACAAGGGCTGATTTCTTATTCTGCACCTTCGATGATGCGCGGCGCTCATGGGCCAAAGTGCACAAACGACCCAAGTGGAGAGAATGGATAACAGAATTGAGGAAGAAGCAAGGAGCAAGGAGCATTAAAACAAAAGTTCTAGGAGTAGGAAAGAAATATTTTTGCTGTTTTGAGTTCAGATTGTAATGAAAACAAAAACAAGGGCTGCTTTGTTTGTTTGTCGTTTCAGAAAAAAGGGTCTGGAGTTAGCAAGAAAAGATTTGTGCAGTTTTGAGTTACAATTTTAGTGAACAAACGACCCAAGTGGAGAAAATAGATAACGGATTTGAGGAAAGAGAAAAGAGAATCAGAAAAAAAGTCCTAGGGGTAGAAAGGAAATATTTGTGCAGATTTGATTTATGATTTCAATTAAGATGAACGAGGGCTGATTTCTTATTCTGCCCCTTCCTTGATCCGCTGCACTAATGGGCCAAAGTGCACAAACGACCGAGGTGGAGAAAATAATAAATAGGGAGATTAAGGAAAGAACAAGGAGTATTAGAAAAGATGTTCCTGGGTTACGAAGGAAAGCTTTTCGCTGTTTTGGGTTAAGCTTAAAATGAAAATGAACAAGGGTTGATACTCGGAATTTTTTATTATAGTCTTCCGTGTTTTCAATTGAGTCCCATGTTCGATTCTGATATCTTGATTATCTGCTACATCCGATAACATGTTCCGGAAAGTAGAAACCCTCTTCCCCACGATTAAGAGCCTCTCTCCCCAGGAAATTACCTTTAACAGGTCAATTTTCCAGCAATTCGTCCTCGCTTGTCTTTGTATTTCCAATTTTTCCGTCCTTCCATCGTGGGATGCGTGCCGAAGGGAAGACCCAAGCGATCGTCGGCAAATCCATTTGATGGACTACCTTCGCTCATCAGCGGGTGTAACCTATTATTATCTACCACTTACCTAACGCCCTGTGTCAGCCTGAAGGTGTGGAGGTGGGGGCACCACTGAGCGAATAACAGGCTCTCATTCCTTGGAATTCCGAGATTCGAGTTCTATATATATATATATATATATAAAAATATATATACCTCTTTTTTTGTACTGCATGAGAGTAACTCTTTCTTTAGGATTTCGCGATTCCAGCATTCTAGAAGGTCGTCGCCTGCAGACGTCCTGGAGTCTAAAAATTGAAACGAAGGACGCGTTAGGCCTGCGAGCATGGACCTTCCCGTCCTCGGAAGTGGACGAGTAAAGCCTTTCGTGACGTGCCGAAGACCGGTAAAGAGGATCGCGTGAGAAACCTTAGGCCTCGGACATCCCGCGATCCCTCGGGCGAACCTGCAACCTGTGTCGAACTCTGATGGTTCGAGCTTATCTAGAAACTCCTTCCATTCCTTTTTCGAATTAGTTTCGGTGATTTTGTCATTATTCCATTTGCCATTCTTTTATCCTTAAGCGCAATGCCAACCGGACATCATCTTCAAGGTCAAGTTTCTTTATATCCGGTATCCGGATCTAAAAAGGACTTCATTAGCAAATTTATCGTACTTTAAAGATTCAGAACCATCAAGTCGTTAACCCTGAGCTTGGGTGTAGATTTTACTTGTTTTTAGTAAATATTCGACTGAAGGGACAAAACTGTCTGCAAAGAATGATTGTAGGAATGATTACTGAATTTCTTAGTAAACGAAAATTCACGTTGGACCTTCTTGACACTGATTGTGAAGCCGTACAGTCATGATTAATAGAGTGTCAAGGAGGCCAAATGTGATTTTATCTTACTAAAAAGTTTAGCAATCATTCTTTCACGAAAAAAAGTAGAATCTTATAGAACTCTATCATAGAACCAAGAAAATCTACTTGACAACGAATGCGGAATGTGTTTATTCTTTTACGATACAAGTAAAACCTTCTTTAAATTATTTAAAGGTTCAAATCATTTAATAAATAAAAACCTAATCTGCATGAGATGGTTTCATCTTTGATATAAACCTAGAGAAACGTCAAAAATTGATGATAAATTTTGGTAGACTGATCATCGATCAGAAGAAGGAGTTTCTGACATGGTGATGAAATGGACCCATCATTTCTCTAATTTTTTGTGTAATCAAAATCCGAGGCATTTGTTTCGGGTCCAGCGTCTCGAAGATTTTTTGCATATATCTTCTGATCTATAGCTATAGTTTACAGCTTGAGGAAGATGGACAATGAAGAATTAACTATATACACATGTCACATGACGGAAATCATGATTGACGTTCTTGAGCAATGACTATGCTTAATTAGAGTTAATTACAATCGATTGTATGCTGAAACACTTTGGCAGTGGATTATCAAGAGACGCTAATAAACGAGTAATTAAGTCATCGAATAAAATCCAGGACAATGTAATTGATGATGTCCAACACTCAAGTTTGTCCTTCTGAACAAGAGATGACACTCTTTACTTTCTCTTGAAATCAAAGATAATTTTAGACAAACAGGAAACCATTAGTCTGAAACTTGTTGCAACTCATTTCGAACAATGAAAATTTGTATTGCGCCTTTATTGTTTTTTGTGCCTCAAGGCGCTTATAACTCAAAACTACATCGAATTAGGCGTGCTTTGGAGGGTAGATTTACACTGAAGAAGAAACAACAAAATCTCAGCAAAAGTGTAAAGACTTTATAAAAAAGATATTACTAAAGCAAAGAATACATTCAGTCCCAGACTTCTCTAATGCTCAGTTTTTTAAATCTAATTTTTTAAGAGAAAATCCGTTTCCTCAGTGATCGTTTTTATATTGCGTAAAAGCTAGGTGGGGGGGGGGGGTATTTTTCTACAAATTTTAGTATTTGATAAAACATTCAACCATTTTTTTTAAAAAGACACCCTTTTTTGTTGCAACTACAACAGTTTTTTTCTATTCGTCTTTTCAGGTTAAAAATTAATCTCTTTTCGTAAATCAACCTTTTGTTGAAAATTCATATTTAATTGCTGATAAGTGCAATAAAATCTTGATTGGTTAACAATAGTTTTTCTAGAAATTTGTCTTTTTGATTCAAAAGTTTATATTTTTTAGTAGAAATATTGCCTCTTTCTTGGATGAGACTGCAACTGTTTAGTTGAAAATTCCACTATTTCATGAAAAACTTACTTTTTGTTTAAATTTAATATTCTGATGTTAAAAAGAGAACTAAAATATTTTCTAGATAAAAATTTAATTATTAAAAAAATGTAATTGAAAATTCATCTGATCTGAGAGAAATGTCATTTTTCTTAGTCAAAAATGCAACTGTTTGGTTAAATATCAAACTATTTTGTTGAAAAGCCATACTTTTTAGTTGAAAACTCGATTTTTTTGTTGAATATTTAAATATTTCTTAGAAAATTTAATATTTGTTAAAATTTTATATTTTCTCATTGAAAAATAAACTGAAATCTTTTCTGACTGAAAGTTAAATTTAAAAAAAATGTCATTTTTCATTAAAAATTAATCTGTTTTAGTACGAATTTCAACTTTTTGATTATAAATGCAGCTATTAGGTAGAGAATTAAACGATTTTTTTACCAAAATAAATAATTTTTGGTTGAAAAAAGTTCGTCATTTTTAACTGAAAATTAAATTTTTTCTTAAGAACTTATTTTATGTGAAAAATTTATATTTTGACCTAGAAAAATTAACTAGAATCTTTTAAAATAAAAGTTAAATTATTTTTGGGATTTTTTAAAAATAAAAATTCATCTGTTTTAAGAGAAATGGCATGTTTTTTTATATAAAAATGCTACTGTTTGGTGGAGAAATCAATCATTTTGTTAAAGTCATCCTCATTTGGTTCAAAATTCGACTTTTTGAATTGAAAATTAAATTTTTTTCGTAGAAACTTATTTCTTGTTTAAAAATCCATATTTTGTTGGCGAAAAGTCTACTGAAATATTTTTTAATAGAAAATACAACTTTTTTTTGAGAATTGGTCCTTTTTAATTAAAATTTGATCTGTTTAAGTAAAAACTTGACTTTTTTATGAAAATGAAATCCTTTGGTAAAAAAATATCCCTTATTTGAGTATTGAACTATTTTGTTTGAAAGATTTAGTTGAATCATTTTGTTAAGAAATCTTTTTTGTAAGATTTATGTTGTTATTTGAAAATTCCTTTATTTGGTTGAAAGTTTAACTACTTTGTTAAAACATGATCTTTTTTAATTTAATGTTCAACTATTTGGGTAAAAGTTAAACCACATTGTGAAAAATGTATTTCTTTGATTGAAGTCTAATGTCTTTGCTTGAAAATGTAACTGTTTAGTCGAAAAGCCTTTTTCTCGGTTTAAAATTAATTTTTCAAGTGCTAATGTAACTTCAAATTTTTTTAGATCATATTTAGTTGAAAATTCTCCTTTTTTTATCAAAATAGTTTCCTGGTTTGAAATTTCATATTTGTTGCGCAAAAATGCATCAGTTTCGTGGAAACTTAATTTTTTACTGAAAATTTATATTTTTGGTTTGCAAATTGAACTTTGTTAAGAAAAACCGTCTTTTGGCTTAAAGGTTCAACAATCTAGATAAACTTTTATTTCTGTCTTGCGTAAAAAAATCTTTATTTGTTGAAAATTCGACTGTTTGGATTGAAATTCTTTTTTTTTTTTGTATAAATTTCATTTTTTCTATTGAAATATAAACTATGACACTTTTTGTTGGGAATGTATCTCGTGAAGTTGAAATTTCAACTATTACGTTTACAATTTAATCATTTTGTTGAAAATTTAAGTATTTTGTAAAAAGCCTTCTTTTATAGTAGAAAAGACGTTTTTTTCTTAAGATAAATTAATAAATATGTCAATTTAAAATTTATATTGGAGATACTGTCTTATTCCGTCTGTAAAGAATTATATCTTGAAAATATCACAAGATTAAAATGCTGATATGCATATAAAGCTAAATGCTGATCAAAGAAAATGAAAAATCAGTCAAGGAAAAATTAGGGAATTTGGAAAATGAGTTTCTCGAATAACCTGACTAATTCTACTAGCAATAGCTAACCAAACATTTTTGGCAACTAAAAATTACATACATTAAGAGGGGGGAGGGAGACATCTTTTGTTAGAGTATGTTACGGAGGGGGGGTCTCATAGAGGACCTATAACCCGTACGTAGATTAAGTACGGCCCCTCATCTGTGTTATCATCTGAAACAAGAGGGTCACGTGTCCAGATTCCTACCTTACCGACAATTTTTTTTTTTTTGCTAAACTTATTTTAACACGGAGCGCCACTTCGAATTAAAAAATGGGGATAATAAATAAGAAATGCTTAGAAAGGCAGGGCTAGTCCTATATTTTAGTAATTATGAAAAAAGCAAAAAATATTATTATAAAAAAAAAACTTTTTTCATATTTATTAAAATTGAGGACCAGTCCTACCTCCCGTAGTGCTTTTTATTTATGATCCCAAACTTTCAACTCGATGTGACGCTTCGTGTGAAAATCAGTTGAGAAATAAAAAAAGTGTCGGTAAGGTAGGAATCTGATCACGTGACTCACTCATCACATGACCTTAAATGCCTTATTTTCTCTATATTTCTATGACTAAAAAAAGTTTTTCTGATATTTCTCGGTTGAGAGGTTTGTTCCGGTTACGCCTTTGGTGAGCAAGATGAAGGAAGCAGTATAGAGTGGAATTAAGTCGAGTCGACCCGCGAAAGTTGAACAATGGGTCCGGTGTGCAGTTCGCAGGTCTCGGTTACTACTTGGCTATACTGCTTAACGCGTAACTCGATAGCCACTCCGTATAATGGCACACCATGGTGAATTCAGCATGGTGTCTCACATGTGTTAGGTCCTATGTCCTTCTACGTATATGACAACACACGCACTTAAATATCAAGCCAAGGAGACCAGGGGCTATGTAAGAGGAAAAAGGGAAAGAGGAAGGGATTAGTGGTCCAGGGCTAATCGCCGTCGCTCTTGAACGTGCCAGACCACACATCGACGCGTCCGGATCCATTCCTCTTCTTACTTGCAGAATAAAATATTGCTCTTAAGATACTGCAATTGATATTTTTTTCGTTATCATCTCGGTGGTTGCGTATTGAAAGGTCTTATCTGGGGAGGTCCAATGACAAGGTTCTATTTTGCTGTCTATATCTGAACGCTTGAAAATGGTCTTGTACATTGTATGGTTAGGGTTGCTAAAGATGCAGAAAAAGGATCCCAATAATTTACAACAAAATTGGTACAAATGAGGACAACAGAAAGTATTGAAAAATACGAATTTAGTAGTAGAGAGGAAATTTCCAAGTCAGGGAGAGCATTTTAAACTTATTTTTGATAATTCAACAATTTTGTGTGAAAGGTCATTCTTTTTTATTGAAAATTTAACTGTTTTTGTTGAAAATTTTTCTATTTGGGTTATAATTATAACTGTTTCATTGAAAATTAATATTTTTTGGTTGAATTCAACTTTTTTTGTTCGAAATTAAAATATGTTTTCGTTAAAATATCAACTATTAGCTTGTTTGTTGACAATTCATATTTTTTGGTTGGACATTCAACTACTCAAATGAAAGTGGAACTACTTGGTCACAGAATTTATTTTCAGGTTTGATGATTCATTATTTTAGTTGAAAAAACAATTTCTTCAAAATTCAACTATTTTATTGATAATTTTTTTTCAATGAATTTTTTCAATTAATTTTTTTAACTGAAAATGTAAGTAGTCCACGTTTGTTCCGCAAAAAATGTATTTTCTTCAGTTGAAAATTCGTCTCTTGTAATAGAATATTAATCCTCTTGGTGATTATAACTCATCTTTATGGTGGAAAATTCATTTCCTCGATTAAAAATTTAACTATTATGTAAAAAAATTCTTTAAAAACTCAAATATTTAGTTAAAAATGCATGTATTGTGTTAAAAAATAATCAGTTTTAGCAGAAAACTAATCTTCTTGGTAGAAAACTGTTTTTTTCTTTTTAATTTTAAATTTAGCTGTAGGTTGAAAAATAATGTTTCAATCTAGAAATTTAACTGTTCTAATTAATATCGAAAATTTATCTTTTTGGTTGAAAATTAAATTATTCCATGCAAAAGTTATTTTATTTGGTTAAACATTAATTTCTTTTACTGAAAATTCAACTTTACAATTTCAAGTGGAAAATGTATCTGTATAATGGGAAAATTGAATTAATTTGTTGAAAATAACTATTTTTTGGTATTATAATCTCTCCGATTAAAAATGTATCTGTTCGATTATAAATTCATTTTTTTAGTTGAAAATTGGTGATTTTAGATGAAAATTCATTTCTTGGGTTGAAAACTTAATTATTTTGTTCAAAAATCGTTTGTTTTATTTAGTTGAAAATTCATTTTTAAGCTGAAAATGCATCCATTCCATTTTTGCTTGAAAATTTATCTTTTTTTTAAATGAAATTGAAGAAATTTAAGGAAATCATTCATTTTCTTTTTTAATTTGTCTTCTTTGGTAAGAAATTAATCTTTCGGGTTCAAAATTTAACTATCTTGTTAAAGATTTTATTTGATTAAAAATTTAATTTTTTGTTAAAAATTCGTTTATTTTTTTTTTAGTTTAAAATTAATAAATGAATTTTTTAACTAAAATGTAACTGTTTCTTTGTTTTGAAAAATTGTCTTTTTTAATTAAAAGTTTATTTATTTTTTTGAAAAATCGTATTTTTTGGATTGTTAATTTGATTATTTTTGTGTTAAAAATGCAATTTTTTTCTAAAATTTCTAACATTTTGGATAAGGATGTTTTAGCAGTAACTGATGTTACGGAACTTTCTGCAAAACTAACTCTCAAATTATATAGCGCTAAGGCCAGTATGAGGAAATTTTTCTTAACTTTAGCGCATTTTAATTTATTTTTTCTTTATTGACTAGAAAATTTTTCTGGATTAAAATTTCAAATGTTTTACTAAAATTTGTCAATTGAACTGTGTTTTTTTTTCGGCGCAATTTAACTGCACTTGCTTTAACAATATTAACCACGTGGTTAAAAATCTTCTTTGGTTGAAAAAAATTTCAAAAAAAATTTGTTTCGCAGTATAAAACTAATTTATTTAACAGGAAATGTAACTGTTAAATTTTTTTTAAATTACTTTGACTACAAATTTTTAAAATAAATTTAGTAACAAGCATTTGTTTGTGCATACAAATTTTTAATCTTCTGGGTGTAATATTGTTTTATACATAAAAGAAAAATTTATAATAATCAGGGAAAATGAAAAATTGGCCAGAGAAAATTTAAGGGTAAATTCAGTTTTTTTCATTATTACACCATTAAGCCATTTTCCTTTCGGGGTAGGCGTAACTCACTCGACATGGGAAAGGAGTTGTGTGTGGAAGGGATAGAGATTTTTCAGATTGATCCAGAATTCTCGTGCTATTTAAGTAAATAACACGTTCGTTCCGCAACACTGCTCCTACCCAGGTTGCTGATCAATCTCTCTAGCAATCACCCCAAGCGAAGAACCTCACGAAGTCGTTATGTAAGGTCCCCTACTTGGGTCCATTAGTAGCCAAGGTCTTTTGTTTCAGGCATCATTCACTCTACTGACACTCTTTTTATTAACTATTTGCCGCCATACTTTCCTGTCCTGGCATACTACTCTAGCTTCTTTCATGTCCATGCATTTTTTCATGCAGGCTCTCGTGTTTCTATGACTTCTTATGTCTCTTCTAAGTAGGGTCTCGTTCACACATTCTAACCATTCTTTCCGCGGTCTACCTTTGGGCATGCTGCCATTTACTTTATCTTGATACACTTGTTTCGTTAGTCGTTCATTTGGCATTCTCTCAACATGTCCGAACGATCTTAACCGATTTCTTTCCCATGTGTCTACTAGCGTCTCTTCTGCACCACATTCTTTTAGAATTATTTCGTTACTTACTTTGTCCATTAGGGGTTTCCCGCTTATTATGCGCATGAATCTCATGTCAATTGCGTTAATTTTACTCTTATCTTTTTCTTGATAAGTCCATGTCTCGCTACCGTATAGTACAGTCGGTACAAATGTAGAATTATGTATTGCCATTTTAGCTTTATTTGATACATTTTTACTTCGGATAAGGGGACCTGCTCTACCAATAACCTTCTTACCTTAATTATTGGTCTATCTAATTCCTCATCTATCTTCCCGTCCCTAGTAAATAAGCTACCAAGGTATACAAACTTATCAACTTGTTCAATTCTCTCATCATTTAATAAAATAT
>NC_046665.1:104716776-104805296 GCF_010883055.1 Belonocnema kinseyi | reverse complement strand
TTTATAGCTTGTAGGATCCATCCATTGACTCCATACTCTTTCAGGACTTCCCAAACTTTACTTCTATCTACCTTGTCAAAAGCTTTTTCTAGGTCAACAAATACACAGAAAACTTTTTTTCCTTCTCTCAAACTTTTTTCTGTTATTTGCCTTAAGCTAAATATTTGATCCGTACATGACCTTCCTGGCATAACCCCACTTTGGACTTCCCAAATCTTTGCTTCTGTTATTTTCATTACCCTACGAATAAGTATTTTTGAATATATTTTACTTACGGTGCTTAATAAGCTAATCCCTCTGTAATTATTGCACTCGTTTTTATCTCCCTTTCTCTTGTATATTGATACGATAATAGCTTCTTTCCAATCGTCTGGGACGTCTCCCATCTCGAAGCATAAATTTATCAATTCGCAAACTCTATGTGGTATGTACTCGCCACCGTGTTTAAGCATTTCAGCATTAATACCGTCTACCCCGGCAGCCTTACCGTTTTTCAAGTTCTTAATTATATCCCTAATCTCAGTGACACAGACTTTTTCAATTGAGTTTTCCATCGCATCTAGTTCAACATCGCAGTTGTGGTGTCCTATAGCTTCATCTCCGAATTGTCTCCTAAAATAGTCTGTGAAAGCCTCTAGTATTCCGTCTGCATCATATACCATTTCCCCCCTACTATTTCTCATGTTGACAATTTCTGTACTTTTGTTTCCTTTCATTTTTTTATAAAGTAGTTTCTTGCTTCCTTCAAAATCGTAATTAGGATTTTTTAGCAACCCTTCAGGAAAATTATTTAAAAATATTTTTATCTTATCTGAATTTACTTTTTCATAAAAATTAAAGTGTGCCAATTGCATGTTGAGCGCCCTCTTAAAATGCACAATTATTATCATCCTCATTGAAATCTTATAACTGTATTTTTGGCGAGGCCATCATTACTGCAAAGAGCGAATTCTGCGGCTCCGACTCGCAGCACGAAATTGCTTTATCCCGCCGGGGAAAAAATTCAGAATTAAATTACACGCGGTGTAAAGTTACCGTGAGTAGTCGATACTTATACGCAAAACGGAAGTGAGATGTGGCAATATCTATGCATTTCAAAGTGAAGGCATGAAGGAGAGAGGATGCAAGAAGAAGGTTCAAAACTAAAGAGCGAAATGGGAGACGTTGAAGAGGTCTTCGGCAATTTCTAGTCGACCTTGAATTAGCTTTTTAATGTTTTCATAAAGCTTCCTTATGTACAGACTGCAGATAATAAAAATCCTAATTACGGCTATTCTCTTTCACGTGGCCGACCTTCCTATTATTATTCCTTCGCCTCTCCTCCTGTTGTTACGCCGCAATAAATATTCCGCCATCGATTTGACGAGTCTGCATTTTCCTGTAATTGCCTGGCTGTATGTACATCACGAAACTCTAATTAGATCGCACGAAAGTGTTTTTAAATCGTTAAGAAATATTTATCCGAAAAATTGATAATTTGCGGGTTTATCTCTCAGTTAATGAGAGATGCCTTAATTTAGGGGATGCCCAATTGCCAACAACGCCGGAGGTCGTTAATACCTCGAATTTAGGAGGCAGCTGATGCGAATTATATTTAACTGAAAAAAAGAGTGTATGTGGAAAATAAATGAGATGAGACTATTCGATTATTCAGTAACTTGAAACTGGTATTTCACGTTTTAGTTGCTTTTTGTTTCGCGTTTTTCTCGAGATATAAAAATTATTATAATATGGAACTCTCTGCGTGGGAGTTGTTTCTGTTATGAGAATCTTTCATTTTAAATCATGGAAGCTTCAAATCTGGATCTAGAAATCTTTATTTTGACTGGTTTTTTCAACTATCGGTATCAAATAAGACAAATGGAAGACAGCAAATTTTATTTTTTATCGCTATTTTACATGCCAGGAGATTTAATTTGAGCCAAGCTCGAGAGAAATCGAACTAAAATCAATCTTCCAGCAAAGTGATTTACTAAGTTAAGATCCAAAATTTCTTCTGATATATTAAAGAAAAGAAGAATATAACGTAGCAAATTTTTTTATTTCCGCCGGTTCTGCAAGAATCATGCCAGAGGGAGATTGGACGAAAATAAAAGTTTTCATCATAGGGATCTAAAAAGCCAAATTCCTTCATTTTCCTTAGTTTTAAATCAAAGCTATAAAAACTGTAGAATGTAACCCAACAAATTTTTATTCTTTATCGCAATCCTGCATGTTAAGTATTCCAGTTTAAGCTATTTCCGGAAAAAATAGTACTAAAAGGAAATATTTGAGTACAGGGACTTAAAAAGCAAAATTGATTTATTTTCTTAGTTTCTAACCACTGATTACTAGCAAAAAACATAATAGATAAGCATATACGTAATTGCTATTTTTCAGCAATGTTTCTCTAGAGAACATACAAGTTTAAAAACATTTTTTACTATTATATTCTACTATAAAAGAAGGATTTTTAACAAAATATTTGAATTCTCAACAAAATAATTAAATTTTTAACATAATAATTCAATTTTCAACCTAAAACATAAATTTCCAACAAAAAAGTATCATAGTTTATATTTCAATCGAAACAGATGATATTTATATACTAGAAAAAGAATTTTTAAATAAAAAGAATTTTTAAATAAAAAGACATATTTTCAACAAATAAAGATTTTTCAATCATGAAAGACATCAATTTATCCTAATTGTAGAAAACTCGAGCAAAAGGACGAATTTTCTATACAAAAATTGAATTTTCAAACAAAAAATTTGACTTTTCAGCAAAAAATTAATTTCACATAAAGCTGATGTATTTTCACCCAATCATCATGAATTTCAAAGAAACAAACTTATTTTTGCTTTACAAAAAAGGCAGAATTTTCAACAAAAAAAAATTAATCTAATAAAATGTAAAAGTTTAATTTATATTTAAAAATTAATTTTGAACCAGAAAAAAGTTTTTCCACTAAATAGTTTAATTTTCAACCAAATATTTAAACTTTCAACCAAATAGATGAATTTGTAATTAAAAACCTAAATATTTAACAAACAAAAAATTATTTCTGAACAAAGTAATACAGCTAACCTAATAAAATAGTTGAATACTCAAGCAAAGAAGAATTATTTTTAACCTTAAAGTTGCATTTTCATGAAAAAGTAATTAAATTTCTGCTAAAACAGATGCATTTTTAAATTGAAAAGATGAATTTTCAAAATTTTATCTTAAAAAAGATTTCAGTTGACTTTTTATAATCAAAATATGCTTTTTTAAACGAGAAATAAGTTTCTACCAAAAGAATTGAATTTTCAATCCAAAAAGGCGAATTTTTTCTGCCAAAAAGGATACATTTTCAACCAATTATTTTATTGGGTAAATAGTTGCTTTTTTTCCAAGAAGAATAAAAAGTTCTACCAAAGCAGGTAAATTTTTAAATTGAAAAGACAAATTTACAAAAAAAAGTGTTTTTATCCAAAAAATATTTCAGCAAAAAAGAATGAATTTTAAACAAAAGTTTAATGTCCTATGAAAAGAGTTAAATTCCTAACCCAAAAAGGCGATTTGTTGAGAAAATATTGGAATTTGCAACCAAAAAGGATGTCTTTAAAAAGAATTTTTAAATTTCAACTAAATAATAAAATTTAGGACGAAAAAAATAATCTTCAGGAGAAAGTTTTGGTAAATCTGCAAAGAATACGTACACGAAAGAAGAATCTTTCTCGCCTTGATCTGTTACGTAATATAAGTACAGTTCCTAAGTACAGTCGGGATTCTCAATAAGAACGCTCTGGGGGTGTGGGGGAAGGAATTTCCGAGAAGTATCGTACCCTCTCTCTCTTTATCGAAAAGCTCGCTCACTCGAAACATAAACGGGTCTCTCAATAATAGCTATTCGACTACCCTTGATTTTTCTCGTTCGTATAGTGCATATTTGTGATAAAATTTTTTTAATTGAATCGAAAAATACACTAAAATTGAAACTAGCTGTTGCTAAAAATGATTGGACGGATCGATAAATGGAAAACAATGCACTGTTCATTATTATTATTATTTAATCGTTGTGTTACCAAAACGAGAAAGTCATTCATAATCAACTTCACTAAACGCTCTTATTGGGAAGCCTTGAAATAAATGCAGTGGAATTTTAAACAAGCATGGTAGTGGGGGTACTGCTCGATCAGGGAATAGGTCAAGCGCTCTTATTGAGAATCCTCTCATTGAGAAACTCGACTGTATGGTAAGAGGGAAGATTTGTACAGGCAAGCGGCCTGATGGAAGGACATTTGATCATCGTTCTGAAGATTTATACCGTAGCCTACGAAATCCTAAAAGAAAGTGATACAATTTCCCCAAAATAAAAAGCATTCTTTAATTTTCATTTCAGAGACCCGATGGAGTTGATGGAGCAACAACTGGTGCGATGTGGAGTTCCATCAGTGAGACTGTATGAGCACCTAGCGATATCATCTCCGGCGGCAGCGGCAGCCGCGCTCAGTGTCCACCAACACCACCAACACCAACATCAGCAACAACAACAGCAACAACATGAGGGTTCGCAACACGGGGCGCACCCGTTACCACCTTGGTTGCCGCCATCAAGCACCCTCCTTTATAGTGGAGTGACGCAAAATCACAGTAGGGGTGGGACGCCGACGGCTTACCCGGGCAGTCCGACCTTCCCCTACCCCGTCGGCGTCGCTCTTCCGTGGCCCTGGCAACCCCCGGTAACGATGATCTCCCGACGATCGTCTCCCTCGTCGGCGACAGCTAGCCCCGGGGTCAGGTATGCTCCCTATCCGCGACCCGCCTCCACACCGCCGCCCCTACGCGCACGCCCGTCCACCCCCAATTAGCGATCCACCGTCTACCACACCCCCAGAATACGGGTCTAGGGTCTCGAGTCTCGACTCTCGAGTCGTTCCCAACTTTATGTTAGGTATATTACCAGTGCGAAACGACATTCTTGGAGACTGCGATCTGCGATCTACCATCTACCTTATACTCTATTATTTAAGGACGTTTATTGTTCACTATGAATATCTCACCTCAACAAATTTTAAAACTTTTAAATTCGTGGACACTATCCACATTGTTAGATAGAGCATTCCACACTGATGCCTTATTTCTGGTTTGCAGTTCGTTTTCAAAATTGTTTGACTTTCTTAATATTCATTGGTTTCTGTCAGTTTGTGGTGCAAAACATATAGAAAATAGTCCCACATACCTTTTCACATACTTTTCCACCTTTCATCATTGCTAACATTTGGCTATTTCTTTCATTGTTATGTTTCCTTCCTCATCTCTCAGCTTTTAATATTTTCTTTCTTTTCTAATATTCCTCTCTACATTATCTTGGAAGTCCATTAAGGATTATTTTCTTTATAACATCTCAATATCAATATTCTTCTTCATTACTTTTTCCTTTGCTACATCTTGTTTATTCCTTTCCCACTTCTATCTTCTTTTCATTACATTTATTATCCCATCTACTTCTATCACCTCCTAAACTAACTTTTTTTTTATGTGTACTCTGATGGTTTTAGTGTTGCATTTCGATACGAGAACTTGAAATATTTTGATTGGTCTCGTTCGTTTTCGAAACATACGTTTCCACATACCTTTCCACATACCTTTCCACATACATTTTCACATACCTTTCCACATCGCTTCACACATACCTTTTCACATACCTTTCCACAAACCTTTTCACATACCCTTCTGCATACCTTTCCACCTTTTATGATTGCTAACAACTTGGCTATACCTTTCATTGTTATGTTTTCTTCATCTCTCTGCTGTCAATATTTTTCTTCTTTCCTAATACTCCTCTCTGCCTTTCCTTGGAAATCCATCAAAAATTATTTTCTCAATACCATCTCCATATCAATATTCTTCTTCATTACTTTTTCCTTTGCCACATCTTTTTTTATTTATCTCCCACTTCTTTCTTTTTTCGTTTTCGAAACATATTCTAAAACCAACTCGTAGAGCATTCATTTGTTACCAATTATATTGTCTAACTTCCAATCAAATTTGACCGATAATATAGGAAAAACGAGAACACTCATAATGAAAGTGACTTTTGATAAAAAATAATGCAGAAAATTAATTCTACATTCAATAATTAATTAGGTAAATGGATAAGTAATTCATTCCTAACTAAAGTAAGTAGTAGAAAAATGGCATGCCAATGAATCTAATGTTTTTAATTTTTTTAAAGTGCAAAAGTCTTTCAATTTTAAAAATGTGATTATTATTTACCAATAATTTAATTATCAAAAATATATATAATTGGAACGCTTGATACTATTTAAATTATCTTGAAATATACAAATCTTCTACCCACTATAAACTTAGAAAAAAACTACTTTGGAAGTAATTAGAAAATATTTTATAAACTTTCGAAAATCTTTCAAAGTTTAAAAATATGTTTAATTTCTTCAAAACGTCTAAAATGCCTAAATATATTTCAATCTGATTCAAATTATTCCTCGAATTATAAAAAAAAAATCAAAAATTTGACAAATTACCTTGAAATCCTTCACATTTCTTAAAAACTTTTAGACATTTTTTGAAATATTTTGAACTTTTTACAAAAATTTCTTAGAAATTTTGTAACCTTTCAAAATTGCCAAAAAGCTTTGAAATTTTGCTTGAAACCATAAAATTAACTTTTTTTAATAAATATGATTTTAAGTTTTTCCAGAAATTTTAAGAAAATTCTTTTATTATCTCGAAACCTTTCTAAATCCATAAGAAGCTTCAAAATTTTATTTCTGAATGTTCCAAAATTTAAATTTTGTTTAAAAAAATTTTTTATCTCTTTTCAAATTATAAATTAGGTTTCAAATTTTTTCAAAACTTCCTAATAATATCTTCTAAGCTGATTCGAATTTTTCCTAGAATTTTTCAAAACCTGCAAAATGAAAAAAATTGCCCTTAAACCTTTTTGGTTTTTTTTTAAATTTTGCAAATCTTTTGAAATGTTTAAAAATAATTTTAACAAATTCTTAAAATTATATTTTTTAAAAGTTTAAGTTAATTTTTTATTAAAAAACATTAGATATTTTCCCAAGAATCTTAAGAAAATTTTGATTATTCTGTTATAAATTTCAAAATGTTCAAAAGGCTTATCAACTCTTTGTTAGAATTCTTCAAAAACCTCAATTTTATTTTAAAAATTTGTAAATTCTTTTAAGCTTCAAATTATTTTTTAAATCTATTTAAAACTTATACCAAATTTTTAAATAACAGAATCAGTTTTTTTTTAAATGGTACTCAGATTTCTATTCTAAAATGTGTTATATTTAACAACGTGTCTATTTTTCTCGAATTTATAAGTTATTAAAAAAATTTGAGGTGAGGCCTAGTTAGTACCCTTAATTCATTGTTGATCCAAATTTATAACAAGAATTTTTATTGTTTTTTTAAGTTTACATTGTTAAATTCTTTCGGTTATCTTAAAACAGTGTTGCTGCTCCATAATGATACGGAAATTCCAAATAAAATTTTCACAGAAAATTCGAGAGGGATCGCAACCGATGTTGATGGAAATAATTAAATTATTCTAAAGTTATGCACATCTGAATCCATGCCAAGTTATAAACCGAATTATGTCTTCCTCTTCTGCAGAATTCAGATATTCTTGTCGCCCTGTGATATTCCTTTTATTACACACAACTCCCGATATAAGAACCCTCGGTTTACGATATCTCGAAAAATCATAGCATCTGCAGTTTCGTGATGAAAGGAGTCGCGTGGCAGAAAGAAAGATTATTCTCCCGATTCAGGTTCAAGGTCAATGCAAGCCCAGTCCGAAAGCGTTCTTATATCGAGAGTTGAGTGTAT
The DNA here is from genome assembly GCF_010883055.1 of Belonocnema kinseyi. NCBI lineage: Eukaryota > Metazoa > Arthropoda > Insecta > Hymenoptera > Cynipidae > Belonocnema > Belonocnema kinseyi. Next base: position 104,797,468 of record NC_046665.1, on the reverse strand, counting down.
TTTCCTAAAATTTATAAGTTGTTCACATTTGCTCAAACTCTTATTTTCATGAATCTCGCCCTGATCTATGATTTAGAAAAGAGTTAGGATGTAAGTTTCAAACTTATCTTTGGTTTGAAAATATTTTATACCTGAACATTGTATTTGAAAGTCTTTAATAACAGATTGTTGAATAACATTAAATTTGATTCAAATTTATAATTTAAAAATATACCAGTTCTGTTGAATCAGCCTTCGCGGAGCCAAAGAAAAGCACTCGTCCCTTGTGCGGACCTCTTAGATTTAAGTATTTATAGCTGTACGGATGTACAAGTTTGTAGGTCAGCTCTAAAGAAACTTCTCAGCTATCGTCAAAAAAGTACTAAAGTACTAAAAATCTGTTTAATATCTCGGTTCTAAACTTCAGAATTATCTAATCTTAGAGAAGTGATTATTAAATTGTACAGATCAAGGATTCATTCATTAATTCAAAGCAAGATTTAATTTCTTCACTTTGTATTTATTAAACTAAAAAAAAAAGGAAAAAAAAATTAATACAACGAAAAATATAATCTTGCTCTCAATTGAAATCGAAGGATTCTTCTTTAGTTAATCTTATAACTTGTAAATAGTTAAAATTGGATTGTTGTAAATTGAGGGCCCGGATCAAAAAACCGGTTTTTTCCGGGGGCCTAGAATGGGCGCCATAAAGTTAAAACCGATTCTATGATCCGGGCCCTAAATTTCATTCGGTAGAAAAACCGAGTGTATGTCTCATGTATGTATGTAAATTGATGTACGTGTAAGTATCGTCATAGTATGTAGAAATAAGAATATAAAAGCAAGAGACACAAAGAAGACAGAAAATGTACCATACCACAAAAGTATTACCAAGTCTCTTTGCAAGATGGTGATATTTGTATATAAAAAAATATGTCTTACAGTGTTACGTAGCTTCGGTGCCGTACTCTGAATGTAGCGCGAAAAATGAATTTTCATTAAAGTGCAAAGTTTAATTACAAAATCTATTCATTATTTCATTCCACAAAATATCCTTGCACCATCCATATCCATTAGGGTGGTCCAAAAATGCATTGAATTTTTTTTTTACTTTAGAGGACAAGACCCCCCCCCCCCCCCCAAGTTTCCATTTCCGAAGAAAGAAAATCAGTAATTTTTTTTCGAAATTAGAATATTAACAGGTGCCATCGGGCAGTTCAGAATTCCATTTAATGAACAGGGGGGAATTTTGAATTTTCGAAAAATTGAACTAATGTTCCTGGATTTCATCGAAATTTGACAAACTTTTCAGGGATTGAAGAAGAGTGTCTGCAAAGCAAAAAGTATTATTATTACTTTTTAGCAATTTTCGTCGTCTCTTTCATACAAATAATTACACTGAAAAAAAAATTTGCATTAATTCAAGATAGGCTAGTTTGCTTGGCTGATTTTACTTGAAAGAAGCAAGTATTTTCTTTTTACAAAGGACCGATTTTTTTGAATCAAGAAAATAATAGAATCAGGATAAATATTTGAATAAAGAATATATTTACTCTAAGCAAAAAACTATTCAGTTAATTTTTTCCATTATACTTATTTGCGTCAAGTTTAATAAAATATTGCATCAAAAATATTATATTTGTATGAAAATTAACTTAAACTCTAACAAAATGTTAATTGATCCAAGTAAATTCATATACTTATTTTGACTACTATTTTAATTGAAGCAATGTTCATGTTCTTGAGACAAAAAAATGAATGTATTCAGCGAAGAAATAATTTCACTTAGAACAATGCTTGAATATTTTTATTTAAATAATTATTAATTTGAAACGAGTGTGACAGAATCACACACATACTATGAAAATTAATATATTAGCCTAAATTAATTAACTCCTTACTGCATAAGTATCTTTATTAAATATAATAATCGACAAGTTGACATGTTATGAAGTTGGTTCTCTTCGGCGCTAAGAATGATTTTGAAATTCAATAATATTTATAAAATTCAAAACATTGGTGCACATAATCAATTTTATTTATGCAAGTGTTGGCAGGAATTTGCAACTTTGATAGACTACTAACTTTAGGCTGACACACAAATCAAATCACTCATAAAACTATACAAAAATTATAAGTTTATTGCGTTGGTAAGTTTTTGATGGCAAGAAATTAAAATTTTTAAATAGATTTGAAAAAAATGTTTTTAATTTTGAAATAATTATTCAAGACTCAAAAGTCATTTCATTCCTAAAATTTTTCCTCAATGAAAAACAAATTCCTTAACTGAGCAGGAATTTTTAAAATAATTTTCAAATTTATATTCTTACTTGCTATCAGAAATATTTAATATCTTTTTTTATATTTTTAGGTTATTAATTGGCAATGCAATGCTTACCGTGTACTGTAGCGCGCATATAATGTTGCTGTTTTAAATAATTAAGTATAAATTTAGGTTTTTTTAAATAAAATTAACAAAATTAGGTTTTTAAGGCAATGAATTCAATGATCATAGAAAATTTCGTTTTTAGAGCAAAATATTTAGAAAAAAAGAATTCAATAACATTTTTAAAAAGTTTAATAAGAATGCATTTCATTTTATAAAGAAACAATAGAAAAAATGACAATTAAAAATTTTTTAAATAAAATAATTGAGAATGCAAGGAGGAAGCAAACAAATATTTTTCAGCCGGACGACCGTGAGATCGCTTTTAACCTGCAAGTTCTTGCACTAAACGTTTCTTTACAGAATTCTTGTTTCTTCTGTTTTCGAAGTATTTTATATTTAAAAGAAAAATAATGTATCGAGCATTTTTTTAAATAGGTAATATTTAAACTAGCGATCAATTTTTTCTGCATATTTTAAATTATTCTTTAAGAATTGTTATTTTAAATTAAAAACAGAGTTAAAAAGTATTATAAAAGAATTAAATAATTCGAAAACTGTGCGTTTTATAAAGGTTTGTAAAAATCAGAAAATATCTATTTGTCATTGAGGTTGTTGAAGCGTTTTTGAAATGAAAAGTTCTTTATTTTTTATATGTTTTATATAGTTTTTAAGTGGATTAAATTTTTAAAGAAAAAATTATTGGGCCCTTTGTAAAATAAGTAAAGTTCAATTATTTTTTGCATATTTTAAATGGTTGTTTTAGGAAAGCAATTCAATATTCAAATCTTTGAAAAAAGGGTATGATAAAAGAATTCGATAAATTTAAATCAGTGCGGTTTATGAAAATTTTCGTATAGCAGAACATAATTTTTTGTCATTGATGTATTAAATAGCTCGTTAAATAAGTGAAACTTACTTCGCTTTTTCAAATATTTTAAATTATTGTTTAAGAAGTGTTATTTTGCATTAAAAATTGAGTGAGAGAGTATTATATGTGATAAAAGAGTTAGATAAATTGAAAACTGCGCATTTTACGGAGATTTTTTATTTATTGTTCATTACTTTCAGATATTTTAGAACATTTTTTAATATATTAAGAAAAAAAGTATCGAGTCTTTTTCGAAATAAATAAAATTAAATTATAAAATTTTTGAAAATAAAAAATGGTAAATTAAAGTTGAGTTCAGCAACTTTTAGTTTGAAGTCTGTTGAGGCCTAATATATGACTTGGTACGACCCTGCCTTGAAATTCTTATCTAAACTTTTGTCACCGAGATCCAAGTGCTTCGATAGCGTCTAGGCGTACGATTACATGTGAAAGTAACAAAAACATAAAATAATAAAAAAGAAAATTAGTAATTATTGTATTTAAATTTGATTTTACTTTATTAAGAACTATTTATAAATCTTGTAGTATTTATTTTTTTTCAAATTATGTCACAATACAATATTTGAAAAATAACGTGCATTTTGAAGAATATTTAAAAAGTTTGATAATTCAAAATGGAATTTCATTTTATGTATATAAAAAAAAAATTATTTTTACAGACAAAACCTTCAATTAAAAAATAAATAAAGAAAGAAATTTAGTACATTTTAATTAAAGACATACAAACAAAACACAATAAAAATCCAATAAATATTATGCAACTACAATCTTTCTTTGGCAAATTTAGTTTCGAAAACATAGAGTTTTTTCAAAGCAAAATTTGTTTACGAGAAATTAAGGAAAAAAATTATTTGAACTTATAATTTTTAAATGCAATGTTTCTTGACATGATTTTTATTACTGCGAAAATTTATTTAAGTATAAAATTTATTTGAAGTATATTTGCCTACTAACCAACAATTCACATCCTCATAAAGTTTTTTACAATTTATAATAATAATTTTCGTACAAACAGATTATCTGAAAAATAACAAAAAAGGAATGAAATAATAAAAATTTAATATAATTACATATACGCCACTGAAAAAATAATGTGTAAAGAACTTTTTTCGATTGAAAATTGTTTCATTAAATAAAAAATTAATGACAAAACTTTTTCGACTATATTGATTTTGTTTTCTTACCAAATGTACTTCGTTAAAATGAAATAATGTTTTAAGATTACTGCAAGATTGATCAATAGTTCTCAATAAAATTAAACAAAATTTAAATTTTAAAATAAGTCGTTTTCATTTTTTATTGTTTCACAACTAAGTTATTAATCAAAAAATAATGCTTCCAATTCCTAAGCGCCAACAACTTACATCAGCAACTTCTACAAAAATCATTTTTGAGGGCCAATATAATCCCTCCAGCAATTGTTAATATACAAAATAATCGTATTTTCTGATTTGAATGCAATATTGTGTCATTGTTTGGAGTAGTAAATTTTTCTAAAAGCATTATGTAATTATTTAAAACCGATTCATTGTTTATTATCAAAATTTTTAAAGAAGTCTCGACTTTTTTTCTCAAATTGGCATCCTATCCTACTTTTTGTTGAATAATTACAGTCCGCTCTCTGAAAAACACCGGAAATGGGCCAATAGGGGAATATTTTTCGTGCAACTCAGCTTCCCCCTTTTCCTGAGTAGTGCCGCGCGTAATCCCCCCCCCCCCCCCCCCCCCCAAGGCAAGTGCGAAATTTATATACTAGCATGCATTTTTCGTGATTTTGATTTAACAAGAATCGAATCGTCTTTCTACAAGCATTGGTTCAGTAAGTATTTGATTAATTTTTATATGTACTATATGAAGGATTAATCCGGTACATAGTCTATTTTCGTGAATTTATTCAGGAGGCACTATTCAGAGAGGCTAGATTAAAATTCCGGCGCTCGAATCGATAGCGCGATGGTGGGGGAGGCGATAGAGCAAAAATGAGGAAAAACGGCACTATTCGGAGCGGAATTATTCAGAGAGCGGACTGTATATAAGTTTGATACATTTCTTCTAATATTAAACAAATTTCTATTTGTGTAAACAATTTTTATTTACTCATGCAGGTCTTTTTTATAACGAAAAAAATAAAATAAAACACATACAATTAATTATGATTTTTAAAGTGTTTTTGAAAAAGTAATTTAAACAAATTATATTTGTATAAACAATTAAAGAGTGGTTAATTTATTCTTCCTATACACCAGAGAGTCGAAGACATAATTGTATATGTTCTATTTTATTTTATTTTTTAGTTATCAAAAAAATACTGCTTAAGCAAATATAGATTGCTTGAACAAATAGAAATTTATTAAACATTCAAAGAAATATATCAAAATGATGTAATTATTCAACGAAAAGTAACATAGAATACTAATTTTTAAAAAAATGACATCTCTGGCTCAATTTTTAGAAATTTTGAAAATAAACAAGAATTAATTGTTTAAATGATAACATAATGTTTTTTTTTAATTTACGACTCCAAAAAATGACAAAATACTGCATTTCAATCAAAAGATACAACTGTTTTTTTAATTTTGTGGGAATAAATAATACATTAAATAATTTAAATTTGTTTAAAAAATTGAAAATTGTCCATTAGTAATTATTTGTATGAAAAAGACGACGGAAATTGTTGAAAAGTAACAATAATACGTAAAAATGTAGTTTTTTCACTTTTGAAATTATTTAAATGGGATTTTGAAGTGCCCGGTGGCACGTGTTAATATTCGAATTTCGAAAAAAAATATGGATTTTCTTTCTTTGGAAATGGAAACTTTTGAGGGGGTGTCTTGCTCTAGAGTGAAAAGCGTTTTTTGAACGACCCTAATATCCATTGCTTGTGTAGTGAGGCAAAAAAAACGTCCATGGAAAAATTGATTTTCGAAGACAATCATTATCCAATTTAAAATTTTTAAAACTTTTTTTAAAATGTTTAAACAAAATTCTCGGATTCAATCAAAAATAAATATAAAACTTAAAGCAATCATCCAAAAAAGATTTGCAGGAGCAACGCAAATTTAAAAAAATTTATTGAATTTGTTATAAACAAATAAGTGAATGAAAATGGTTTCGCGGGGATTAGCGGCGATTCCTCTCTTTATTCGCACTGAATTTGAACTATTCATAGAAAAAAAGAGTTTTTTAGTTGAATTAATAAAATTTTATAAACAATTAGTTATTTTAAAAGCAATTTTTATAAACAAATATTCATATCAGGTATTTTTGATGGAATAAATAAAGTTTTTTCCATGAAATCGATCATCTATTGCTTGAAAATGAATCCTAAGTATCATTTATGGTCACCAAATAAAAGATAATAATTTTTTAAACTACCTTAATTAACAAATGCGCTATTTGGCTATTTTCGGAGGTATAAACTTGACTTTTTCGAGGCAATTAAGAGTAAATAAGAAACTTCTTCCTTTTTAGGAACATTTCGATGACAGTAATAATTTATTATTTGCAAGCAACAATTGTTCAAACAAATTTTTATTATTTTGCGTATTTATAAATAAAATACCGCTTTTTCCCTAGAATTAACATCCAGTTATTTAGCAATGATAGTTTGCTATTAATCGTTAACATATGGTAATTTTTTAACCAAACTTAATTACCAAATCCATTATTTGACTATAGCAATTTGTGTTTTTTATTTATTTACTCAACTGTTAATAACACATTTCTTAACTTTTTTGTTAGTTATATAACGATCCAATATTTTTATTTTTATCAACAAGGTACTAAGCAAATTTTTCTTGGCTAATGCCTTTGTAAATTAAATTTTTTTTTCTTGTTGAATATTTCCTGTTTTTCAGATTCGAAAAGTCAAATTAAGAGTTCTTTTTTTCGGTTGAAAAGTCTCCTTTCAAATTTCAAGTTAGGAATTGATTTATTTATTGAAAATGGTATTATTCGGCTCAATTTTGGTGTTATTTCAGCCAGAATTATTTTACAGAAAATTCATCTGTTTCTCTAGGAAATTCAACAATTTGGTAAAAGATTCCACTATTTGATAGAAAATTCAAATGTTGTCGAAAATTTTAGCTGATAATTGATTCATTTTAGTTTAAAAATTCAACTATTTGGTTGAAAATTAAATAATATTATTTGCTAGAAATTAAACTCCTTGGTTAAAAAATTCAACTAATTGATTAAAAATGTATGATTTTTGTTGTGATTGCTTTTTTATAGTAAAAAATTATCCTTCTGAGTGTAAAATTTAACTTCTGTGTAGGAAGTTCAACTGTTTTTTATCAAACTATCTTTTTCATTAAAAATTTAGCTACTCCATTTTCGGGTACTAAGTGATTTTTTTAGTTTAAAAAAAAAACAATTATTTTCTTTAAACTTAATTTAATATGCTCACAATTACTCTCCTTAGTTTCAAACTCAACTAATTGTTTGAAATGTATGTTTTTTGTTAAGAATGTGTCTTTTTTAGTAACAAATTAATCTTTTTAGTGAAAAAATTCAACTGCTGCGTATAAAGGTCAACTGTGTATATAAAATTAGATTTTTTATTTTAAATTTCTTGTTTTTTTTTCAATGAAACTCTAGCAATTTAATTTTTGGTGAATAATCAATCTTTTTATTTTAAAAAAATAAGTTTTTGATTAAAAATTAATGTAATTTATTGAAAATTTTTGTTTTTGGTAGACAATTAGGTTTTCATGGAAAGTTAGTTAGATTTTGGTTAAAATTCTAACTGGTTTGTAGAATAATTTGCCGTTTTTTCTTAAAAATTCAACATCTGTGTTGAAAATTCGTGTATTGTGTTCAAATTTTTTGTTTAGAAAATTGAACTTTCTTGTTTAAAATTAGTTTTTTTTTTAAACTTTTTAATCTAAAATTTTAAATAATTTATTTTTAGTTTGAAAGTTATGCTTTAATAGTTAAAAATTCAACTATTTTATAGAAAATTTATCAATCCTTATAAAAATTGGTCCGTTGATTAAAAGAACGTCCCTTATTTGTTGAAAATTCATATTTTTCGTGGAGAATTCAACAATTTTGTTATTGTTACTCACTTGTAGAAAACTCGTCTTTTTGGCTTCAATGTTTAAATATTTTGTAAAAATTCGTTCGCTTAAATAGAAAATTCATCTTTATGGTATAAAAAAGCTCCTTTTTCTCGTTGAGAAATAAACTTTTTTATTGAAAATTTGAATATCTTTAAAAATCGAACTTTTTGGCTTGAAAATTTACCTATTGAGGTAAAAGATTTACTATATAATTCAAAATTCGTCTTTTTTACAAAAAATAATCTTTTTGGGTTGAAAATTCATCTCTTTGTTTGAAAATATTGAAATCTTTGACAATTAAAGTGTTTCATACATTGAATGTAATATCGTATTTACATTCATTTTATTGAAAAGATTTTATTCCTCTATTAGTCACAATTAGTAGTAAATAGCGATTTACGACTATTGAGGTAATTATTTAACTGTAAATAATTGCGGTTATTAAGAATTGCACCTCTAATTATTCAACGCAATTTATTGCAGTTTTTTAAGCTTAATTATGCATCCTTGAAGAATATCGCGCATTCTCCAATTTGCCGTAGATTGAAGTTTAGAGGATCTTTAAAGTATTTTATGACATTCAATATAATAATTTCCGTAAAAATTCGCCTTTCTTTTAACAAAAAAGATGAAATCTCTACAAATAGAAACGAATTTTTAACTAGATTTAAATTTTCAAAGAAGAAGCTTAATTTTGTACAACAAAAAATTATTTCTTAAAAATCACGTAAATTTTCAACCAAATCTGAACTTTTAAACTTGAAAAAAATCAGTTGTAACTCAAAATGGAATAATAAAATTTTCACTAACAAAAAATTAATTTCGATAAAAAAAACTAACTTTCTGCCCGACAGCTCAATTTCTCACTAAATGATTGAATTTTGAACCAAATAGCTGAATTATTCGTTGATAATTAATTTTTAACTAAAAGGGGAATTTTCAACAAGGTAGTTCAACTTTCATCCAAGGAGTTAAATTTTTAATTAAAAAAAAAATGTTATCAGAAAAATTTAATGATTGATAAAACTAATAGAAAAAAGAATTTAATTTTTAATAAATAAAAAATAACTGAATTTATCCAGAGAATACGAATGTTCAACCAAATATTTAAATTCCGAATTAAAGCATAATAATTTATAAAAAACAGGTTCTATTTTTATCAAAAATAAATTCATTCCCTTTCAAAATCATGGATTTTTAACCAAATACGGGACTTTTCAATCAAACAATGGAACTGTCAAATATTACATAAAAATTCAATTTTTAACCCGAAATGGAATAGTTTAATTATTAATAGAAAAAAATGAATTTTCAACAAAGGAAATGAATTTTCAACAAAGCAGTTCAACTTTCGAACAAATAATTTAATTTTGTACCAAATCGTTAAATTTTCAAAAAAAAGCTCATCTTTAACCGAAATAGAATAGTTTTTAAACAGACATATTTGAAAATTAATCTGTTTTGGTTGAAAATTAACTCCTTTATTGAAAATTCAACCATTTAGTATTCAATTCAATTAATTGTATGAAAAAGAACTTTTTCGAATTTATTTCAATTAAAAATATAAGGAATTAATCTAATAAAATTATTCAATACAATTATAATTCAAACAAAATAGATATTTAAATATCAATAAATTATAAAATTGAAATTTTTATTTCCTTAATAATGATATTTGACATTATTTGGCATTATTTTTAAGAAAAAAAGATTAAATTTCTATAATCAGAGATAATTTTTGAAATTAAAAAGACGAAAGTCCAACAAAATAGTGTGAATTTTTTAAAAGCCACATTTTTAGTCAAGAAAGAAAATTTTCTTTAAATAATAGTACAAACTGATTAATTCATTTGTCGAGATGCGAGAAGCTTCAGGTGATTGCAAAAAAAGCGTTTTTCGTCGTAATAGACAAAGAAAAGGGAGATAAAAGAAACTGGAAAAATTAGAGATATTTTCTCCGAAAATTCCTAGATGTTTCCGAACTGCACCAGGGGCCGCATTAACATTTTTGAATTCAAATACATAATATTGCGCAAGATACTCAACTGAGTACTCGCGTACTGCGGCACTATTTGAGTTAGTGGAAAATTACTAACAATCAGTAGTTTTCTACGATTTCTAATTTGAAGCGTAAATTTTCATTTCAAACATTTTGTTTTATTTATAATTTATCAAATGTTTGCTACTTATTCGATTGCATGCTGTAAAAGATTTTTTTTTACATTAGGATTGTTAAAATTGATATGAAATATAGCTAGTTATGTTAAAAGTGAAATCCATAACGATAACGTGACAACATGCTGAGCAAGACTTTTGTGTTAAGCAGTATATCTCAAATTCACTCATGCGTGTTTTATGTGAAGTTCAGATTCTGACAATGTATTTTACACGAAAATGTACAATTTAAGAAAGTAAAATAATCATCTTCATAGAAAAGGTCTTACTTTTCATTTAAAAAAGATATTTTTATTTCAAATTAATAAATTTTCTGTTGTTAAAACAAAAATTTTGTATTTTTATGATACTTTTTATCCCTATTTATCCACTAAGTGTACGGAACATAATTCATGAGAAAAAAATTATATTTTCTCTTCAGTCTGCAACAGTTGTGTTATTTTGAACCAATTTTAATAGCCAATATCTGACGGCACAGCTACCTTATTATAGTTCAGATTTCAAAACGAAATCAATTATCTGTCATAATATATATTTTACTTGTCCGAGTTGCACAGACGGACACGGCAGGGGTTGCTCCTTTCATATTAAAACGTTCAGGTTTTCTTGCATGAAATAAAATTTTATATAGCTACAATATACACAGGTATAGGTACCATATTAAATTTAATACGAAATTCTCAATACTTAAAGCCGACATGTATTGCATTTTCAATCAAATAGTTTAATTTTTTACAGACTAACTAATTTAAGAGAAAACACATGTAAAGCAAAATAATTGAACTTTCAAGAAAAAGAGACGAATTTTAAGCAAAATAAATAAATTGATGTTATGTGTTTTTCGTCTACTGTTTAAAAATCAATATTTTTTAATATTGATTTTTCATTTTTATGTTGGGGAAAAATTGTGTCTAGCATAAAATTTAAGAATATGTCATTTTCTTGTTCGAGAAATTAGTCTTAAAAGTATAAGGAATTACGTCGTAGATAAAAAACACCTAAAATCACTTTATTTAATACATTTATCTGATTGTCAACAAAAACATTAAAATATACAATTTTTACAAATCTAGTTGCATTATTAACCCACAAAGATGAATTTTCCACTAAATAATAATTTTTTTTACAAAATGGTTGAATTTCGAACAGACAATTAAATTTAAAAAGTAGTTATCAACCAAACGGTTGCATTTAAAACCAAATAGTTGAACTTTTAAGCGAAGGGACGAAGCAAACAAAATTAAACATAAACAAAAAAAGCTTTGCATTTTCATCCAAATAATTGAATTTTCAAGCCAAAAAGACATTTTTTTAAATTTCTTATATATTTTCTATTTCTTGTTGGGTTCTAAAGTTTATTTCTTAAAAATTCTCAGAATAAAATGTATAGATTCCTAAAAAAAATTTGATTTTTAGATATAATTTGGTCTGCAAAAATACATAAATAAATATAGTGACAAAATTAGCAATTTTAGGAATATGATCCAAAAGACAAATGTTCTATATAAAAAGAAAAATTGTCAACAAATCCGTTATATTTTTGACCAATAAGATATCTATTTAACAGAACAGTTAAGTTTTTAACAAAATAATTAAATTTTCAACAAAATAATTGGATTTTTAACTGAAATAATAAAAAGTTGAAAAAAAATTTTCTTAACAAATATGAAGTTTAACTTCGAACCAAGTAATTGAATTTTCAATAAAAAAATATTATTTTCTACGAAAACGATAATAGTTAATATATCAACCAAGAAAGATTTCGGTTGTAAACGAAAAATAGTCGAATTTTATTAAAAAATGTGTATTCCTAACGAAAAATGTAATATTTAATATTTCTACCTAATAAGATTTTCCACTTAAGAGAGAAATAAAAATTAAATCCAATTCTTAAGACTGAAAGGCGAATTTTCAACTAAAAAAATACTATTAGCTCAAAAAGAAGAATTTTCTATAAAACAGTTGAATTTTCAATAATAAATTAATTTTCTCAACTAAATACTTTAATCATGAACTCAGAACGATGCAAAAAACGATAACACTTTAAGAAAAAAATAATTTTCAACATATTTTGAAATTTTGAACCAAATCTTAAGTTTAAAAAATTAATTTAGAACAAATTAGTTCAACCAAGTAGCTGAATTTTCAACAAAAAGTATTATTTCTTAACGGAAAATAAAAAAGTTGATATTTCAATAAAAAAAGATTTTAATCGTAAATAAAAAACAGTGGAATTTTAAGAAAAAATAACTTTTATTGAAAAGTTTAATATTTCATATTTCTATAAAAAAAAGGTTTTTCAGTAAATGGAGTAAGACAATTTTATTTGAGTTGTTAAATGTTTATGACAGAAGGTGAATTTTCAAAAAAAAAAGATTAAGATTTTGAAGAAAAAAATACGAATTTTGTATAAGACAGTTTGTATTTCTTAACAAAAAGTTAATTTTTAACAAATAGTTACGTTCACAACCAGATAAATGGATATTAAGATAATAAAATGAATTTTAAAAAAAGTAGTACAATTTTCAACCAAGTGTGTAGTTTAATTTTTGAATAAAAAATAATCCTTTTTAACAAAAAATATAATTGTTGACAATTTACCCTAGACGATTTTGATTTCAAATAAAAAGCAGGCGAATTGAACCAAAAAAATAAATTCTGATTTGAAAATGTAATAGTTCAGATTTTTAGCAAAAAAGAATTTTCCATATAGCAGTTGAATTTTTAACAAAAAAGTTTTTCAAACGAAATAGTTGAATTTTAAACTGAAAAAGATCAATAAAAAAAAATAATTCCTAACAAAATAATTTAGTTTATATAAGAAATGTTATATTCAACTAATAACATGAATTTCTAACAAGAGTAGTTAAACCAAGTACTTGAATTTTCAATGTAAAATAGTAATTTTCAACAAAAAATATATTTGTTGATCCAATTGTTGAATTTTCAAGACAAAAAGGTAAATTCTTTACCAAACAGCTAAGCTGTAAACCCAAAAATATATGTTTTGTGCTGAAAAAGACGAATTTTCAACAAAACTGAAAAAATTTTAAACCGAAAATAAGAATCTTTTATAAAAAGTCGAATTTGAAACAAAAACAGTTTATTTTTGAAAAAATAGTTGGATTTTAAACTGAAAACTATCATTCGTCAACTAGAAGAAATAATTTTTAACAAAATATTTACGTTTTTAACCGAAGAGATAGATGTTCAATTAATAAAATAAATTGTTAACCAAGTAGTTCAATTTTTAATTAAGTACTTAATGTTTCATTAAAAAACAATATTAATTTTAAACGAAAAATATAATAGTTGATATTTCACTAATTTCACACCAAAAAAGATTTTAATTTTTCAATAAAAACAGTAAATTTCAACCCCAAAAAAGAATTATAATTAAAAATATAATAGTTGATATTAATAACAACAACTGATTTTTAAGGAAGAGAAAACAAATGTCAATCTAATTCTTGAATTTTTAAGACAAAAAACGACAATTATAAACTATCAGTATTGAGCCTAAAATCGATTTGTTAAAATTTCAGCCAAGCGAACTAATCGCCAATAAAGAAAATTTCACAGAAAAACTAAATCTTTATCCACATTGTAGAACTTTAAGGCAAAGGGATGAATTTTGAAACGAAAATGCAAGACTAAACTTTTAAATCAAAACGAATTAACTTTCACCCAAAATAGTTGGATTTTCTTATTTAATTATATTAATTTATTTTGCAAATAAGAAAAAAGAGTAATTAATTTTCTGAGGTAAGAGATACGGATCAAAATCGTGATCCTTCCTGTGGAGTGATCTCTTCTCGTGACTATCTGAAAAGATTAGGTCGGCAGTGTTAGGTCAGTCGGGCGGCAACGAGCCGTGCTAAATTTCTTTTTTTTCTCCTTTTTTTACCTTTTATCCCGTTTGAGAGACTCGGGAAGGCTCGATCCCGTCACCCCAGCCCTTTTTCTCGCCACCCAAGCTTCATCGCACCTTCAACTGCCGTGTAATTCTGTTATACCTATCTGAAATTAAATAAATTCATTTCACGCCCTGTCAGCGCGCAATTATTTTTAGATGCGGCCATCTTAAAGTCCGCTTCGTTCCATGACTAACACCTCGACCCCTCTGGCCTGAACTCGGGAGCACGTCCGCGAACGAACGTGCAAAACGCGATAGAGGAACAGAGACCGATGCGACGCGACGGACGGACGTCCATCGCAAAACGAAATTGAACGATCGTCCGGCTGCGCATCTACCGCTGCAGCAGGCCAGATTCTGACTTTCTGAGAGCAGGTTTTGAGCACAGAATTGCGCACGAGAGAGTGAGGATGCGCACTTGAGAAGATAGAGTAACAATCAAAATAGTAATCACAATGAGCAATGTCGTCGCTCAAGTCATGAGGATGAGTCAATGTGAGGAGATGGGGTTAATTTCAGGGATCCTGTGCTGACCTCGGGCATGGTCCATGATTTTCTCTGTCGGAGAAGCTTATTGTACGATTGAAATTGCTTCTTTGGGATCGTCCATAAACTACACGGAGAAAAATGGTTGGCCAGCCTGAAATTCTAGAATGTCAGGCTGACTTTATTTGAGCTTTATCTATGGGAGCGTACCATACGTGGAGTATCAATATTTGACGGTTAGTTTCACTATGATCCTATAAGTATGTAGTTTAGTTAGTAGTTTAGTTAGACTTAACTTTTTCACGAAATTAACTAAGAATATCTTCACGATGATTCTTCGCGGTAAAAATTTGAAAATTTATAACAATTAATAGTCATTTAAACAATTTTCATACACAAATGTAGAGTTTTGCTTCTTAGGGATCGTCCATAAACTACACGGAGAAAAATGGCTGGCCAGTCTGAATATCTAGAATGTCAGGCTGACTTTATTTGAGCTTTAACTATGGGAGCGTACCATCCATGGAGTATCAAAATTTGACAGTTTCACTATGATTCTATAAGTATGTAGTTTATTTAGACTCAACTTTTTCATGAAATTAACTAAGAATATCTTCACGATGATTCTTCGCTATGAAAATTTGAAAATTTATAACAATTAATAGTCATTTAAACAACTTTTATACACAAAGGTAGAGTTTTGCTTCTTAGAGATCGTCCATAAACTACACGAAGAAAATTGCCTGGCCAGCCTGAATAACTAGAATGTCAGGCTGACTTTATTTGAGCTTTAACTATGGGAGCGTACCATCCGTGGAGTATCAAAATTTAACAGTTTCACCATGATTCTATAAGTATGTAGTTTATTTAGACTCAACTTTTTCACGAGATTAACTAAGAATATCTTTACGATGACTCTTCGCTATGTAAATTTGAAATTTTATGACAATTAATAGTCATTTAAACAATTTTCAAACACAAATATATTGCAAATATATTGCTTCTTTAGGATCGTCCATAAAATACACGGAGAAAAATGTCAGCTGACTTCATTTGAGCTTCAACTATGGGTTGACGATCCTATAAGTAGGTACTTTAGTCAACAGTTTAGTTGACTCAACTTCTCTATTAAATTAACTAAGAATGTTTCCACGATGACTCTTCGCTATGTAAATTTGAAAAATTATAAGAATAACTTAACATCTTAACAATTTTCATACACAAACGTACAGTTTTGCTATTTTGAAATAATTACACTAAATTTTTGTTGATGGAATCAACTAATATTGCCCTTCCATTGACTATTGGCCCTATACCTATAATGTCCAAATTAAAAATAACTATTAGGTATTAAAGAAATTTTTATAAATAACAAAAGTATCAGAGGACTATTTTTTAGAGAATTCGAATTTCGCTATATTTTCAAAAAATTTCCACTTTTTCTCGTTTGTACACGTCAATGTGAACTGAATTAATGGAACCTAATAAGAAAATCCAAATAATTTTGTTTGAAAAGTCTACTTTAAAATTTTTGTTTTAGATTTAATCTCGGTTAAAAATTCTATACTATTTGATTAAAGATTTAAACATTTTTTGGAGAATGCAACTTTTTAATTAAAGTCATATTTTTGATTCAAAAATCCAAATTGTGTTTAAAATTCATATCTTGCTGTTGAATAATCAAACTGAAATCTTTTTCAAATGAAAATTCAAGTATTTTTGAAAATTTTTTATTTTAATTTGAAAATTCACCTAAATTTTAACTAAACTACCTATTAAACTTATGGTATATTTTTTAAATGCAGGTTGAAAATTATTTTTTGTCCCTGTAAATTCATATTTTCTGGTTGAAAATTCAATTTTTGGTCAGAAAATTCGTTTTTAGACTTGGAGGTTTAACCATTCAGGGGAACATTTTGTTTCTTTCATCAGGTGACATTTTAAATTATGAATTGTTTGCACCATGTTTCGTGATATAAATGATTGTTTAATAATAGGAAATAATTCTGTTATTAATATTTCGCTAGCGCACTCTAATTTTTAAACTTTCTTACATTTTTAAAGAGATAAGAAAAATTGAATTATGGGAAAAACTGATTTTGAAAAATTCGAAAAAAATAAGAAGCTTTTTAATAATGATGAATAATTTAAGGAGATTAAAGTTTTTTAAAGGTATCTGAAAAAATGTTAAGTGGTTTTTGAATTTATGTTAAAATAATAATTTGAGGTTTTAAAGATTTCAAGATTTATGGAAAAAGAATATGAAAGACTTCGAGGCGATTTTTAAATTTTTTTTTAGAATTTACAAAAATATTGCAGGGTGTCACGAGAATGACCAAAATATTTTCTAGATTCATGGGAAAATTTTAAATGATTGGTTTGTAATGTTGTAATGTTTCATGAAAATGAAATAATTTAAGTTCTTAGGAAAAATTAAAATAACTTTACTTTGAAAAAATAATTTCAAGAGATTATTTAAAAAGATTTCAAAATATTAAAAAAATTTCCAAAGAAGAATCTGAATAATTTTAAGACAATGTTTTTAATTTTGCAGAATTAAAAATAATCCAGAAAGAATTTAAATAATTTTTCAAGCCTGCACGGAGAAAACTAGATACTAGCAAATAGATATTAGAGATGTATATACTAACACTTAATATCTAGATGTTATCAGACAGCATCTCTAACTTTTTGGTTAATATGCGAGATATTACTGTCTAGTAACACAAGATTTTAAGGTTATAATAATCTGAGATGTTAAATTCAAGTATTAGAGATTTGAATCGTAAGTATCCGAGATACTAGAAATATATTTCCAGTGTTTGCGCACGCACGCGCTACGTGATTGGTCGCAGTTAGCATGCGACCGTTAGGTGCACTGCCATAACCTAAGCGCAAGGAAAACTCTGCCAACATTTGGACGCCACGTCGCAAGTATTTCATCTTCTTGTCGGAAGACATCCGAAGAAGCAAAAGGAATTTTAAAACGACGTTTTCGTGTACTTTTTAAATCGTATAATATTTTTGATCAGATTTGTGAAATGGAATTTTTGGCGTGTTTAAAGTGTGTGAAGCGTGAGCCATGCAGATTTGTTTTTCAGTGAGTATGGATCTTCTTCTTACATTTCTTTAAAATTCATAACTAAGGAAACCTAACCTCTGAATAAAAAAAGGCTTTAATCTTCAAATAAATTGTCGTACAACATAAGATTATTTCTTTTCCAGGTTCTCTAATCCTAAAGACGAACTCAAATGAAGATAGTTCTCAAAAAAGTTTACTGGACTACGCACCAATACGTAAGAGGCAAAAAAAGGGACTGACTTTGGAAGCGTGGAATTGGAAGCCACCTCTGAGGTACCGAAATGTCCAGAACCTAATCAATTTTTATCGAGATCGAATAGCATTTTGAAACCACTTCTGATATGAAATGATCAACCTTTTGGAAGCGATGTGAGTAACTATGAAGAGCCACCGATCTTTCCGAATGTAAGTTTGATATATTTTAATTTCTGTTCCTTATCTCAAATAGAAAACAAGTGCAGTGCGATTATTGCTTTTTTATATCTCACAATTTTTCAATTAAAATAAAAAATGAGCACTACCACAAAAAATTGTCTTATTATTATATTATTTTCGAAAATCGAGGTTATAAAATTGCTGGGTAGTTTGATATATTTATTTATTAAATACGCATGTTAAGTGTTGTGAATATTACATTTTTAACACTTCTTTTTAATCCCAAATTCACTTTGTTTTTGAGTTCTCAACAACTGAAAAGTGATGTTTAATTCTCATTATTTTTCAACAGTTTAGTTTTTGAAAAACACTAACATAACGTGATAATCAGTTGTTTTCATATTGTTCCAAATATAATTATTTTTGTTTGAAATAACAGATTTTCTGCGAAAACGTAAACATAATCAGAAAATGATTAACATTTTCTGATTTATATTTTTTCTTCATTTTTAATTCCAATAACTCACAAAGTAATCAACCTTATTTTAATCTTTGCAAAATTTTTCTAATTTTTAAGCTTTTGAAAAGTATCAATATCTCTGAAAATATTTAACTGGTTTTAAAGTTTTCACACTCATTTTTAAGGTAAGAATCCGTAAGCATGTCTGAAGCCTAATGATTTTTGAATAAAAACGTAAATTCCCAACGAATAGCACTAACATAATCTGGAATTGGTTAAGATTGTAAATTTGAGAATTTTAAAAGAAATTAATTTCATTTAATTTAAATGATTTTGTTTTTGAAATATCGATCTGAGGTTAACTACACCAAAATAACCAGGAATCATAAAATTTTAACTGTTTTTTAAAATCTATTTTTTTTTCTAATACCAATAATTAGCGATGAGAAACATTGACATAACCTAAGGATAAATTGTTATAAATAGTTAATCATGTTTCAAATTTAATTATTTTTGTTTAAGATAATTGATTTCATGCGAAAAAGTTAACATAACCTTTAATTGCTCCAAAAATAATTAATATTTCTCTTCTTATTTGTAGTTTTTAGCTTTCTTATTTTACTTCAATGATGATAGCTTATAAAATAATTAACCTTTTTAATTCCTTGTCTTCTTCCCGTTATTAAGGTAAAATTCAGCTTTTTTCAAAATGCCAATAATACGAAAAATAACTAATTTTTTACAATTCTTCTTTGTTTTCATTGTTGTTTCTTGTTTTATTCTACTTCTTCAATGTCAATAATTCGGAAAATAATCAACATTAAATTTCTTTGTTCTTAATGAAATATTTTTTTAAATTTTACATTTTTCTTCTTAATAGCACAATTTACACCTTTTTGAAGAACGCTTATAGCTCGGAAAATACTGTATATTTTTCTTCTTGTATTTCTTCTCTTGTGTTCTTTGTTGATTCTTGTTTTCGTTTTCTTTCTCCAAAATGTCACTAGTTTGGAAAATAATTAACCTTTTCTTATTTTTTTTTCTTCGAGTTTTTCTTTCTTGTTTTCTTCTTCTTTTTATCACATAACTCAGAAAGAAATCAACCCTATTTTAATGTCTAAAGATTTTTGAATAATAATATAAATTTTCAACTAAAAACACAGACATAATCTGAAATTGGTTAAGATTGTAAATTTATGAATTTTAAACCAAATTAATTACATTTAATTAAAATGATTTTGCTTTTAAAATATCGACCTGAGGTTAAACACTCCAAGCTAACTAACAAATGTCAATTGACTCATTTAGATTAATAATTTATTTCCTAATAAATCTTAGTATTCCATATAATTATTAGTAATAGTCACTGGATATTACTCTTCAACATCATATATAATAAACAGTAGCATGTTAGATAATTCACTGTAATATCTGAAATATTTAAATTTAACACCTTAGATACTTAACAGTAATATCAAAGATCTTTTTTCAGATTTTTCGCTTCTTGCTTTAATATCATATATACTTAGAATAAACATCGAAGACATTTATAATAAGTATCTCCCATATTTAGAATATGTATCTTGGATATTAAAGACTTAATATCTGCGAATATTAAATCTAAGTATCTAGATCGTTGTCCTATACTTAAGTTACAGATATGTTACGGTTTAGTATCCAGATACTAACTGCTAGTATCCAGTTTTCTCGGTGTAGAAAGCTTAGAAGTTCTAACAAGAATAAAAAAAGAATTTTGATATTCACCTGACAATTTTTAATAACTTTTTATTTAAAAAAATAAAATTTAAGAGAGAATTAACAGGGTTTTAAATATATCAAATAATTTAATATAATAAAAATTAAATATTTATCAATTTATTTTTAATAAAAAATGTCTCTTATGCTATAAAAAAAGGCTTTTCAACAAGATAATTAAATTGTTGACATAAAAGTTTAATTTTCAATATAAAAAGGTAAATTCTCAACAAAACAGTGTCATAGTTTATGTTTCAATCAGAAGAGATGAAGTTTATAAAAAAAGAATTTTGAAATCAGAAAGAAGAATTTTCAACAAATGAAGGTTTTTCACTTAAAAAATGCATAAAAATGTATCTAAATTGTAAAACTTTCAAGCCAAAAGACGTTTTTTTACTACAAAATTAAATTTGAAACATAAAATATGACTTTTTAGCAAAAAATTAATTTTCCACGAAACTGATGCATCTTTACCCAACACAAATGAAATTTCAAAAAAAGAAAATGATTTTTTTTATAAAAAAAGGAGAATTGTCGCTTAAAAAAGATCAATCTTAAAAATATTAGAGTCACATTTTTAGATGAAAAATTAATTTTAAATCAGAAAAAGGATTTTCCACTAAATAGTTACATTTGGAAATAAAAACATAAGCCTTCAATCAAAAAAATAATTTTTTAACAATGCCGTTAAACTTTCACCTAAGTAGTTCAATTTTAAATTAAAAAAAAGATTTTAAGAAAAAATTTGAATTTGCAACTAAAAAGGATGGCATTGATAGAAAATTCGTAAAATTTTCAACCAATTAATAAAATTTATAACTGAAAAGATAATATATTGCAGAAAGTATTTGTGAATCTGCAAAAATTATGCACTTGAGTGAAGGACCCCCGTCCCTTCCCCTCTTCCGCAACAAATTTAAAAAAAAATGTCTAGACCCCCTCGATAGTAGGATTAATTTTGTTATTGCAGATGAGAGACTGAGAGAGGTAGTGAGAGATACAAGTGTAATAAGAGGTTCTGATTTCTGAATGAGAAACGGGTTACCGATTAGTTTTAAAAATTAACTTTGCTCAAGGACGTACAAGAAAAAGGGCTGCAAATCAAAACAGACCTTAATCAAGATAGAGAATACACATAAACCAGAAAAAAGGAACGTGCAAATTGGATGAATTGTCTTGATAGAAATTGGCAGTCGCTCATTCATAATAAAAGTATAGAGGGCGCATGTACAATGTTCCAGGAAATCACAGTGACGAGCTCAGCAGGAGTGTGTGGTACTGCGGTTGTGGAAAGAATGACTGGTGATGCGTGGTATAATGACGAAATTCGCGGAGGCATTAGCAAAAAGATGTAAGCGTATCTAAGAAATTCGATCATCATAGAAAACTTAGAGACCAAGGATAAAATAAAACCGGAAGAAGAAAAATAAGAAATTATTTTATAGAGAAGTGCGCAAAAACAACAAATATTATAAGGTTCGTACGAAGTAAGCTTCGGGAAGTAGTGAAACAGTACGGAGTCAATAAATGGCTTCTAAAAGCAATAAAAACAATATGTGGAAGTAGCAAAGCGTCTGCTAGAGTAAAAAGGCAACTAAGTCAACTGATCAACTGAGTAACTGATCAACTGAGGCAACTGATCACAGAAAGTCGGGGAATTTCGGTACAAGGATTATGTACCAATCCTCCATACAGAATCGGATTTCAATCGCAGTAACAAAAGACACAAAAGGTACAAGCCAATTCCATCAACCTCGATTCCGATATTTCCAAGTACAGCGACTTCCAGTTCCAGAAGGATGGAAAATTGGCTCTGAAGATACATAATACGTATTAATGTGTGGTGTGCGACTTGTGAAGGGATCGTATGGAACCTGAGCGTATATACTGGGGCGGGGTGGTAGTGCATCTTCCGAGAGAGCCTCGTAAAATGGAAATCAATTACATCTACACTTAACCACTTTAACTGGTTTCGCCACGGTCCTAAAGCGCATCCAAGTCGAGAGAAGTGGAATCGAGGATTCGGCCCGAGCCAAGTCGACTGAAGCCGATCCGCAGCGAGGGTAGCCTGCGCAAATCTGAAAGCTGCTGCAGGACCATCGTGGCACGTAGCAGCCGGTGAGCACCGCTGGAGGCTCCTCTCCCTGTTTTGCGGCGAGCCGCAGATCATTCGTATCAACATAATTACAAGCTCGGAAGCCGCCTCTCTGTTTCTCTCACCTCGCTCCTCCCATCACAACATCACACACGTTCGCTTATTCCCCGACCCGACCCTGTTCGTAACCTGTGTCACCCCCTCCCTGCCTTCTTCACCCCACCTCAGCATCTAACCCTCTAACCCTTTCAACTTGCACCACCCCTTTCTAAACGGTTTTCATTTTTAGGGATCTTCTGAGTTCGATAAACTTATCTTGCTATTCGATTATAAATATAATTGAGAATTTAATTAGTATTTGGAATTTAATTAGCATTCATCAAGTTTTAAATTTTTTGCCACGATGTGGTGTGTAAAGCCTGTCAGCAGCTTGCACCACCCTTTTCTAAACAGTTCTGATTTTTAGATGTCTTCCAAGATTAATGAACTGATCTTGATATTCTTGGAAGGGGCCGTACTTAAATTACGTAACGGATTACAGGCCCTCCTTATGACACCCCCCCCCCTCCTGCGCCCAACACAATGTTTATACCCCCTCCCGCTCTCTTACTGTACGTAATTTTTAGTTTTGAGAAATATTTTGCTATAGTTATTACTGGTAGGATTAGGCAGGGTTTCCGAGAACTTCATTTTCCAAGTTCCCTCTGATTTTTCAAATTTTTCATTTTCCCTTATTACTAGCATTAAAATACCTGCATTTTAATCTTGACATACCTTTAATACAGAATCTTTTATAAACGGAGTAAAACACCATTTCAGTTACAAATTGAAAACTTATTTATTTATTTTAAACAAAAAACTGTCTTTTCTACTATAAAGGATGGCTTTTTACCAAATACTTGAATCTACAACAAAATAATTACATTTTTAACATAGTAGTTGAACTTTTAACCTAAAAAGATGAAATTTATTTAAAACAAAGAGTTTTAAAACCAATTAGATGAATTTTCAATATAAAGATTTTCCACTGAAGAAAAAAAAGTTTATCTAAATTTTTCAACCTTTCAGCCAAGAGACGAATTTTCTCTAGAAAAGTTGCATTTTGAAACAAAAAATACGAGTTTTCAGTAAAAACTTGATTTACCCCGAAACTGATGCATTTTCACCCAGTGAAAATAAAATTTCAAACTAAGAAATTTGTTTTGTACCAAAAAATGCGAATTTTTAACTAAAACAGATGAATCTTAAAAAATGGAAAAGTTACATTTGCAGTGAAAAATTTAATTTTATACAATAAAAAAGGCTTTTTCACACAACAGTTTAATTTTCAACCAAAGACATTAGCATTTAATCAGAAAAATAAGTGTTTAACAATGTAGTTTAACTTTTACCCAAGTTCTTAAATGTTTAGTTAAAATAGATGAATTTTCAACAAAATAGTTCAACTTTGAACCAAAGAGACACATTTTTTAACTAAGAATATGAATCCTCAACTATAAAATGAAATTTCTACTGAAACAGAAAAATTTTCTAATCAAAAATATCAATTTAAAAAAAAATTGAATTTTCTATTAAAAAATATTTCAGTTGACTTTTAACGATCAAAATACGATTCTTTAAACGGGAAATTAGTTTCTACGAAAAAAATAAATTTTTATTCGAAAGACGAAATTGGACCAAAAAGGATGACTTTTTAACAAAATTGTTCAATTCTCCATCAAATGGATGCATTTTTATTCAAAAAAATTAAATTTTACTTTAAAAAATGCATTTTTGTCCAAGAATAATGGAAATTCTACCAAAACATGTGAATTTTTTAATTTAAAAAAATTTGAAATTTTATTCAAAAAAGATTCCAGTTGACTTATCAGCAAAAAAATATGAATTTTTATCAAAAGCTGCGAATTTTGAAAATATATGTATATGAGCAACAAATTGTCTCGAAGTACGGTCTCTTACATCCTAAATTCATATATTTTTTATATATAAATATCTTTAATATGGAGAATAAAGCATGTCTGGATCTGACAGCACCATTTTCTAAACGGCTTTTAATTTTAAGTGTCTTTCAAATTGGATGGACTTATCTTGGTTTTAATTTGAAAATATAATTGAGAATTTAATCATAAATTTATGTAGTTTTGACATATAAATAACTTTTATATGAAGAATAAAGCATCTCTGGATCTTAAACCACAATTTTTGAATGGCTTTTAGTTTAAAGTATTTTTCGAATTAGATGAACTTATCTTGAATTAGAATGGAAATATAATTGCAAATTTAATTAGCATTCATCAAGTTTTTAATTTTTGACCACGATATGGAGTGTGAAGCCTGCCTGAAGTCGCAACACCCTTTTTTGAACAGTTTTAATTTTTAGTGGTCTTCCAATTTCGAAGATCTGAATATTAGATTGGCAATATTTTTAGGAATTTATTTAGCTTCCTTAGTTTTTAAATACTTGACAGCGATATGGAGGGTAAAGATTCTCAAGAATTTGCATTATACTTTTCTAAAC
Organism: Belonocnema kinseyi; assembly: GCF_010883055.1. Classification (NCBI taxonomy): domain Eukaryota; kingdom Metazoa; phylum Arthropoda; class Insecta; order Hymenoptera; family Cynipidae; genus Belonocnema; species Belonocnema kinseyi. The sequence goes on along the minus strand of NC_046665.1, from coordinate 104,772,286 downwards.
TGCTTTCATTTTTAGGGCTCATCTAAGTTGATGAACTTACCTTGATCAAATGATCATAGATTTATAATTTAATTAGGATTCATCAAGTTTTATATTTTTGACTGTGACACGATACGGGTCAAACGTTTAAGAAGCTTACACCACCCTTTTCTAAACGGTTTTGATTTTTAGAAGTCCTCCAAATTTGATGAACTTATCTTGATATTCTTGTGACATCATAAATGGATATCTTTTTAATGTATAAATAGCTTTGATATGGAGCGTAAAGCGTGTCAGGATCTTGCACTACTCTTTTCTAAAGATATTTTATTTTCAAATGTGTCTTCCAAGTTGGATGAACTTATCTTAATACTGGATAGGAAATATAATTGAGAAATTATTAATTATCATCAAGCCTTATCCTTTGGGCAAATTTATGGAGGATCAGTTTTTAATTTTTTGATTTAACATTTTTATCATATTTTAATGATGGTTTTATCATTTCCATGACATTTTAGATCTTGCAGCACTCTTTTCCAAACAGTTTTTGATTTTTGTGTATCTTCCAACTTCAAAGAACTGGCTATTAAACAGGGGAAGCAATCGGGAATTTAATTAGCATCATTAGTTTTTAATTTTTGGATGTAAGATATTGATCACATTTTAATAATGGTAGAATCTTTTTGCTGCCATTTTGGATCTTGTACCACCATTTTTTAATAACATTTTTTCATTTCTACATGTTTTCCAATACAGTACCTAAAAACACTCATTTAAAATGGTTCTGATTGTTAGGGACTTTGGGGCCTTCAAAGTTCGTAGAGTCTGATAATAGATTGAAAGGAATTTATTTAGCATCACCTGTTTTTACATTTTGGATTTAACATATTGATTACATTTTGATAATGTTTAGATCTTTTTGATGACATTTTGAATTTTGCAACACCATTTACTAAATAGTTTTCAATTTTTAGGTGTCTTCTAAGTTTAAGGAACTTGCTATTAAGTGAAAAAAATAATCGGGAATTTATTGAACATCATCAGTTTTTAAATTTTAGATGTAACATATTGATCACATTTTGATAATCATTGGGTATTTTTGATGACATTTTGGATCTTGTACCATCCTTTTTTTAACAGTTTTAATTTTTACATATCTTCCTAATTGCGTAAACTTATCTTGATGCTAGATTAGAAAAATAATTGAGAATTGAATTAACATGATCAAGTTTTACACTTTTGACCAAATTATGGAGGGTAAAGCCTGTCATTACCTAAATCACTCTATTCTAAGATTAGGAACTCAGAGGCCTTTTAAGTTTGAAACACTTGATATTAGATTGAAATGCATTTATTTATCATTATCAGTTTTTAAATTGTGGACGTAACATATTAATCACGTTTTTATTATGTATGGATCTTTTTGATGGTATTTTTGAACTTATGCCACTCTTTTATAAACGGTTTTTGACTTTTGGGTGTCTTCCAAGTTACATGAACTTATTTTGATACTAGATCAAAAATTATGATTGAGAATTGAATGAGCGTCGTCAAGTTATATATTTTATTATATGAATATGGAGAATAAAGACTGCCAGGACCTTAAATCACACATTTCTATATGGTTATGCTTATTATTGATTTAGAGCTTTTCAAGTTCGAAGAGCCTGATATTAGATTGAACATATTGATAACATATAGATCACATTTTATTCGCATCATCAAGTGTAATATTTTTAACTGCGATAAGAAAATTAGAGCCTGCGGAAACCTCAAATCATCATTTTCTAAATGGGGTTTTGATTTTCAGGTGTCTTTTAAGTTCGAAGGACTTGATATTAAATTGGCAAACTAATTGTTAATTTATTTAGCATCATCAGTTTTTATATTTTTAATGTAACATTTTGATAAAATTTGATGAAGGTTGGACAATTTTGATGATATTTTACATCTCCCACCACCCTTCTATAAACGGTTATGATTTGCAGGCATCTTTCAAGTCTGATGAACTTAATATTTGGAATTAAATAATCGATCATTTATTTACTCCATCAATTTACACATTTTTGATCGAAATATGAAGGGTAAAGTTTTTCAGAACCTTCCCTTTCATAAACGCTTTTGATTTTCCGGGGGTTTTCAAGTTTAATTTCTTACAAAAATCCTCAACCTACTTCCTTTAACAAATAAGTTTCAAAATTTCAGTTATCATTCGCAAAAGTCCCAGATTGGTTAAATGAAGACAATCAACTGTTATCTAAAATCCTGGGGATCATAAATAAAAAATGTCCCTTATATTAAAATTACAGCTTCCTACAGTCAACTCAATTCCTCACGCCTCATTTCGATAATGCCTAAAAAATGAGCATCTGAAATTTTATGTGGATGAAGCTCGTCAAGACATTGATTGATTTTCCTCCGATTTCTCACGCTTTCGATCGACTTTTCATCCCCCGAGGCTCACGTCTAGGCCATACCCTTCAGAAAATAGAAATATAAAGTTCAACTTCAACTCGGAGGTCTCAGATTCATTGGATCAGAACGGTAGCATACAATTAGATTGATTTATCGGCGTTTATTTAAATTGGGAGCCATGGTTGTACTATCAGGGCTTCCGCAAGGTGTCCTCGAGCTGATCAGGTGGATCTGGCGGATTTCCGCTGTTGCGGCAAAACGCTGCAGCTATCCTGCTATATGATATTATACATGGAATATAGGAATACGTCGCTGGCAGCGTTTCAAGCCAACTTCTTGCTATGATATATTATAGAGAGCCACCGCAGGCAGTCTCGCATTATGCACGGATGCGTTACGCTTCGAATGGATGAATGTATAATAACGTATAACGCCCAAGTGCGGTGGCAGAAACACATCAAACTTGAAAGGCGTTTGCCAGGCTTTAGTGAACCTCTATTGAACTTCTGTCGACCAGATTTTAACGAGACCTTGGTAAATCGTCTCTGGTTAGGAACTTTATTCTGATCAGCCCCGTGGCACTCTGAAATGAAGATGACGGAAATATTGACCGCGACCGAGGGTGGCGATGGTTGTACTTTTAGGCCGAAAATTATTCAAATGCATGGGAAAAGTGTCAGAAATGTGGAATTTTATGCTTTTTTAATTATAAAAACCAAATTTTTAGAATATTTTTGCTTTATTAGTTTAGAATAAAAATTGTATCAAGATTTCGTGGTTGTAATGAACACGAATAATGATGTAAAAGTCTGTTATTACATTCTCATCCTGATGAGAACACTGTAAAAATGTTTTGAAATTTCAATCAATTTTATTTAGAAAAGTGTTTGATATTTCAAAACTTCGGTCTTTGAAATAAAATTAATACGTATTTGATTGAAAATTGCAAACTCTTTTTGTCTTAAATAAACTTTAGGACTTGCCCCCCGACCAGTAGCGTTACGGTAGATTAGTCGGGGGCTAGTCAGGTGCCCAGACTTATCCTAGTCGGGACCTGATCGGGTACTAGTATGGGTCATATGATAATATATCCGCGTCGAATATCAACTAAACTCCCCAAAATTTGTGGAACATCCCCTAAAAGTTTGTCAAAATACTTATTATTTACGGAAGTCTCCATAAACTTTTTTGAAATATTATAAGTGCTCTAACTTAAACAAGATTTAATAGGAAACATATCCTACGCTAAAAAATGCATAAATTTATGTAAATAAAATTCCCAAAAATTTGTGGAATATTAAAAAAAAAAAACTTTCGCTGGTAGCGAAATCTGAACTGTACCGTGCTTACTAATTTACTACTGGTATACTGCTCTTTACTGATTAATCAAAAATTTTTCTCTTTCCAATTTCAACTACCTGAAGGATTAGACTTTATTTACATATGACAAGCCTTTCAGATCAATTTAAAAATAAGCATCTGTACAAATTTAGAGTCTTATGACTTTCGGCGGACTTTTGACCTACATCTATATGTATCTTTTTCAATATGGATTTTCTTAAAATTCCATACAAACAAGTAAAATTATTGTTAAATATATTCTTAGTGTTTTAGAATAAAAAAAATCATTAGTGAACAAAAAGGCCCGTCTAGCCCTTGACCAACCACCGACCAGTCCCCGACTGAAATTTTGACAACAAAAAGGCTAACTAGTCCCTGACTGGGTACTTTGTCCAAATTAATAACCCGACTAGCCCGCGATTAGTTCCCGACTTGTAATAGGGCCAAATGGGGTTATTTCCACACGGGTACCTTACCCTTAATTCATATAAATGGGTTTGAGATTCCCAACACCAATAAATAGAATTTAATAAAATTTTATCTTAATTTATGTTAATACAATTTTGTATGAAATTTAAAACATAACGTTCTAAAATTTGATACTTATTTACTTTAAAAATAGGTCATGGTTCAGAAAACTAACGCTAGATGGCTACGAAACGTTTTCTCGAAACAGACTTTGTAGCAATAGTATATAAGAAATCGACGGTTGCTGAATCCATTTAGGCTGGTTTCCTTTCATTTAAATGAATAAATCTTTCGTCACTTATTACAGATTTTAGCGGAAGGGAAAAAATGAGTCTAAATTAGACTGAAATTTGTTGCAGTAATTTTCAAATAGACACATAGTGTTTAAATTCCCAATTAAATTAGTTGGAATTATTATATAAATTTATAATATATTCAAAAAAATTTATTTGAACATGCATATGAACATGCTCAAAATTTCAAATAAATTGGTCGGAATTAGTGACAAAATCTATGGAATTTCCAATAAGTTCGTTTGAGAATTCAAACTTTTCTGTTTGAATTTGAAAGAAATATTTTTATAAATTCATACACAGAGTGTTTGAATTTTTTAATAAATCAGTTGGATTTAATATAAAAATGTATGGAATTTAAAATACATTTGCTTGAAAATTTAGACACTTTCTATTTGAATTTTCAATCAAACGTATTTTAGAAATAAGATAATTGTATATGATAATTGATTTACATATTATTGCATTGAATTTTAAAAATAAATTTTTAACAGTTTATTTAAAATTCCACCTTTCCGGTTTCCATCAAATCTCCACGTTTGAAGACCCTTTGATTCAGAAAAAAAAGACTTTTATGAAGGTATCTGTCCTTCTGTCTGTGGTATGTAGTCTGTACTCTGTATCATGTAGGCATGATAACTTTCAAAAGATTGATCAGATTGGATTCTGCTTTCGCATAATTTTTAAGGTCTAAAAAGAACAAACGAGTTTATAAACCAGCTATTTTAGATGAAAATTCAAAAAGTGAGCGTATTTTCAACATTTTTGAGACCATATTTTTTTGAAGGTTTACAAATTCTCTCAAGGGCTATTTATAGTACTCGAAAACTCGAACAATTCATTCTCATGACTTTCTTTTGATTAAAAAAAATTTTTTACAATTATAGCACTTTAAAAATCTAAATCTTTTAGAATATTTTTGAAAAGTTGAAAATTAAAATTTTGATCTTACAAAAAATAATAAAAAGTCAAAAATTCCATTTTGCGGTCAAAATAGGCAAGACACGAAAAATAATGAATTGATTAAAATCGCGCCCTGAAAAGATCTACAAATTTTTCATTAATCACTTTTTGATAAAACGCGTATTTTTTGTTTCTAGTCGTAAAAATCAAAATAAAAAAATGTAAGTTTTTAAAAATGAAATGAGCTATAAAAAAAGGTAACAGAAATTTTCCATGATATTAATGAAATAATTTATTAAAGTTGTATTTAAAAAATTGGAAAATATTATAAATTCGTTACAAATTGGTAGCATGAATTTTCAATAATATTAAAAAAGCAATGTAATAAAAATGTTATCAATAAATTTGAAAATAGTTTAAATTCATTACAATTGTTTATAAAGATCGCAATATTTTTTGTTCACTTTGAAAATAATTGACAAAAAAGTGTTTCACTATAAGAAAAAATTTTTTTACGAAAAACACGGATTTTCAATTGATAGAAGAAGTTTTCAACAAAATAAAAATAGTGTTTACCAAATAGTTTAATTTTTAACAGAAAAGATGTGTATACTAAAAAAATTAACTCTCGGCTAAATAGTTTCATTTTTATACAAGAAGATTAAGTTCCTACAAAAAAATCTTAATAAAGTACAAAAAGGACGAATTTTTAATCAGATAATTAAATTTTATACAAAACTCATGAATTTTCTACGAAATAGTTGAATTTTGAATCAAGCTGTTGCGTATCTAATAAAAAAATATAGACGAATTTTCGAAGAGAGTTCATTTTTTAATTAAGAAAGATTTTTGATTGAATAAAGAAAAAAAAATCGAGCTTAATTTTTTACCTAAATTGAAAAATTTTCTACAAAATACATACATGATTAGCCTAATAGTTGAATTTTTAACCAAGAAAATAAACTTTCTACCATACAAGAAAGATTCTCAACAAAATTCATAAATTTTTAACAAAGTAGTTGAATTTTCAACCAAGAAGATTATTGTCTACGAAAAAGAAGAATTTTCGAAAGAATACAAAATTTTCTACTAAATAGTTTAATTTGTAACTAAGAAGAATTTTTTTTGAACTAAAAAGACAAATTATAAACAAAATACGTACTTTTTTAGAAAATAGTTAAATTTTCAACTAAGAAGATTATTTTCTACAACAAAGAAGAATTTCTTAAAAAATAAAAAATTTGCAACACATTAGTTTAATTTTTAACCAAGAAGATTAATTTTTCTCCAAAAAAGACAAATTATTAACAAAATGCATAAATATTTTGCAAAATAGATGAATTTTGAGGAAAGAAGATTAATTTTCTACGAAAAAGCATCAATTTTCTTCTAAATATCTGAATTTTGAAACTTAAAAGATCAATTTCTAAACCTAAATGAAAAAAAAAAACGAATTTTCTATACAACAGTTGAATTTCTAACATTTGATTTTCATACTTAAATGTTGAATTTTCAAGTCACAAAGACGAATTTCATCAAACTACTTGAATTTTCATCAATAAGTGAATTTTTAAAGAAATAGTAAAATTTACAGTTGAAAAATATAATTGTAAACTAAAAAATGAATGTAAAAGAAAATAGTTTAACTTTAAACCAACGATTTGAATTTCCAACTTAACAGGATAAATATTTTTAAAAAATTTAATAGTTAATTTTTCAACGCAATAATATTTTCATTTTAAATAAAAAACATTTGAATTGAACCAAAAAAATAAGCATTTTAAATAAAATACTGGAAGTCTAAACTAAAACCGATTAATTTTCAACCAAAAATTACAGGAAAAAAATTATTTTCAACAAATTTCATAAATATTCTAACAAATAGTTGAATTAAGTAATTAAGTAGCGTTTTAGTTTTTCCAAATTTAATTTGAAAATGAAGATTAAATGCAATTAATTTTTATATAGGAATTGAAAAGTAAGTATCTAATGTGCTCCTGAAGCGTGTTTAAATTTTCCTTGCACTTCCTTTTTATTCCCTTACACCCCATGCCCGTAAACACTCAACTGCGGGTGGCCGAGGTACCTACAGTTTAAGGTGGGTTCCGAACCACCAAAAACGACAGCTTCAAGTTCTTAACTAACAAAAATTCGATTAGCAACTTGTGGCTCACATGTGGATCGCATTTTAAGTTTCCGACTTAATCCCTGAAAAAAGAGCAAATAATTAAGTAGCGTTTTAGTTTTTTCAAAATATAAATTGAAAATTACTACTAAATGTTATTACTTTTTTTTACTGAAATTGGAATGTAAGTTTCTAATGTTTCCTCTAAGCCTAAGGGTCAGCATTCTCTTTGTTCCTCTCCCTTCATTCCTTTAAACTCCCTACCCCTCTTCACATACCTACACACACTTACTAGGTGGAGGGCGAGGTATCTACAGTTTGCAGTGGGTTCTGAACCACCAAAAACTGCGGCGTTAAATTTTCAGGCGCAAAAAGTGTAATTAGCGACTTATTCACATGTGGATCACGTTTTAAGCTTCCGACACACTCCCTAAAAAAAAGAGCAAACAATTAAATAGGGTTTCTTTTTTTTCGAGACGTTCTGTCAACGTGGATTGATAGCTCGCGTCACCACACAACAATTTTCGCTCATTTCAAAGGCACCTTGTATAATGTATGTATATCCTCAGTAAGTTTATATAGCTGTATCGGGTATATAAGGAAGAGAAGAAAAAGGGAAAAGGATCAGGAGCCACCCACGGCGACCCAGCAGCCGTCCCGTTTCGTTTTTCGAATACCATGGATCCTATGGCATCTCATACCATTCCTTTGCTTCCTCCACCCTCTCTCTACTTTCTATCTTCTATCTCTAACATCCACCACCTTCCTCTCTCTACTCTCTTTTACATTTCTCTCCTCTCCTTTTATTCGCCTTCTTCTCTCCTTCTATCGCTTTCATTTCATCTCCCTCGTTTTTATATTTTTTCTTTCTTTTAATCTTTTCTCTCTCTCTCTCTCTCTCTTTTAATCTCTTCTCTCTTGTTTTCATCTCTTCTCTCTCGTTTTCATCTCGTCTCTCTCATTTTCATCTCTTCTCTCTGCTTTTCATCTCTCTCCTCTCCTACCGACTCGATCCGGACGGTCCCGCGCGTCGCTACTTACTGATATTTATTGCGCCCAGAAATGTGTATGGGTCGTCATAAATCTCCGCATTCACACGGAGCTTCTAATTTACATATTCTCCGTTCTCTCTCCTTCTTCGTTGCTCATGTGCGACGCTCGTATAGGCAGTTGTCCTTTGTCTTGCTTCTTTCCTCAAGAAAAAAGGCGGATGAGGTGAACGTGGTGGATGAGGAGGGCGATCAATCTAAGGAAAATGCGGAATGTCTGGTAACACCTCTACAACGAGGAACATTAATGTCGATGGAATTGAGGCCACGGTGAAGTGAATTACTTTATACTAAATAAATAAATATGTGACATATGAATTTGTAAGTCTCTTCGCCTGGGGCGATTGCTAGTGATTGATCAGCAACCTGTGTAGAAAGAATATTGCCGGACCAACGTTTAGAAACAATTTTAGAAATGTAAGGAGGGGGGATAAGGCCTAAAAAACTATGGTCGAAAACAAGGGGGGGGGGGGTGTCAAAGTAACGTTACGAACTTTCCCATGAAAAAACCGCCCCATTGGTTCCGATTTCGATTAGGGTAATAGTCAAAATCTCACTAGAACAGCTGGACTAGTAATTTCTAATCAGGACCCTTAAAGTTACTTCTTAAAATTTGCATTCCTTATGGCTAAAAAAACTGTGTGCGTCTAGTTAGGTCCTAATCTTATGTTTGAGGTAGGCTTTAGTTAGTTCCTGTTTAAGATAAAAGAATCAACAAAATTCTAGGTATGCACTGGCCGGGCCTTAATTAGCATACCCTAAATGTACTTTCTGAAGATGATAACTAAAATTGATTTTCTAGCTAAATTTTTAATAAATAAAGATTAAATAGTAGTTTTAGTAAATTCTATTTATTATAGATACTGAAATGGGGTGCATAAATATAACCAAAAAAATGTAAGTTATGAATGTTTACACCCCTCACAATAACTATTTTGTTTAAAATAAAGATAAAATTTTCTTTAAAATGTTAAATATAAATTGATAGTTAAATTTGTACGGTGTATGTGAAAGCCAGTGAAAAATAATGAAAATAATCATTTGCCATAGTACCTCTCTTATAACCTCTAAGGTTATTGATCAGAAAATCGTTTGTGCTAAATTATTCTTATTTACTAACAGAAAACAGAGTTATAGACGGTTGAAAGGTATTCCAGTCAGAACCTTCTTCGAAGTTCTAGATAGAGCCCGGCTAAAACAGCATTACATAACTAGTCTGGCCCTCCCTATTATTCCTAATCAACACCAGGTGAGAAATGTGGAAAACTAGCAGGTGCCCTTTCAAATCCTAATCTCAATTTCTACATGGGCTCACAATCTTTAGTACTTTTTCCCATGATAAATTTGAACAAAGTTATGCTTAATAATATCTTTATAAGATTTAATGTGCAGAATTCCTGAAAATAAAACCAAGAATCGAAAGACATTATTTTGATTTTTTATTCATTCTCTTCTCGTATTTCTTTCCTCTTTTTGATTTTTGCCCAAAAAAGAATTTTTTCTTTTCTTTTTTTTTTAGGTAAATTTTTATCTTTTGTCAAATTGTAGTAGGAACATTTTATGACGGTCGTCCAAATTTGGTCGTTGGATTTTTAGTTTTATTTTCAGGAATTTTGCACATTAATTAGATCATTGGACGGTAAATAGGAATTTAAATTTGATTTTAATCCATTTAAATTTCTTAAACTTGATAAGATTTTAAATCATTCATATTTCAGACATCGTCTTCTTTCCCATGTTCCCCTTTTTTCCTCTTTATTTAAAAATTCTTACTTTTTTTGCGGTTTTTAAAATTTCCCCCTTTAAACCTTTTTCTAGCGAACTTAATAAAATCCAATAAAAAAAACAACTTTTTTTTGTTAAGAGTTCATTTTTGGTATAAAAAGAATACTGTTATATTTTTCTTTCGGAATTCATCTAGTTTGGTCAAAATTTTTCTTATTTTCTTGAGAATGTAATTATTTTGGTGAAAATGAAACTATACTGTTAAAATGTAATTTTTTTAAATCGCCAATTCAACTGCTTTGTTAAAAATTCATTTAATGTTTGTTTCAAATAAATTATTATTGGTAACAATTTTATTTATACTATACTGGTGGAAAATTTATCCCCTTTACTTAAGAATTCAACTATGTGGTTTGAAATTCATCTTTTTTTTTATAGAAAATGAATACGTTTGGTTGAAAATTAAACTGCGTGGTTTAAAGTTGAACTCTTGTGTGGAAAATATATTTTTATGGTTTGAGATTGTCCTTTTTAGTTTAAAATTCATCTCTTTGATTTAAAATGTAACTATTTCGTTGATAATTATTTTTCTGTTGGTTGAGAATGAATTGTTTTAACTTAAAATGTAAATATTCCGTTTTTCTTATAGTTGAAAATTAATATTTTTAATTGAAAATGTATATTTCACATTGAAGTTTGATCTCGCATAGTTGAAAACTTAATTATTTAGCTAAAAATTAACTTTTCGGAGAATATTCATATTTTTGGTTTAAATTCAACTATTTTGGTAGAAAATTAAACTATTTGATTCACTATTGAAATATTTCAAAATGCAACTATTTATTAGAAATTTTCATTTTTTTTAAAGATTCGCCGCTTTGGTTTAAAATTTAACTATTTTGTTTTTAATTTGCTTTGTTTCATTCACAATCAGTAATTTATTTAAAAAATTAACCAAACTATTTTGTTTAAAAATTTATTCCTCATAACTTATAAACCACACTGTTATATTTGATAGAAAATGCTTATGTACTTTGATAAAAATTGAAATCTTTTTTGATAGAAAAGTCTAGACGGCTCCTTGCGTTATTCCCAAAAAATAATCTAAAACGATTGATAACTTATTTTTAATTGTTTAATTACCGTTTGGTTTAACAATCTTTTTTCTTATGTAAATTCTAAAAAGTTATTACTATTCATGATCAATAACACTGTTTATAAATGTAAAGTGTGATATTTCTCCTTTAACTTATTTGGTAATTATTTAAACAATTAAAATTTTTCAAACGCTTTTCATAGGAAAGGTGGAGGAAATTGTATTTGTTTTTAAGTTTCTTACGCTACATATGTCACTTGTTATTCAGTATTTTCTTATCTGAGAATTTGTACCTTAATTGTGGAAATATTAATAATATTTTTTACAATTGTTTTTTTATTTCTATTGTGGATAGTTATTTGTAAAATCAATTTTGTTAAATTAAAAACATGTTGCTCAGTATAAGCAACATTGTTTATGAAATAGAGCCTCGAATAGAGCAAGTGATATTAAATGTTTAAATAATGGCAAACTCTCTTTTATAAAAAAATATCACTCTACACATTCATTAACAGCAACATTTGTTTTTAACTATATTTTTTAACAAATTGTTTTTAACAATGCAGTTGTTGATGTTGAATTTTTCAATCATAATAAATTATATGGTTATGCTTTGATAATTTTTATTAATTAATTACATATTAACATCAATTAGGTTGAATTATTCACGTATTATTAAATGTTTTTAACGCAGGTTGCTAATATTTTCTTATGATGGATATATTTACATATATGACAAAAATATAGATTAATTTTTTTCATGAAGAAAAATGATCTAGAAGTTTTTTATTAAATTCGGATCATCCATTTCTGAAATATCTTGAATAATGTGCGTTCTTCTTTTCAATTTCTAGACATTTCTACTTAATACTGTTCTTAGTATCGTATGTTTAATTGTGGGTCATAAGATGATCACTCGATTTTATTCGTTTATGAATTGCATACATTTCAGGAACATAAGACGATCACTCACATTTAATTCGTTTATGAATTACATATAGTTCTGAAACATAAAACGTTCAATCACATTGCTCCTAGTTTATGAATATTAAACAGTTCTAAACATAAGGCTTCACATTGTTGTTTTCTTTCACAATTTTATCTAGATCTAAAACATAAGACGATCATTCATATTTCATCGTTTATGAACTTCATACAATAGCAAAACCTAAGAAGATCAATCACATTGTTATTTGTTTATGAATAGTATGCTGTCCCAAACATAACGCGATCAATGACACTGGAATTTCTTTATGAACTGCATGCAGTTCTAGAACATAAAACGATCAGTCACATTGTTATTTCTTTAGAAATTGTACACATTTCCATAACATAAGGCTTCACATTTTTGTTTTTCCTTTCTTTCAGAATTTCATGTAGATCTAAAATATAAGACGATCACTCATATTTAAATCGTTTATGAACTTCATACAATAGCAAAACCTAAGACGATCAATCACATTGTTACTTATTTATGAATATTATACAGTCCTAACAACATAAGGCGATCAATGACATTGGAATGTTTTTATGAATTGCATGCAGTTCTAAAACATAAAACGATCCATCACATTGTTATTTCTTTAGAAATTGTACACAGTTCTAAAACTTAAGGATTCACATTATTGTTTTATTTCTTTCAGAATTTCATCAAGATCTAAAACATAAGACGATCACTCATATTTCATTCGTTTATGAACTTCATACAGTAGCAAAACCTAAGAAGATCAATCACATTGTTACTTGTTTATGAGTATTATATAGTCCTAAACACAAGACGATTAATGACATTACTATTTGTTTATGAATTTCATGCAATTTCAAAACAAAAAGATCCCTCATATTTCATCCGTTTCTGAATTTCATACAAATCTAAAACATAAAACAATCAACCACATTGTTACTTGTTCAGAAATTGTAAACAGTTCTAAAACATAAGGCTTCACATTGTTGTTTTTTTTTTCTTTCAGAATTTAATGTAGATGTAAGACATAAGACGATCACTCATATTTCATTTGTTTATGGACGTCATACATTTGCAAAACCTAAGACGATCAATCACATTGTTACTTATTTATGAATATTATACAGCCCTAACAACATAAGGCGATCAATGACATTGGAATGTTTTTATGAATTGCATGCAGTTCTAAAACATAAAACGATCCATCACATTGTTATTTCTTGAGAAATTGTACACAGTTCTAAAACTTAAAGATTCACATTATTGTTTCATTTCTTTCAGAATTTCATCAAGATCTAAAACATAAGACGATCACTCATATTTCATTCGTTTATGAACTTCATACAGTTGCAAATCCTAAGAAGATCAATCACATTGTTAATTGTGTATGAATATTATACAGTCTTAAACATAAGGCGATTAATGACATTACTATTTGTTTATGAATTTCATGCAGTTTCAAAACATAAAAAGATCACTCACATTTCATCCGTTTCTGAATTTCATACAGTTCTAAAACATAAAACAATCAACCACATTGTTACTTGTTTAGAAATTGTACATTGTTCTAAAACATAAGGCTTCACATTGTTGGTTTTTTTCTTTCAGAATTTCATGTAGATCATCAGAAAGATTAAATCGGCATGAAATTTACTAAATACGAAAAATATTGTTCATATTTGGTTTTTTTTTCAAGCCTTTTCGATTCTAAGCATACAATTCTGGCCTGGCTTGGAATTGCAGTGGAGCCAGTGAATCATTTTTTCACAACTTGGGGATAAAATAAATATTTGAAAAATATTGATATCAAAACAATAGAAAAAAAGTAACTAAAATCAAATTATTCATGACATAAAATTGTTGGAAATTAAAAGTTTGATAAAAGTCTTTACTTTCCTGTTGCATAATATCTCATTCCGACGATAAATCACTAAAATAACCTAAAATAGTTTAAACTGTTATGCTTTCAGAAAAGAACTAACACTTTCTGATGGAAAATATTCAATTCTGGCAGGATTTTATAGCATAATTTACAAATTTCATAAATAATTTCCTATTTCTGTTCAAGAATATTTAATTCCAGAGAAAATTCTCTAACATAAACTTAAATTATATGTATTTTCAAGTTTACTAGAAGATCTAACTGTTTTTATTGAGAGATAATTCAATCCGGCCTGAATTTACTAACATAACCTTAAATTGTGTGCATTTGTAAGTTTTCTACAAAAGCTAAGTGCGTATGTTGTAAAATATCCATTTCCAGCAATTTTTAAGTTTTATAAAAGATGTACATTATTTCTGTGGAAAAATGTCCAATTCCGGGGAGAATTTCCTGAGATGACCTAAAATGTTCGAATTTTTCAATTTTCTAAAAGACCTAAATGTTTCTTTTGATAAATATCTATCATTCCTGCGAGATTTCGCTGATTCACTTTTGTTTTGGAATATTAATTTCTGACGAGAAACTGTTCACATAACCTAAAACCGTTTAAACTGTTAGGTTCTTGGAAAGACTTAATGGTTTCTGATGAAAAATATCTAAATTCACGAAAAATTCCGTGATATAACCTTAAATTGTTCTAATCTATAAATCTTCTAAAAGACTTAACTGCCTCTGTCGAAAAATATCCAATTCCACCGAAATTTCTTTAACATAACCTTAAATTATAGGAATTTCTAAGTTTCCTAAATGATTTAACTGTTTTAATTAAGAAATAACTCAATCCGGCTTGAATTTCCTAACATAATCTTAAATTTGTGAATTTGTTAGTTTTTTACAAGGCGCAATTGATTATGTTGTAAAATATGAAATTCACATAAGAAACCCCTGACATAACCTACGTTTGGGCCAAACTTCTAAGTATTCTTTAACTATTCTTTTAAGAAAAAAGTTAATTTCGGCCAGATTTCCCTAACATAACTTGAACATTCTTTGTCTAGATTTGTTTGGAAAAATATATTTCCCTCGAGAAAAAAACCTTTAGAAACTAAAACATTTGGAACTTTACATTTTTATTAAAATTTGAGATTATTTAATTCAAGAAAGACTTTATAATATGCGGACTTCAAACTCATTAACTTATACTTCTATGTTTGAATTTTTGGGGAAAATGAATTTTAGGAAAAATCAAATTTGGTTTAAATGAGACCTTACTGAAATTCACAAACATGTGACAATGTGAATGATCGGCTTGTGTTTAAGAACTATATAAAATTCATTAACACATAACAATGTCATTGATCGTCTTATGTTTTATAACTGTATGGAATTCAGAAACGAATGGACTGTAGGTGATCGTCTTATGTACCGTAATTAAACATCTATGTCATGAAATTCATAAACGAATAGAATATGAGAAATCGGACCCTATGTTTTAGAACTGCATGAAATTCAGAAACAAATGATAATGTCAATGATCACCTTATTTTTTAGAACTGCACGAAAATTCAGAAACATATGAGAATATGAGTGATCGTCTTATGTTTAATAACTTTATAAATTCACAAAAAAATATAATGTGATTGATCCTATTAGGTTTGATAATTGTATGAAAATCAGAAACAAATAAAGTGTGAATGATCGTCTCATGGTCCACAATTGAACATCTGATTCCAAGTACATATTTTCGGATATTGCAAAGAAGGGTGCACATTAGGGTGGTCCAAAAAACGCATTTATAGCTACAGGGTAGCCCTCACCCCCCTAAGTTTCCATTTCCGGAGAAAGAAAATCTGTAATTTTTTTCGAAATTCGAATATTAACACGTGCCATCGGGTATTTTAAAGCAAATTTACTTAACATAGGAAAATTTTACATTTTCAAAAATTTGAACTCATGTTCCAGGGTTTCATAGAAACGTGCCAAGTTTTTTAGGGATTTAAGAGCAGTGTCTATGAAATAAAACCATACTAATAACTTTCATTTCCAGCCTACCCCCATGTTCCACCCAGCGCTCCAAATATGACCTAATAATAAAAGAACTACATTTTTACGTATTATTGTTACTTTTTAGCAATTTTCGTCGTCCTTTTTATCAAAATAATTACTAACGGATAACTTAGATATTTACCCTGACTTTTTCAACAATTTTCAATTGTTTAAACAAATGAAATTATCTAAACAATTATTGTTCCCAAAAAAATTGAAAAAATTGTATTTTCTGACTGAAATGTAATTGTTTGTCATTGTTTATAAACATAAACTTTTCAAAAATTACATAATTTTGATCAATTTCTTTTAATGCTTGGTAAATTTCTATTTGTTCAAACAGTCTTTATTTTTTAAGCATTTTTCTATTGCTAAACAAATGAAATAAAATAGAACACATAAAATCATGTTTTTTACTGTATAGTGTATAGAAATAATACATTTGCCACTTTTTAATTATTTAAATAAATGTAATTTGTTTAAATAATTACTTTTTCAAAAATACTTAAAAACCCGTAATTAATTGTATGTCTTCTATATTATTTTATTTTTTTCTTTATCAAAAAATTACTGCTTAAGCAAATAGAAATTTGTTAAATATTAGGAGAAATGTATCGAAATTATGTAATTATTTAAGAAAAAGTAGCATAAGATACAAATTTGAAAAAAGTGGACATCTCTGGCTCAATTTTTAGATATTAAAAAAATTAACAATAATTAATTGTTTAAATAATTATCAAATGTTTTCAAAAAATTTACCACACCAAACAATGATAAAATGTTGCACTTCAATCAGAAAATACAGTTATTTTTTACTTTTGAAGGGAACAAATAAATGATTAAATAATTCACATTTGTTTAAACAATTGAACATTGTTTTCAAAGTCACGGTGACTATTAAAATATTTTAGTAGCAATTATTTGTTTGAAAAAAACGACGAAGATTGCTAGAAAGTAACAATAATAAGGAAAAATGTAGTTTTTTATTTTTGAGTTATATTTGGGGTGCTGTGTATGGGGGGGGGGGTGAAAATCAAAGTTATTAGTATGGTTTTATTTTGTAGATACTCCTCTTAATCGCTGAAAAACTTGGCACGTTTCGATGAAACCCTGGGACATGAGTTCAATTTTTTTAAAATTCATAATTTCCCCATGTTAATTAAATGGGATTTTGAAGTGCCCAGTAGCACGTGTCAATATTCGAATTTCGAAAAATAAAATCACAGAATTTCTTTCTTCGCAAATGGAAACTTTTAGGGGGTTGTCTTGCCTTCTAAAGTGAAAAAAATTTTGCAATGCATTTTTGGACCACCCTAGTGTACATTTTGGAAGATATTTCAGAAATGAATCATCCCAAATTAAATTCTTTCCAAATGATTTTGCTTAATGAAAAAAAAATTAATCGACCGAAAGTTTCTGTCATCCTACACGCTGCGTGGAGAAGTACAAAATGGTTATACAAATCCAGACCTAGAATTCCTTTCTGCGCAATAACTCCGCAGTATAATAGAAAAAATCGAAATTCTACTGCTTTCCACTTCGCTACATATTTTGTGGATCTAGATTTTCTTTGAAATTCGGATGGAATTTGTGTGTAAAAGACGTTCATTCGTCTAGAAAGTTCTTCTGTCTCTTTCTTGTACCTAATCTAACATTTACATCTCCTGTTAACCAATATTCCAATAACTTTTTCATGATGCCTAAACAACAAAGCTGCATGAAATCGAGCACGAAGAACAAAATCATATTTAGGTAGGGAATTATGCGCTCCAAAGGTGAAGGCCTGTGATGATGCTCAGTTTATCGACGATGTCTGAAAGATTCGTCTGTGCTTTCTGGAGCAACTTGTGATGGATAGACTGCCGGTCATGTATCAATAACACCGACAACTTCGCATCTTTCACAAGCGTAAGTTCCACCGTGCCCTGAAGTGCATTTCAAAAATGCTCTTGCAGGTGTGTCGCAAGTGAAACATTTCAAACGGATGTCGAACAATCTGTTGAAAATTGTAATATCATTTCTCTGAAGAACATTAACTTCATTTATAAAATCTTCCGGAAACGGATCTAGCCTCGGTTTTTCTTTGCCACAGTATATAGCAATTGGAAAAACTTGATATATATCAGGATTAAAATGCGCTTTTCCTAAAATAGTCCACATATCTAAGAAGCCCGACTTTTTCAATGACATTCCATCGATATTGATTGTAATATAAATCACATTTTGTTCGTGTAAATCAATATTTATACACTTTCGAAGAGCATCCGCGATTCCAAAATAAACGAATGCACCAACCTTACCATTCGCACCTGCCATTTCGATAATATTAAATTTAGCGCTTGTTGTTTTCGAAAAAGTTTGCCCACACTTTGGTTAAGTTGTTAATAATCTCTGGCGAAGAATTGACAAAAGTATATCTGATGCATCAAGTTTAATATTTTTTTGCTTAGTCCAGTCCTTCAACTGTGATATTTCTGGGGATTCAAGATGATCATCTACAACTTCTGGTTCTTCTTCATCTTCCTCTCCTTCTTCTTCTTCCTTCGATGAAACACGCTCACTCTTGAACACTAAATTTGCACGATTTTGTTAACCGATGGTGACGCTGCCAAACAGACGCTTGGATGTGTTTCGGTAATATCGACTTGCAGATTGATTTGATGCAGCGAGCCGAACGATCCTCAAATATTGGAGTAAAAGAGAAATCCGACAGTCTCTGCGTCGCTGCTTATCCGCACGACGCATGCGCATTAACTTCCTTTTCTTTTAAAATTTTAATTAGGGAAAGAATGAACACACTTCATATTCATATTTATAAATGATCCAAGTCAGTCGCGACTTTTTGAACACTTATGTTAGAGAATTCGAAACATTATATGGATTACGATTTTGTTCAATTAACATACATCAGATTTTACATTTTCCTGATATCGTAGAAACACTTGGACCATTATGGCTGTACACTTGTTTTGAGTATGAAGATTTAAATGGTCAATTTCTGAGACTTATTCATGGTACTAACCACATTGATAGCCAAATAGCCGTTTCTCAAAATCAATTTATCTCGATGACAAAGCTAATGGAAAATTTACCCAATGGCGAATTAAAACAATTCTGTCAAAAGAAAAAGCGCCAAGTAAAAATCAACGAACAAATTTCAGACCATTGTTACAGCGTTGGAGTTTACAAAAGTATTACAGAAATGCCAGAATTAGTTCAAAGGGCACTGCAAGCTTTTTCAATGTTTAAAAATTTCAAGGTTTGCCTGTTTTCAAGACTGTTAAAAAACTCAAAATTGTATGTAGCAGAGACTTACAAGCAGAATAGCTTACAAACGCATTCATCTGCAGTGCAATATCTTCATAACAATGAATTAAAATTGGGTATAGTTAACAGCTTTCTGAAAGTTCATAATTGTAATTGTGAATTGCAAAACTGTCAATGTGGAGACTCACATTTTGCAATTTTGCAAAGCGAACTCATCTGTCGTGATGTTTTTCAAACTCAAGGGGACAGCTTCCAGCATAATACTGAATTCTTCGTACAAAAGTGTGATGTTTTCGAAAATGCAATCGCTATGCCAATTGAAAATATTACGAACATTTATGTATTTATGAACGTAGATCATCAAGTGTGTATAGGGTTGCCGATCAACCAAAAAGAGCTTGAATAAAAACATCCGCTCATTCATATGTGTATCGTATTTTTATTTTCCTCCTACATTACAATTGTCTAAGATTTAAAAAAATGTCCTCAAATATTAAATTATTTTAAATAAATTTCAACTTGTTTTACTTTTTTATAGTTATGCATTGAGTTCAATATATTGAAGTTTTAGTATGGGTATGTCCATTTCAATATACTTTATATTGCGTATATGAAGGTTTTTCTATCCTTGTATGTTTAAAAAAATTCAAAAATGAATATATTGATTATTATTAAATTATTATTATTATTAACGAAACTATTATGTTTACTGGAGAGATCATAGAGGTTTAAATGAGGGCTTGATAAATATTTTTAAATCGCAAAGAGGGTCATAGAGGCTCAAACGAGGGATTCAAAAACTTTGAAAATCATAAGGAGGGCTAAACAGGTTGAAAAGAGGTCCAAAGAGGTTCTACGATAAACAAAAGAGGATATCGAGGGCCAAGGAAGTGCAAAAGAGGTTTTATTTACAGCTATAGAGGGTCAAAGGAGGGCCTATATTTCGACTCGGGCTCTTGCTCAGATTCTTCATCGAAGTCAGTCTCTTCCAGAGTTGCATCGTCAGCTTGTTTATCACACAAATTTGGTATTGAATTTTGTGCGAGATCCATGGACACATCCGATTGTGCACTCTCTTCTGAAAACATAATTAAAAAATTAGTTATAATTATGGACTACAAGTGACTGCTGTTGACAAAAATGATATAATTATGATCAAAATGGAATGCCTACTGACAGAAATGATTAATTTCTTCTGTATAATTTTATGAATAAATGATTAATTTCAAAAAATCGTTCAAAGAAAATAATGCAGATTTCTTTTACTAAATTTGACAAACTCAGAGGTGTATTAATTAACAGTGAATAAGTTTTCGTACTAATCATTTGTAAGACAGGTGTGCATGTGACTTGATATTGCTGTCTAACTTTATTGACTATTATGAAAACGTCCTTATTTTTTACAATTTAACATAAAAAAATTTAACTTTCATACTTCAACGACTGAGACCGTCGTGAGACTTTCGTTTCGTTTCAGTCTTTATGATATAAAAAAAAGTTTTTTTCTTATTTTGGTACAGTAGGGAACCTGAAATCTAAGTCTCTTGTCCATTTTGCTTTCTGTTCAGGAAGAAATGAAATTCTTTTTCTCAGAAAATATTATAAAATTGCATATCATTTCAGTTACGTTTGAAATTTAATGTGAAAAAAAAACAATTAAATTATAATTTAGTTTTTGAAAATTGAATGTAAATATAAGCTTATTTGGGATCCATGAATGTAACAAAATTCATTGATATTTGTTTCCAACAGGCTCGGATATTGAAACATAATAAGGAGACTTTTATTTTGTACTACAGATTAAAACAAATCTTTTTTTCATATTTTTCGTTTCAATAAAAATCCCTTTTCAACGCAAATGATTATTATTCGTTAAGCTTTCTTTAAAGCGCAGACAACACTTTACACGTTTTCAGGTTATCTTTTGTTTGATCCGAAAATAATGGACTCTAAACGTTCGAAAACTAAATTCAATCAGATAATAACTAAATCATTATAATATTAGTTGTTATTACAATTGTATACTATCAACTGCAAGCATAGTAACTCATGATTAAAAAAAAAAACAAGTTTTAAGCTTATCTTCATACCAGTCCTCGTCCGACGAATTCAGCTCTTTCAAGCCTTTTTGGAATGATCGATATGACCACTATTCTTCATTCACCTTAACAGATATATAACATTTTTCAGGTTGTCGACTTAAAAAAGCGCAATTCGGACATGTTTCTATGTCACACAACCCAAAATAAGGTGAAAAAGATTACCATAAAACGCAAGGGCCCAGCGTGGCGTTTCCACAGTGGGCCGCCTTCATGGGGCCTCTGTAGGGCCACTAATCAAAAGAGGCAAGGATGGAAAATTTTCAGACGGGATATCCTGAATTACAATATTGAAGTTTGAGTACATTTTTCACACTTATTTTAAGCTGTTTAAAAATATCTCAAAAACCGTCATAGAAATCGCTAAAGTAAGACGATATTCGCAAACTATGTTAAAAACTTTTTTATTGAAAATTTTTATTTCAGATATTTATAAACTAGACCTGATAACAACAAACGCAATTAAGATTTATGTTTAGCATTAAAAAGTACTTCAGTGATTTTTCGGGACTAGATGTAACCTTTTAATTAATAAAGAATAACATAACAAATCAAAATAAAATATTAATGATAATTCAACTGAGTCGTCACTGTAATTTATAACTAAATAAAATAAAAGTAATCCTCAGGTAAATGATGAAAGTGCAGCCACTATTTTCAGAATGAGATCCTTGATAAAATGCTACTAGCATTTAAATATAAATAATGAGCTCATGATGCTAATGAAAGTGCAGGCTCATTTGAATTTGGAAATGAGTTAGCATGGCTAATGCAGGTTGGTTTGGGTGGCTCGAAATCAATAGCACGTTTGATACTAATTACGAAGTGAAGAACCATGTAGTGTGAACCGTGGGATGTTTTTAGTGGGTCGTTTACCATAAGCATAAGTACAGATCGATGGTAACCATAGAGCATAATGAGAGAGACGGTTAATCGCGACGGTTCCGTCCTCTTCGTCAGCTGGGTCGTTCTTAACACCTGCTTTTCTGCCGTGAGTCGAGAAATATGAAGCGTCTGATCCGAACTGACTTTGACAACGATTGCCACAGTAATTACAGTGTTCGCACTGCAGAAATTATTTTAAACGCAAAATAATACCTGACTCTCCTGCAATTTTTTAATAAAACGGCCATTAGGTGTCTACTTTTTATAGGACCTATAAAACCCGAATTTAATGATCCTCTTATTTCAAAAGTATGATCCTTGCACTCTCTGGTCATATTTTCTTTCATTTCATTTTTATCCAGATTTGCGGTAGCAAATTACCGCCAAGTGCAATACAACCAAAAAACCACAAATCACGGATTATAGGTCCTCTTTAAGACCCCTGTAACAAATTGTAACAAAATATTTCTTCCCCCCCCCCCCCCTCTTCCTGTACGTAATTTTTTGTTTCTAGAAATTTTTTGCGGCATTTCAATCTTGTAATACTTTTAACATAGAATCTTTTATAAACAGAATAAAACAGTTTTTTAGATGCAAATTTAAAATTGTCAAATTTAATAATTTATTTGAAATTAAAAATAAATTGTGTATCGCGGGCGTCAGGAAGGCTATTTCGAAGAGTGAAGACTTGCCGTTGAATTTTATACCAAATAATATAATTTTTAAAACATACTGACGGATTTTCTACAAAAAGGTTCCAGCTTCTATCATAAAGTTGATTTTGTAACAAGTAATAAATGTTCGCATAACAAAAAATTTACATAAAAAACTCATTTTTATCAAATTAGTGCAATTCTTAACCAAAAATATATTAGTTGATATTTCAATCCAGAAAATACAAAACGAGATTAATTTTTAAATAAAAAGGTGAGTTTTTCACGAGAGTAGTATTTTCAACCTAGAAAGATCTTTCAGTCGAGAAACAAAATAAATTTCATCCAAAAAGTTGAATTTTCAATAAAAAAGACAAATTAGTTGAAGTTTCAACCAATCTTTTACAAGATAAAATGAATTTACAAAAAGATACATCAATTTTCAACCAATCAGTTTAATTTTGAAACTAAAACAGATAAATTATAATTAATAAATAATAAAGTTCTATCATCATTTAAAACAAAATAATTTTTAATAATAAAAAACAACAAAATTTCCACCAAACAGTTGAATTTTTTTATCAACTTAACCAAAAGAATGATTTTTTAATCTAAACAAAATAAATTCTCAAAAGGGCAATTACATCTTTGATTGAAAAGATGAATTTCCAACCAAGGAGAATAATTTGCTACTAAACAAGACAAATTTGTAACAAAACCCACTTTTTTCCACAAAATGTGTTGAATATTCAACTTTTCTGTTGATAATTTGTTTTAATTTTCATTGATGTATTTTGTTAAAAATTTGTCTCTTTTTTGAAAACTCAAATATATATTTTATTTGGGAAATTCGTTTAATTTTTTGTTGAAAATTTATCATTTTACTAGAATATTCATGTAATTTGTTTAAAAAATCGTCTTTTTTAGTCGAAAATAATTCCTTTATTTCTTGTATTGAAAATTCAACTATTTTGTAAGATTAACTATTCCAATTTTGGTTACAAATTATCTTTTTTATTTTTAAAATAAACCATTTTATTGAAAGTTTCTGTAATTTGTCGAAAATCTGTCTATTTTGTGAAACTATTTTTCTTAGAGGACTGAAAAATCCTGCTTGCTTGAAATTGGAGCTCTTGAGAATTCTTTATCTTTTTTTGTTGAAACAATAAAAAATAAAAATATTTTGTTGGTTAACATATCAACTATTACTTTTTTCAATAAGAAATTATGTTTTTTGATTGAGAATTCACAACTTCTTCTTTGAAAATTGAACTACTTTGTTAATTAATAAAAAACAACAAAAGAAAGATTAATTTTTAACGAAAAATATAATTTTTGATATTTTAACAAAATTAAATTAAAAGAATTTTCAAAAAAATAGTTAAATGTCCAATCAGGTGTTAAATCATCAACAAAATGAAAAAATGTTAACAAAACAGTTTAAATAAAATCAAACAATAAATAAATAATAAAAGAATACATTTTTAACAAGTAATGTTGATAGTTTAATTATAAAGATGAAACTTTTACCAACGGGTCTAAACCTTTAAACTAACAGGTAGAATTTTCAAACAAATGGTTGAATTTTCCATTAAAATAAAATCAATTTTTAAGAAAATAGTGCAACTTGCAAGACAACTAAAATACCTAAATTTTTATTTTAAAAAACTAATTTTTAATTAAAGAGATGAAGAAAGTCATCTTTTTTACAAGTAGTTGAATTTTCAATTTAAAAAGATTAGCTTACAACAAAATAGTTCAACTTTTAATGAAGAGATGAATTGTCAACTAAAATGGAGAATCTTTAAGTAAAGTACTTAAATTTTCAGTTATGGAACTTAATTTTCAACAAAGAAAAAACTTAATTTTCAACCAAAGGATTAATTTTCAACAAAATAGTTTAGCTTTCAAACAAAGACGATTTTTTTTATTAGGATAGTAAATCTTTAATTGTAAGAGTTAAATTTTCAGTTGACAAAATTAACTTTTAATGAATCAATTTCCAACAGTTTTCAACCAAAGATCAACCAACCAAAGAAATGAAGTGGTTTAACTTCTACCTAATCAGTTGAATTTTCATTAAAATATGGTCAATTTGCAAAAAATATTTTTTCTTTCAACTAAAAAAATGAATTTTGATTCAAAACGGTGAATCTTTTTACTAAAATAGTTCAATTTTCAGTAAAAACTCGTAATTTTTAATAAAGAAAAAAAGTATTTTCAACACAAAATACGAATTTTCAACGGATTATGTAATAGAAAATATTTTAACTAAAATATTTTAAATTTTTAATTGATAAAAGTTGAATTCAATCAAAGAAATATGAGTTTTTAACAAAATAGTTTATTAGCGAAATTCTTGACCAAATAATACTAATTTTTAACCAAACATTTTCCAAGTTTTGCCAGATCAATTTTTTATTTTTTCCACCAATCAGGAATATTGAAAGACCAGAATCATAATATTATAAAGTTTTAACGATTAGACTTTTATTTCAAACAGAATAAAACAATTAAAAATTTAAATTAAAAAAATTCCGGTTTAATTTTGCATCACAGCTATTTAAAGTGCTCCTCACAGAAATTCGTTGACTTTTGTAAGAGTTTTTTTTCAAATTTTTGTCTTGACCAATATTCCCAAGTACTGTGAAGTATTTTATTATATTCTTTAGTATTTTTAAATATTCACAAATATTCTCATGTATTTCAAATATTCATTTTATTCAAAAATATTCCAAATATTCCGCAGTATTCTTTATGATCTTGACAAAGTAAAATAATTAATTTAAACGTTAAATTTTTTTGGTAAACAATATAAATAGACCAGTATACAAACAAAATTCAATATTTTCAAAAGTCATTCTTACCAGGTTAACATCAATTAACATCAATTACCATCAGCTGATCATACAGCACGGTTGAAAGAAGATACAAAAGTGGAAGAAACAGCTATACAAATGAGTTTCTTTAAACGATTGGAAATAGATAAATTGTAAACTCTCTAGATCTGAGAGAATTGAGTAAATAAAGAATGTATTAAATACGTTACAAAAACAATAAAAAAGTCAGTATATACTAACCAATTTCAGTATTTTCTGAATTAATTCTTACCTGTTCAACATCAATTAGCATCAGCTAATCATACACAAATTGGAAGGAGATACAACAATTGAACAAACAAAACTATACAGATAGATTGTTTCAAAGGATTGAAAATAGAGAAATTGTCATCAGTCTATAAGAGAATGGAGTAAATGAAGTTTTTAGAAGAACTACAAAATCATCGGAGATTCCTGATACGTTTGTATCCTTCCACCAAGTTTGATAGACTACGTGCTTAGTTTGCATTTCAAATTTAATGAACCACTACACCAAGAACATTCAACATCTTCTGAATTAGTTTTTACCTGGTGAACATCAATTAACTTCAGCTAATCATAAAACACGACTAGAAGAAGTTACAACAATGGAAAAACTGTACAAATGGGTTCTTTCAAAAGATTAAAAATAGGAAAATAGTCAAGAGCCTAAGAAAAATAAATAAATTGTCTGCCTCTAATTTAGAATAACTGCAAAATCGTCGGAGATTTCTGGTACGTTGCAGAATGAATAGATGTACCAGTATAACAACAAATTTTAGCATCTTTTAAATTAATTCGTACCTGTTCATCATAAATCAACGCAGGCTATTAATACAAAACTTGGAAGAAGGTACAACAATTAAACAAACCAATTATACAGATAGGTTGTTTCGAAGAATAGGAAATAGAGACATTTTCATCAGTCTACAAGAGAATGGAATAAATTCAGTTTTTAAAATAACTAAAAAATCATCGAAGATTCCTGATACGTTGCAGAATCAATTGTATTCTTCCACCAAGTTTGATAAACTACGTGCTTAGTTTGCATTTCAAATTTAATGAACCACTACACCAAGAACATTCAACATCTTCTGAATTAGTTTTTACCTGGTGAACATCAATTAACTTCAGCTGATCATAAAACACGACTAGAAGAAGTTACAACAATGGAAAAACTGTACAAATGGGTTCTTTCAAGCGATTGAAAATAGGAAAATAGTCAAGAGCCTAAGAAAAATAAATAAATTGTCTACCTCTAATTTAGAATAACTGCAAAATCGTCGGAGATTTCTGGTATGTTGCAGAATGAATAGATGTACTAATAGATAATAACAAATAACAAATAGATAACAACAAATTTTAGCATCTTTTAAATTAAGTCTTACCTGTCCAACGTAAATCAACATCAGCTATTAATACAAAACTTGAAAGAAGGTACAACAATTGAACCAACCAATTATACGGATAGGTGGTTTCAAAGAATAGGAAATAAAGACATTTTCATCAGTCTAAAATCTACAAGAGAATGGAGTAAATTTATTTTTTTAATAACTAAAAAATCATCGAAGATTCCTGCTACGTTACAGAAACAATAGTATCCTTCCAACACGTATGATAAACAAGGTGCTAAATTTGCATTTGAAATTTAATAAACCACTACACCAAATACAATCAACATCTTCTGAATTAGTTCTTACCCGGTAAACATCATTGAGCATCAGCTAATCATAAAACACGACTGGACGAAGATACGTACAACAATGAAACAAGTGTACAGATGGATTCTTTCAAAATATTTAGAATAGGAAAATTGTCAAGAGTCTAAGAGAAATAAATCAATTCAGTATCTACTTTAGAAGAACTGCAAAATCGTCAGAGATTTCTGCTACGTTGCAGAAAGAATAGGTGTACCAATATACCAACAAAATTCAACAATTTTCAAATTTATTCTTACCTGTTTAACATAAATCAACATCAGCTAATCATACAAAACTTGGAGGAAGATACAACAATTGAACAAACCAACTATACAGGTGAGTTGTTTAAAAGGATTGAAAATAGAGAAATTGTAATCAGTCTATAAGAGAATGAAGTAAATTGAGTTTTTATAAGAACTAAAAAATCATCGGAGATTCCTGCTATGTTGCAGAAAAAATAGATGAACCACTATACCGACAAATGGTAACGTCTTTTAAATTAATTCTTACCCGTTGAACATCAATTAACATCAGCTAATCATACAAAACTTGGAAGAATGTACAACAATGGAACAAATCAACTATACACATAAGTTGTCTCAAACGATGGGAAATAGATACATTGTCAAGAGCCGATATGAGAATGGAGTGAATTAGGTAAGTCTTTAGAAGAACTGCAAAATCAAAAAGCCATGGAATCATTTTTGAGTGGTAGCAAATACTCACCCGGATTTTTGATATAATTCCGAATTTAAAGAAGAAAAATAAAACAATAGACCATTTGATAAACTAAGTGCCAAGTTTTTATTTTAAATTTGATTGGACCAGTATACCAACACAATTTAACATCTTCTAAATTCCGAAGCATTCTTTAAGATTGTTCACACAGTACACGTAAAATGAAAGTGGTCCTCAGAAATTTTCGAGTTACGGTTTTAGAAAATAAAAAAAGGTTTTCATTAGGTACCCTACTTGCCATTGTACGACTGACAAGTTTGCATTATTATCCAAGTCAGCTATTCAGATCCCTTATTTTCTCAAGTTCCCAGCAGATCTCTGAAAACAACCCTTTCAACCGACTTCTTCCTCTGTTTACCCCAAGTCTATGAACCTTGAAGGCTTTTCCCGCAAAAGTAGAAACGAACCAGAAAAGAACTTTTATTGCCGACAGAAGGGATCTCCCAGGGAGCGTAAAAAAATCATGACTTGAAATAAATGCAGCATGACTTCTTGAGCCTACTATCCTACGACCTACTGAGCAGGTATATAAGTGGTCAGAACGAGTAGGGTGGGGGTGGATTAGGTCACAGAGACTGTAAATAAAGCGAGCAACAGAGATAAAAAGGAGAATTTATGGTGAAAATATTTGTGCCTTCACATTCCCAACCTGGTCATGGTCCTGGTCCCGGGAGTGTCCCAGTCTCCTCGAGCGGGGGTGGGCTTTGACAGTTTTGTTGAAAGTTTAGGCCATAAATCCTATTCGCATTGTCAGACTTTCAAGAGGAAACCCGCAATGCTTTTGTGACACGCCCTACGGGCTGCTGTAAATAATAAGGCCCCCCTCTTGTGCCCGAACATCAGGATGCGTTACCTCTCTCATAGGAGAGGTAACCTACAGGAGAGGTAACGCATCGTGATGTTCTCAATAATTATGTAAATAATTTTGGATGGTTGGGGGGTCAACGATTTTTCTATGCTTTAATGTTTATTTAAATTATTATTTTTCAGGCTATAAATTATCAAAATTCTAATTTATTTATCGCAGGTTTTTCAGTCTTCCTCCCCCTTTTTTATGGTTTTCCGCTTAAATGTGAAATGATTTAATAAAACCGAATAAGAAAATTAAAGTCATCCTTTTGAGTTGAAAAGTAAACTATTTTTTGTTTGTTGAGAACTTTTTTTTGAGAATTCAACTGTTTTATGAAAAATTTGTCTTTTTGGTTTTAAAATTTATCACTTTTTATAGAAATGTAATCGTTTGGAGTTGGAAATACAACTTTCTAGTTAAAAAGTCAATTTTTTGGTTGAGAGTATATCTATTTAGTTGAAAATTAGATTTTATGTTATAAATTAATTTTTTAATTGAAAATTTTAATTTTTAATTTTTGTTTTTTTTTTAGTAAAAAAGAGTCAATTTGGTTAAAAATGGGACTATTTATTTGGAAATTTATGTATTTTGATCAAAATTCGTGTTTTTTGTGTAGAAAATACATTTTTGTTTGTTATAACGGCAAAAATTCTGTTGAAAAATAATATACTGAAGTACTTAAGTATTTAAGGATTTTGTCGAAAATTAATTTTTTGTTTGCTTAATTCAACTATTGTTGATTTTAAACTGAAATCCTTTTTTAATTAAAATATCGACTAATACATTTTTTTGTTGGAAAATTCATTTTTTTAAATAAAAATAAAATCTTTTATTTAGTGTTGAATGTTTTTATTAAAAATTTACATTTTAGGGTGAAGATTAATAATTCTAGTTGAAGATTTATCTCTTTGAATTGGAAATTAAAATACTTCGACGACATAATTTTTCAATAAATTTTTGAAACTGATTATTCATATTTTTAGAATGAGAATTATTTTGGTAGAAAATGTATGTATTTAGTTAAAAAGTCGTTTTTTATAGCAAATAAAATTTTGTTTTGTGAAAACACAACGAATTATGTTGAAAATAATGAGCTTTAGCAATTTAGTATTCAAGGATTTTGTTGAAAATTCATATTTTTTGTATTGAAAATCAAATTTTGAATTAAAAATTTGATTACTTTCTTAAAAATTCATTTTTTAGGTTGAAGGTTTATAAATGAAGTTTAGCATTTCTTCCTCAGGCTTGGAAATTAAATTACTTTGTAGAAAAAAGTTTTTTAAATTAATTTTTTACACTGATAATTTAAATGTTTGGTTGAAAGCTCAACTTTTGGGTTAGAAAGTTAACTTTTTTATTAATAATATATATATTTGAATTGAAAATTAATATTTTTATATGAAAATTGCTTAGTAGAAAATTGACCTGTTTTGTAAAATAAATAATTTTAAAAAATTAATTTTTTTAATTGAAATTTAATAATTTCATTTTGGATTTATGTTTGATCTTCCTCAGTTTAAAAATTCAACCAGTTGGTTGAAAATTGATCTTATTTATTGAAAAATGGTATTTGGATAAAAAATTAATCTTCTTGGTTTGATTAAAAATGTATCTGTTTTGTTAATAATTTGTGTTTTCAGTAGAAAATTAATCTTCTGGGTTAAAAATGCATTTTAAAAAATTAAATTACTTTCTTGAAAGTTAGTTTTTTTTTTAAATTCAATTCAATGATTAAAAATGTAACATTTGTATGATATTTTTTTCTTTATTGACTGAAAATTTTTTTTTCGTAGAAAATTCAACTAGTTATGTAAAATTTGTTTATTTTGGTAGAAAATTCATCTTATTGGTTAAAATTTCATCTTTTTCTTGAAAATTTCATTTAAATTTCATTCAAAATACTCAATTTCGAGATAATTAAAAGTTAATTAAATTTTTTATTTCTTTACTTTTTTTGTTTAAAAATGCACCAGCTTGGTTCAAAATGGACTTTCTTCTATTGGAAATTTAATTATTTTGATAGTTTCTCATTAACAAATTATCTTAGTTAATCAGAATGAAGAAGGATTTTCATCCCTATATAACGATTTAATTAAATTTGGAAGATTTTTGCTATTGGTAAATAGCAAATTTTTTGTGGGTAATGGTTCATTATTTAAGTGGAAACTCCGTTTTTTTAAAGTTAAGTATTTGAAATAAAATTATTATTGTTAATTAATTTTTTAAATGATAACTCAACTATTAAATGTTTGATTGAAAATTTACTTTCTTTATTTAAAAATTTAACTATATAGTTCAAAATGTCTGTCTTTTGTTGAAACTTTATCTATTCTCATAGAATATTAATCTTCCTGGTGACTAATTCACCTTTCTAGTCAAAAATTTATTGCTTTGTTTGTAAATTCAACTATTAGGTTGAATATTCCTTTCAAAATTCATGTATTTTGTTGAAAAATTATTATTTATTGTAATCTTTTTGGTTTAAAATTGATCTGTTTGTTAGAAAATTTAACTAATTTTCACAAATTCATGTATTATGTTAAAAATTTGTCTTTTTTACAGAAATCTAATCTTTTGGGTTGGAAAATCAACTACTTGGTTAAAAATTAATTTTTTTGTTCTTAAAAAATTCTTCGTTATAGTTGGAAATGAACTTACAAATTAAACTATTTCTTTTAAATTCCGTTGTTTTTTGTTTTATAATTGAATTTTAATGAAATACCGTGCAGCTCTTGTATTGTTAGAACTTTTTTTTAAATTCAATTACTCAGGAAGGAAATGCATGTTTTTTAGTTTTAAATTCACCCTTTTTTATTGAAATTTTAAATATTTTTTGCTGGAAATATCTATAAATACACTTT
Source organism: Belonocnema kinseyi (assembly GCF_010883055.1). Classification (NCBI taxonomy): domain Eukaryota; kingdom Metazoa; phylum Arthropoda; class Insecta; order Hymenoptera; family Cynipidae; genus Belonocnema; species Belonocnema kinseyi. The sequence continues at coordinate 104,740,089 of NC_046665.1, read as the reverse complement.
TCACTGAGTATTTTTTTTTTATCGAAGATACATCACCACATTTTGGTGAAAAGTTTCGATATTTTGTTAACAAAATTACATTTTTGGTGGATAATTGATTTTTTTGGCTGCAAATTCATATTCTGTCGATTTTTTTTATAGTCATTTAATCTTCCTGGTTGGAAATTCATTCGTTTAATTGAAAACTTAACTATTTTGTTAAAAATGCATGTATTTCGTTTAAAATTGGTCTTTTTTTAAATAGAAATTTCATCTTTTAAATTCATCGTCATAGTTAAAAATGAATTTCGTTGGTTACTTTAACTATGTATTTCTTTGAAAATTCGTTGTTTTGTGTTTCAAAGGAATTTTTTTGACTGATTGTGCAGCTATTGCATTTTTTGAAGAAAAGTGCCCTTTTGTTTAAGATTCACTTATTTTGTTGAAATAATCTTTTTTGTTTGTTGAAAATTCAATTAATTTAATAGATAATGCATATTTTTGGGTTCTAAATTCAATCATTTTTGATTACCATTTTTAATATTTTTGACGGAAATATCCACAAATGCTCTTTTCGTTAAGTATTCATTTTTTTTCATCTAATATTTATCATTTTGGTTGAAAATTTCACTATTTTGTTTTAAAAAATATCTTTTTTGGTAAAAAATTAATCTTTTTGGCTGAAAATTCATATTCTGTCGAAAATTCTTAGTTGAAAATTGATCTGTTTTTCGGAAATTCAAATATTTTGTTAAAAGTTCAGGCATTTTGTTGAAATTTTTTTGTTACCGAAACTTTATCTTTTGGGTTGGGAAATGAACTACATGGTTAAACATTTTTTTATTGCATCGCTATATACTTAAAAATGAATTTCTTTGGTTAGAAATTAAATTATTTCTAAGAAATATCTAAATTTTTAAAATTCACACATTTTGTTAAAAACTCTTCTGTTTAGGGTTGAAAATGCAATAAATTTTGTAGAAAATGCATCATTTTAGGGTTGTATATTGACCCATGTTTATTTAAATTTTAAATATTTTTGGATAGAAATATCAACAAATACACTTTTCGTTAAGTAATTTTTTTATATAACAAAGTATCATTAATTTTGTGAAAAACGTCACTATTTTGTTTCAAAATCAATTTTTGTGAGTTCAAAATTCTCTATTTAAACTGAAAATGGCATAAAATGTTGTGTAGATATTGTTCCTAAAAGTTTCACATGTGTTTGTGCTTCGAGATGTTGGAATTCAAGAGTTTGTGAATAAGTGTGTGAAACACAGAGAGAAATGGGGTAAAATGGGAAATGAGAAAAAAGGAAAAATGGGAAATGAGAAAGAAGAAGGAAAAAAGTGAGACTCCCATAGAACTTAGATTCTTAGAAGACCAACCTGTTGAGTTTAAATCCCATAAGCAGCCATAAATCTGCCCATCACCATAATCGCATTATTTTTCTCGTATACACGTTGTGTCACTTATATTAAATAAAAGTCGACGCAAGGAGACTATCTCGCTTTCCTTCTTTCCTTTGAAATCCGACGGTCAGGTAAAATTTATTAGAGGGCCATTATTTCATAATCAGGGATAACGACGAGGGCGTCTTACCAGGGAAAATATTGTAGTCTGAGGAACCCAGAGGCGGGTATCGATTTCCCACCCATTGTCACTAATTATTATATTGTCACTGGTCTTATGATTTACTATTTTAGCAGATAAATATTATATTTAGCAGATAAATTGGAAAAAAAAATTACTTGTATTATTAACACCTAGCTAAAATTGGCGTTATTTTCTTGAATTAAGAGTTCTTATTCTGATCCCTCTAATAGCTTAATTGGAAAAGCACCTGACTGGAAATCAGAAGTTTTGTGGTTCGATTCCCAATGGAGTGAAGATGGATTAGGATCTTTTTTTTAAGAAATAATTTTAATTGATTATTTTAATCCCTACGAGACTCTCAAAAATAAAAACAGAAGTCACTCTACTATCTCTCCGAAAAATTTAGATCAGTGGGTGCTTCCACTGTACTGCCCAATGGGTCAAAATAACCCAAGTGTGCCACTTTTTAATCGATAGCTCTATTTTCAATCAATTCATACAGTTTTGAATTCGTTTTTATATCAAAATAACTCCCCTAAAATATTTTTACAAACAAAAAATTTTTTTTCAATGTTATTAACAATCAAAGTTCTTGATAATTTTTTTTTTCAAGAATGGATTACTCGCGAACGGTTCATCGAAATTTAATAATTTAACTATGAAAATTTTTGTTACGAAGTATACTTTACACTAAAAAATCGTTCGGTAGTTAAAACATTTTTTATTGTTTCAATAATTGTTTGTTTTACACAATTTAAAATCAATTAAACTTTTCCACCTGTGAAAAAATTCTTCCACGTGCCAATAGATTCTATAAATTTTTTTTAAAAGATGTATTTTCAACCAAAAGAAAATTAATTTTCTACTAAAAAAGATGAATTTTCAAAAAAATAGATCCATAATCAACTAAAAAAATCTATTTTTCAACCAAAATTTAAATGGTTAAATTTTTAGTTAAAAAGATTAATTTTAAAAAATAATAATATTATAAAAATAGTTCACTTTTTCACAAAATAGATGATTTTTTAATTAAAAGAAACATGATAACAGTTAGGTAATAAATTATTTTGAATAAAATTATTGTGGGAATCACATTAAGTACAATATGAAAGGAATTTTAAATTGAAATGATAAATGTTCCTAAAAAAATGCATCTTTAATCAAGCAGTTCAACTTTCTACCAGGTATAGTTTTTTTTTTATCAAAAAGATGAATTTTCAAGTCAGAAGATTAATTTTTTAGTAAAAAAAAAAACAGGTGGTTTAATTTTCAATTAAGCATAGGTAAATTTTCAACCAAAGAAATTAAACTTTAACCAAAAATATTGTTTTTTAAGGGAGTGGTTAAGTATTCAATCATGTAGTTGAAATCTTAATCAAAACGTATTAATTTCCAACAACAAAAAAGTAATCAAATCATCATTCGAAAGATTTGTTTTTAATAAAAAAAAGCATTTTTAACCAAAAAATTAATTTTTCCTACAAAAAGATGAATTTTTAACTGAAGTAATAAAGCTACATCACAAAAACTGAATTTTAAATAAAATAGTTTCATTTTCAACAAAGTATAGTGATAATAATTGAGATTTTTAATTAATATAAATACCAACAATTAAATTTTTTTATTGAAAATTTATCCTTGTTGGTTCAACATTAAATTGCGCGCTCACAAAAAACTCTATAACTTTTGAACTACTGCAATATACAATTTTTTTTTTACCAAAATTTTCGAAAGAGATTTTAGAGTCTATTGTCACTTGGAAGAATTCTTTCACAGACGGAGAAGTTTAATTAATTTTCAATTGTTTAAAAAACGATTATTTAAACAATAAAATATGTTTTTAAGTATTGAACAACTTTTTAGCGTACAGTATACTTCGTAAAAAAATTTTCATAACTCAATTATTGAATTTCGATGAACCGTTTGCGAGTAATCCATTTTTGAAAAAAAATTATCAAGAACTTTGATTGTTAATAACTTTAAGAAAAAATAAAATTTTGCCAAAATATTTTAGGGGAGTTATTTTGATATAAAAACGAATCAAAAACTATATAAATTAATTAAAAATAGAACTATTGATTTCAAAAATGTCACACTTGAGATATTTTGACCCCAATGCAAGAAATGTGTCATGAAATTTGAAAACGGCCGTGCCATTAAATGAATTTAATAAACGAATGCATTATTCGGGCACTTTTAGGCAAAAAAAAAATCGTTTTTTTTTCAATGCCAGTCTTTTCAGTTGGGAATTTCATAAAAATTTCTGCAACACTCATAATAAGTTTATAAATTTGATGATTTCTTTAAACAAATTTAATGAACAAATGCATTAAGTCGGCATTTTTCTACAGAAACACTCGTTTTTTTCTTTCTTTACTTTTTTAATTAGGAAGTTCATGATAACTTTAGCAAAATTCATAATTTTTTTATTAATTTTATGATTTCTTTAAAAAAATTTAATAAACAAATGCATTATTGGGGCATCTGTCGACGGAAAAATTATTATTTTTTTCGATGTCAGACTTTCAATTGGGATCTTTATAATAAATTCAGCAACATTTATGATGAGTTGATAAATTTTATGATTATTTAAAACAAATTTAACAAACAAATGCATTATTCGGGCATCCGTAGACGAAAAAATTCGTTTTTTTTCGATTTCAGTCTTCAGTTTAAAGAAATCATCAAATTTATCAACTAATTTTGAATGTTGCTGCAATTATCAAGAAGTTCCCAATTAAAAATACAAATATCGATAAAAAATATATTTTCCAACAACAGATGCCCAAATAATGTATTTGTTCATTAAATTTGCTTTTTAAAATATATAAAATTTATCAACTGATAATTAATTTTGCTGAACTCAGCACGAAGTACCCAAATAAAAAGACTGATATCGAAAAAAAAATTGTTATCAACAGATGCCCCAATAATGCATTTTTTAATTAAATTTGACTTGAAAAAATCATAAAATTGCTAAAGTTATCATGAAATTCCTCATTGAAAAAGTTAACATGGAAAAAAACTAAATTTTCTTTGGACAAATGCCTGATTAATGCATGTGTTTATTAAATTTGTTTAAAGAAATCATAAAATATTATAAACTTATCCTGAATGTTGCTGAAATTGCCAAGAAGTTCCCAACTGAAAGGACTGGCATATAAAAAACCCAAAATTTTCTGCCGACAAATATCTGAGAAATACATTTGTTTATTAAATTTGTAAAAAAAATCATACGATTAATAAAAAATTATGAATGCTGCTAAAATGATCATAAAGTTCCTAATTAAAAAACTTAACATCGAAAGAAAAACGAATTTTTCTGTCGAAAAAGGCCTGATTACTGCATTTTTTCATTAAATTTGTTTATAATATAAACAATTATAATCTTAAGAAAACATTTTTTAAATATAATATTGTTTCTATTCAAATTTCTTGCAATATAAATTGAAAAACGTAGAACTATGGAAAATCGTACAAAACATTTTTTAAACAAATAATTTGTTTAATAATTTTTTTTTAGTTTTTAATATCAGAATATCTTTAACTTATTTTACTCTATGATACTTAGGCGATTTAACAATTTTTCTGTTATTGACGAGCACCGGAAACATCAAATAGAAAAAATGGCCATTTTTTCGTCATATTTTTTTATTTATAAAAAAATTGAAAACCTAATTCCAAAATCAGGCTCGACAACTCTCTTAGAAATCTTAACACATATAAATTACAAAATAAATATGAAAAACCATTTAAATAATGGCATAATTGAGATAATTCAAACAACAAAATTGCATGGATTTTCAGAACTTATACAGAATAAATGACGAATACACAAATGAATGAAAAAAATTGCCGGAAATACATATAATTACCGAATTATAAAATATATCAAATTTCAAATAACAAAAAGATGTTTAATTGACAAAAAAATAAAATACTGAATTTAAAAATATCCGAAACTGAAATTCACCGACTTCGAGAACGACATAAATAAGACGAATGATTAAATTCCCACAAATATTTCAATTTCCCCAATTTAGAACTGTTAAATATAGTTAATTGATTATTAATTTATGAGCTATTTTTGAAATTATAAATAAGGCAAACCATATAATTAATCATGAGTTAATGAATTATTAATTATTTTTGTCAAATTTAAATTTTAGGAATAGAAATATTAATGGGAATTGAACAATTTAATTATTTTATAATTCGTTAATTTATATTATTTTTGGCAATTTGTTTCGCTAATTTGTGATTTTGTTACTCATTTTTTCATCAGCTTGTATAATTATCGAACTTTCAAATGTAATATTTTTTAAATTAAATAGACTTTGTAATAAAGCTAAAGTTCTTAAAAATGTTATATAAGTCAATGTTGAAATTAAATTCTGATGATGAAAATATAATTTTCATAAGATTCTTGAGAAAATTGAAACAAAATTTTAATATTAAAGACGTGTCAGAAAAGGAATCAAGATATATTTGATAATTTTCCAACATGTTTTCTAGTTTTTAAATATTTACAATTATTTTAAAACGCCTTAAATTCCTGCAAATATTTTTATCCGACTTGAATTTTCCTCAACATTTTCCAATATCATAAAAAAATTACCTTATAATCTTCTAAATTTTTCCTTAAAAACTTTAGAAATTATCTTAAAGCTCCTAAAGTAAGTTTTCAAATCTTTAAAAATCTACAGTCTCTTCAATTCTACTAAATATTTCTTGAATTTACTCGATTTTTTATTTGTTTTTATTTTGTAATTTTATCAAATTAAAACATTTTGTTTTAAAATCTTCTAAACTGTTTCCGAAATTTTATAAAATCGTTTGATATGCTCAAAAATATTTTTTAATTTTGTCTTAAAGTTCATTTTTCAAAATAAAAAATTACTTACAACTTTCACTGGAAAATAAGGAAACTTTTTTTTTAATCTTGTCAGACCTTCGAAACCTACAAATCTTTAAAAATTATTAAAATTTTTTCTGCATTTTTCATTTATTTTGCATAATTTGTTCCTTTTATCCAAAAATAACTGATTCAGATTGAAGAAAATCATTTTTAATCAAAGATTTTGAATTACAAATATAAATCTTTAACAAAAAAGTTAATTTTTAATGAATAGTTGGGTTTTCTACCAGAAGATTTAAGTTTAACCTTGAAATATAAATTTTCAACCAAATGGTTTAATTTTAAATTAAAAAGAATAAATTTTAACAAAATGATCACGTGAAAATTTAATAGTGCACCTTTTAATAAAAAAGAATTAGTTTTCAACTAAATGTAGTATGATTTTCAACAACAACAAATAACCTTGAATTTTTAATCGAAAAAGATCCATTTTTAACCAAAGATTTCAACTTTTAACCAAAAAAGATTTTTCAGTTAAGATAGAAAAAATTCAACCTTATTGTCTAATTTTCAAACCAAAAAGATAAAATTTATACAAATCAGTTAAATTTTCAACTAAAGAGATAAATTATTACCCAGAAAGATATATTTAGCTAAAGTGATGAATTTTCAACTTAAATAATGAATCTTGAATTTCCAATCGAAAAGGATCAATTTTCAACAAACAATTCAATTTTCAACCAAAACAGATTTTTCATTGAAGAGAGAAAATAAATTTAAGCCAAACTATGAAATTTCCAGACCAAAAAGGCAAATTCTGTAATAAATAATTACATTTTCAACCCAAAAATATCAATTTTCAAAAAAAAGTTAAATTTTTAAGTAAATAGTTAAATTTTATACCAAAATTATTAAATTTTAAACCCAAAACTTCGAATTTTTAAACAACAAATTTTTTTATTAAATAGTTCAATTTTTTACCAAAAATTTCAACTTTTCAACCCAGGAAGACGAATTTTGAACCAGAGAGTTATATTTTTAACCATTAAAGAGGTTTCAGTGAAGAAAGAACAAAAATTGAAACCGAATTGTTGAACTTCCAAATAAAAAGGCAAATTTTGTTCTCAATAGATATATTTTTAACAAAAAAATATTAATTTTTGACAGAAAGTTTAATTTCTAGCAAATAGTTTAATTTTGTAACAAAATAGTTGCATGTCCAAGAAAACACGATTTATTTCCTAAATAGTTAAATTTTTAACCCAAAAATATGAATTTTCAAACAAATAGTGGGATTTGGAACCCAAAAAGATTAATTTTAAATGAAAAAAGTTGAATTTTAACCAAAAATCATAATTATTAAAATTTTAGTTAAAAAAATAAATTTTCACCAAAAATAAAACGAACTTTGATCAAAAATAGCTTAATTTTCAACCAAAGATATTATATTTTAACCAAAGGTATTTATTTTTTACCAATAAGATACATTTTCAACTACAGTGATGAATCTTATATTTTTAACCAAATTTTCAACTAAAAAAGTTTAAATAAAATACAAAGAAAATTTTTAATTTTTAAAGTAACGAAATGAACTTTTTACAAAATAGTTAAAAATCAGTCGAATTCAACCTAATTCAAATTTTTAAAAAATGGGTAAATGTTGAATTTTTAAGCCAAGAAGGCATTTTTTCTACCAAAAAAGTTTATTTTTAACTAGAATATATGAATTTTTAACTTCAAACGTAATGTTCAATTAAATAGTTGACTTTTCTGTCAAAATAATTTAATTTTTAACCCAAAAAGACCATTTTTACAGAAAAAGTAATTTTTCAGCCAAAAAGAATAATAATAATAGAATTATTAATAAAATACTAACATTTCACACAAAAAAGATGAATTATTAACTAAAAATATAACAGTATACATTTCAGCCGAAAATATTTAATTTTAAGCTAAAAATATCATGATTTTTAACAACTAAAAAAAATTCAAATAAAAGAGATTAATTTTAAACCGAAAAAAAATTAACGAGATGAATTTTCAACGAAAGATATTTATTTTCAATTAAAAATTTTTAACAAAAATGTTGAATTTCAACCAAAAAATATTTTACAGTGAAGAGAGAAAATAATTTTATAACAAAGTTATTAAATTCTCAACCAGAAAGAATAATTTTATAACAATTGAAAAGATAATTTTGGATCCCCCCAATGTACAACACGAAAGAAATTTCATTTAAAAAAACCGAAGAGATAAATTATCAACTAAAAAATATCAACTTCCAAACAAAAATTGAAAATGTTAATTATTGAACCAAAGGATATTTTAATCAAATAGTTCAATTTACAAAATATATGTATATTTTCAACAAAATAGTTGATTTTGCAATCAAAACAAAATAAAAAATATTTGAAAAAATAAATTTTCAACTGAAAAATAGTTAAATTTTCAAGACAAATGATGGTTTTTTAATTATAGAGATTTATTTCATCTGTAAATTACACATGAATACAAACATTTGTAAATTTAAAAAGATTTCTAATAACTTCCAAACGGGTTTCGAGATGGTAATTGAGAAGTGTGATATGAATATTGATAAATCAGTGAAGAAGTCATCAGTTTTATGATAGACTTGATTATATAAGATTCAAAATTCTATTTTATTTTTGCAATCAATTTGGCTAGAAATTTAGCACACAGAAGGTCTCCATGGGATTTCTAATAATCTCAGCTAGATCAAAAGTAGCCTCTAAAGGTAGATTACGATCAAATTAAGGGATTACACAATGTAATTTAGATCGATGATTCAGATTGTCGCAAGACCTTTATCTCTTGGGTCTCTTTTTATCTTCTTCGTGCACTCTCAACAAGAAGATTCTTTTTCATGTGTTTTTCTGAAAATATTTTTTCCATAAAAATGGGATTTTCTATGGCTTGTTACGTTTCGAAAGAAAGGATATTTTAAAATCTGTTATTTTTCATTCTGAAAAATGGAATTATTTAACCTAAAGTCTCTAAATCCGAACTATTAGAAAGTTTACCAATACAATTAGTAACATTGCGTGTCTGTTAAATTATAGTTATGAAGTGCAAGGGAATCATATAACTTATTTTTTAAAATACTTTATAATGGTTTTTTCAAAATTTTTCAAATTTTCTGAATTTATATTGTTAGCTTATATTGTAATATTAATAATAATTTTGAATGAACAATACCATTGTGCTGTAATATAGTATGCTAATTATTAGACAAAATTTAAAGACGTAAGATAAGTGAAGGGATTTTAGTAAAAGCGCGTTAAACGATATGTAGGGAGGTAAAATTAGAGAGTTATGCGGAATGAGAAATATATTTCTCAATCTGTCTAACTCTGTACTTTTACGTCCCTTCATATTGATTAACGCGCTTGTACTAAAATCCATGTACTTGAATCTTACTTCTTTCAATTTGTTTCCAGCATTAGGATACTATACTACCGAATAATTTTATTTTTCCATACAGAATTGTTATTGCTTTTATTTTTTAGGAACTTCAAAATCAAGCAATTCCTTCAGGTTTCTATATTTCAGACTGAAAATAACAATTAGATTCAAATTACTTAACATTTTAATATTTTAAATTTGAAACTTCTATAAAACAAATGATGTATTATTTATTAACCAAGTTTAAAATAGAATCTTAAAAAACGAAAATATTTAAAATTAAAGCAATTTAAAATGAAAAGAGTTAATAATAAATTAAAATTCATATAGACAATTTATAACTGACAATGTGTAACTATATGATTCGAAATCTGAACAAATTAAAATTTAAATCTTAATTAATAGAATTATAATTGTAAATCCGCAAGTAAAAAGTAATAAAATATTAAATTAAAGTCTCAAAGTTAGATAACTGAAGAATACAGGATTGACAATTTAACAATTTATATTAAAAAAAATTAATATTGAACAATTTAAATTAAAAATGTGAGTGTTCAAAATCAGTTGTTTCTCAGAATGGAAAATGTGGCAACTTCAAAAAATAAAGTTTTTCACTAAGTGATTTTTAAATTAAAAAATTTATTTGAAACTGAAAGATATAAGAAATAAATTTGTTTGAAACTATAGCGTTAGATTAAAGAAAAAAAATATCTTTTTGAAATTTAAAAAAATAAATTGATAAATTGTTAATGAAAAAACCTCACGGAAAATCTTGAAATTGGTATTTTTATAAAATAATTTTAATGTAAAATCATAAACTTACTCAGGTTATTTTGGCATTCGACATAAAAAATTTGTATGTTCAAAGAAAAATCAAAATTTGAAAAACATTTAGAACCTTTTAGCAATTTATTGCATTATGTTAATGCTTTTCGTCGAAACTCATTTGTACAACAACAACAAAATCCAAAAATATTTACAATTTTACAATAATTTCAGATTATATTAATAATTTTTGTCTGAAACTGATATCTTTAAACGAAAGGCATTAGTTGTATCTATTTGATTTTTGTTCAAGATAATTATGTGTGCAAGCATGAACAATTTAGTTTTGTGTAAGTGATTTTCGTCGAAAAGTAACATTTTTATTAAAAAATATTTTAATTTTTAAAGAAGATTCACAATTTTTAACAATTTTAGGTAACGTTAGTGTTTTACAATGGAAATTATCATTCTTATTACAAAATCTTTCGAATTTAAAGAAAATTATTAATTTTTGAACCAATTTAAGTAAAAGCGTTTTATATTCAAAGATCGAATTTTTACACTAGAATTATTCTAAATGAAAAACATTTACAATATGTTAGAAAACTCGGATTAAGCTACTTAAAAAAAAAAAATTTTTGTTGAAAATGTATATTTAATGAAAAATTTAACTCTTTCAGTTAATTATTTAGCATTTTAGTTGAAAAGTCATATCTTTGGTTGAAAATCGATCTCATCTGTTGAAAATCAGTTTTTGTTTTGTTTATAAATTAATTTTTTTACTGAAAATTTAACTGTTTCGTTAAAAACTAATATTTTTTGTTGAAAATTATTCTTTCTGGGTCGAAAATTAATCTTTTTGTTTGTAAATTCAACTATTTGGTTATAATTCTATATGTTTTGTTGAAAATTAAATTTTTTTTAAAATCGTTGTTTTTCGGTTGAAAATATATTTTTAATTTAAAATTTAATTTTTTACTTAATTATTTATCATTTTAGTTGAAAAATCATACCTTTGGTGGGAAATCTATCTAGTCTGTTGAAATTTTTTTTTTTTTTTTGTTCATGAAATTATTTTTGGACTAAAACTTAAACTATTCTGTCTTTTATTTTTTTTTAAACTGATTTTTAGTTGAAAGTTCAACTGTTTCGTTGTAAACTAATGTTTTTTGTAAAAAAATCGTCTATCTGGGTAGAAAATTATTCTTCTAGGTTTTGAAATCAACTAGATGGTTAGAATTTAATATTTTTATTGAAAATTTAACAAGTTTGTTGAAAATGTATTCTTTTTGTTACAAATTATTGTAAGTCTAGTTATTCTAGTTTCGTGGGTTTGTTAAAAAAATTTTCCTATTTTTTTCAAATCGTTGTTTTTTTTGTTGAAAATTTATTTTTAATTGAAAATTTAACTCTTCCAGTTAATTAGTTATCATTTTAGTTGAAAATTCATGTCTTTGGTTAGCACATTAATATTTTTGTTGTAAATTCAACTATTTGGTTAAAATTTAATATATTTTGTTAAAAAAATATAACAATTTAGTGAAAAATAAATCCTTTTTTTCTTGAACATTCTTGTGAGTCTAGTTACTCTAGTTTCATGTCTTTGGTTCAAAATTTAACTACTTTTTTGAAAAATCGTTGTTTTTTTTGTTTGGAAATGTATTTTTAATTAAAAATTTAACTTTTCCAGTTGATTATTTATCTTCTTTGCTGTAAATTCAACTACTTGGTTAGAATTTCATATATTTTGTTGAAAATTTAACAATTTTGTGAAAAATGAATTCTTTCTTGTTGAAAATTTTTTTGAGTCGATAGTTACTATAGTTTTATGTCTTTAGTAGAAAATTAAGATATTTTTTTGAAAAATTGTTGTTTTTTGTTCAAAATGTACTTTTAATTAGAAATTTAACTCTTTAAGTTATTTATTTATCATTTTAGTTGAAAATTCATATCTCTGGTTGAAAATCTATCTAGTTTGTTGATAATTCATTTCTTTGTCTGTAAATTTATTTTTTGACTGTAAATTTGATTATTCTGTTTTTGATTTTAAAAAACTGACTTTTAGTTAAAAATTAAACTTTTGCAGTGAAAACTAATGTTTTCTGTTAAAAATTCGTCTCCCTGGGTAGAATATTAATCTTCTTGGTTGTAAAATCAACTATTTGGTTAAAATTTACTATATTTTTAGAAAATTTAACAATTAAAAAATAAATAATTCTTTTTGATTGAAAATTCTTGTTATTCTAGTTTTTTTAGTTTAGGCTAGTCTAATTTAGTAATTCTTTGCAATTGAAGGTAATCTTAGGCAATCCAAAGTAGTTCTGTATATACAGATAATCCACGGTGATTCGATAAAATTATATTTTTCTGAAAAATATCGTCTCACGTACTCTAACAAAAAAATCTAACAAAAAATTAACAAAAGTAATTTTCGATCTAGTCAAAAATAAATTTCCATGTTTTCTGTTATTTCAAGAGTTAACTTGATCGGTAATTTTGATTTCTATTTTCACATATTGCGGAATAAAATCTACACTGATCGATAGGTAACTAACTACCTCTGATGATAATACAGATTCGTAAAATGATTTGAAACCAAATCAATCATTTCTTCGGTCGACAACATTTATGATTTTTAAATCGTAAAATTTTTTTATGACTCACAATCCACATAAATTAAAATGAAATTGAGCCAATAAGCATTTTTTGAACCCTGAATTTATTTAATTAAAAACTCCTTTTTCTCAATCCTTGAAATTTCGGTACAATGTGTACCTGTTTCAAAATTTTTTAACCTAAAGAATTATATTTTTCCCATTAGAAATATTAATGAGAAATTCATGATAAATAATTTCGTAGATTAATATCATTTTTGTGCATGATACAGATTACTCAAAATAATTTGCTATAATCCGGAATAATCCATCTCCGATGAATGGAAATTTGGATCTTGACTTTGAATTCCGTTCAGTTGTGCAACCCCCATAAGCTCTGAAATCATGGCAACGACCGAAAAACACGTTTCTTCGAAAATCATGTTTCTGCTAGAACTAGATTTTCTAGATTCTAGAAAATAGAAGAGTTTTTGCTTGGTGTCAAAGTCAAACAAATATTGTCAGTCAAACGGATCCTTTTAACTTTAAGAAGGCTTTTAGAGACCATAGTGAGGAGTCGTGCCGTCGGGAAAATATTCGACGCGAAAGTCATTGGGGCTCTTCATTGTTAGTCTTTTCCGGATCGTTGGCTGATTGTTAAACCGAAAGCGCCCGCTGAGTCGAAAATGTTGACTCTTGGCTGCGGTCAGCTTCACAAAAACCGCCCTTCGATTCGTTACGCATCCCTGGATACTCTCTGTCGACTTTACCACTGTTTTGCCCTCAGCCAGATGAACCCAAATCTCAGACACACTTTTTCACTTCCTTCCGTTTCTCTTCCATTTACGCACTCCACTTACTTTCAGCTCAAGCTGACTTACTTCCAGCTGAAGCTGACTTGCTTCATTAATTACAGTTTCTATTTTCACTTACTGCATTTTCTCTCCTCTCAATAAGGAATGAAAAATGAACGATACTATTAATATGGGTCGTACCCCCTCCCCCTCACACACACATACCTATTCCTGTACGTAATTTTTAGCTTTCAGACATTTTTTGTTAGTTATTGATAGTAGACTTAAGCAGGGTGTTTGAGAACTTCATTTTTAGAATACTGGATCATTAATGTTTAAATACCAGAATTTTAAGCCAGATTCCTACCTTATCGAAATTTTATGTATTTCTTTACTTATTATCACACGAAGCTTCACATCAAGATTAAAATTTGGGATAATAAATAAAAAACACGAGGGGTGGTAGGTCTGGTCCTAAATTTTAATAATTATGAATAAAGCAAAATAATATTATTTATAAAAAAATCTTTTTCTATAATTATACAAATTTAGAACGAGACCAACCTTTCTTATTGTTTCTTATTTATTATACCAAATTTTCAACTCGATGTGGTGTTTTGTGTGGAAATAACTAATAAGTTAAAAAATGAGAACAGTGTCGGTAAGGTAGGAATCTGGTCACGTGACCCACTCATCACATGGCTTTAATGTTGTGATACTTTTAGAAAAGTATATTTTATGAACGGAATATAACAGAAGTTCAGAATCAAATTTCTAATTTATTAATTTATTTTAAACAAAAAGATGTGTTTTCTACTATAAAATATGGCTTTTTAATCAAATAATTAAATTTTTGTCATGATAGTTAAATTCTCAACATAAAATTATGAATTCCCAACAATAAAGCTTCATAGTTTATATTTCCATAAAAAAAATGTAAAATTTATCAAAAGAATTTTCATACCACGCAACTGTTGTATATTTATCCGAAAACATGATATTTCAAACCAAGAAATTAATTTTTTTCTCACCAAAAAAGGAGAATTTTCAACTTAAAAGATCAATCCTAAAAAAATTGAAAAGTTACATTTTCAGTAAATAAATCAATTAAAAAAAGGCTTTTCAACTAAAAAGTTTAATTCTTAACGAAATAGTTAAACTTTCAACCAAAAAGATGAATTTTTAAATAAAAATATAAATCTTACAAAAATGACTTTTTAACAAAGACATTCAACTAAATCTTTCAAACAAAATAGTTAATTACTCAAACAAAGAAGAAGAATTTTTAACCAAAAATTTGCATTTTCATATTTAAAAAATCGGCAAAAACAGATAAACTTTTAAATCAAAAAGATAATTTTTCAATAAATTGTTAAATTTTCTCTTTAAAATGATTTTAGTTGACTTTTCACGATGAAAATATGAATTTTTTTATTGTGATTTTTTTCTATGAAAAAATTTCATTTTCAATCCAAACAGACTAATCTTTAACGAAAGAGGATGACTTTTTTTGAAAAATTATGAATTATCTACCAAATTGTCGCATTTTTGTCTGAAAAGGATTAAATTTCTCTATAAACATATACATTTTTTTTAATTTAAAAAAAAAGTTGAATTTTCATCCAAAAAAGACTCCGGATTACGTTTTAAGATCAAATATGAAGTTTTAACGGAAAATAAGTATCTGCGAACAAAATTCAGTTTTCAATTCAAAAAGATGATTTTTTTTTACCAAAAAGGATGAATTTTTTTTATCAAAAATATAAATTTTCAAACAAAATATTTGAATTTTCTGTTGAAAAATATTTAATTAGACTTTTCACAATCAATATATTAATAATTTTAAAGAAGAAATAAGTTTCTACAAACAAGTTTTAACATTCAATCTAAAAAGACGAATTTTTAATAAATAGGATAAATTTTTAATAAAAATTTTGAATTTTCTACCAAATAGTTTGATTTTTATCCAGAAAAGATTAATTTTCTCTTAGAACAGATAAATTTTTATTAAAAAAAAAAGCAAAGTGTATTTGAATTTTCATCTAAAAAGGATTCCAGATGCCTTTTCAAGATCAAAATATGAATTTTTTACCAAAAAACAAGTCTCTACAAAAAAATTGAATTTTCAATCCAGAAAGATGGATTTTCACAAAACCGTGGAAGTTTAATTAAAAGTAAAAAAGTTTTAACAAAATATTTTCCTTTTCAACCTAGAAGATGCATTTTTATCGAAGAAAGATGAAATTTTTATTAAAGCAGGTGAATTATAAAATAAAATGAAAAGCTTTAAAAAGAGAAATTTTAATTTTGAAGAGAATTTTTAATCCGAACCGTTGCATTTTTATTCAAGAAAGATGACATTTTTTCTAAAAAAGCTGAATTTAAAGAAAAAAAAACCTTTAAAAAAAATAGTTAAATTTTCGTCTGAAAAAGATACCAGTTCATTTTCCAACACCGAAATAATAATTGTAAACAATAAGTAAATTTTCTGCTACATACAATTTTTAACCAAAAAGCATGATTTTTTAATAAAATTGTTCAATTTTCAACCAAACAGTTGCATTTTTCGCGAAAAAAAATGCAAATGCTACTAAAACAGGCGAATTTTTGAATGAAAAATAGAAATTTTCAAAAAAAGTTTTTTCATCCCAAAAATATTTCAGCAGCAAAATTATCAGAAACAAAATATCATTTTTAAACAAAAGGTCATTATGCAACGAAAGCAGTCGAATTTGTAATGCCTGAAAGAAGATTTTTTTAAACAAAACAATTGAATTCACAATCAAAAGAATATATGTTCAGTGAATTATTAAATTTGCAACCAAATATTATAATTTATAACTAATAATGAAAGTACAATAATTTAAATACGGTCCCTTAGCATCATTAATTAACATTCACTATTTTTAAAATTCAAAGATGTTGTTCATCACATAATTTTCTTTGAAAAGAATAAAATTAACATTAACATTCATATTCCTAATCATTTCAATTATATTTTTAGCTTGCGACAAATTTCGCTCTTTGGTTTAAACTACAAAAACCAATAGTCCAGCATATCTTTATAATTGTAAAAGATTTTTGTACTAGTAGTGATAATGTTTTTGATTAATCATATTTTATTTCTTAACTAAAACTAGAAGATTTCGCAAAGGACATCAAGATCTCTTTACTAGAGGCACAATAATGTTTTTTTGAATCAAAGATACATTTCTTTGGCCCTGTATTAAAACTAGAATTTGTTTTCTATTTTTCTATGTTTCGTTTGTCACGCTTGAGTGAACACCGTAAATTCCTCGTAGATTCTGTTACCCAACCCTGCGGCGTGACAATAATTCTCAGAAACACTAAATCCAGAATCACTAAATCCAGATTCGATTGTATTCCTAAAGATCAGGTTGATAAAGCTGTCACAGTTTTTAACTAATTTCATGATAGATTACATTTTACACGCGAAATTGAAAACAGCATTACTGTTAACTTCCGCAGCGTTAACATCATTAAGAATGATAATGACTCTATTTCAACTAACTGCAGTACCATTAATCGACCTACTCAGGCCAATTTCTTAACTTTCTAAACACTCACTCCTAGGCTAATATGGGAGGGGGTAACCCCCACTTCCACGGAGATTTAAGACGCCAAATTTAAAGTTTGATAATTTTTACATCAGGTACATTAAGTACTTACGACTTCTTAATTTTGTTGACAAATATAATTATGTACCACATCTTATCAGACCTTATTTTTAGTAATTTCAACCGACAAAATATTTATCCTGAATTTATTTAAAGGTCATCAAAAAATACTACAAAACGATTTACGGGGAGTAAAGTTTGGTCAAATTTGACTATTTCTTATGAATTAAAAAAGTCGTTCAATTTTAAAACAAGTAGGTGAGATTTTCAAAAAAAAAAAAGTTGAAATTTTAAACAAGCGAAGATTATAATTTTTGACAATAATGAAGTAAGAAAATTTAATTGAAAATTCATGAATTAAAAAAAAATCAATCAAATACTCGACTTGAAAAATTTTTGGTATCAAAAAGACAAATTTTCAACAAAATACATTTTTAACCAAACAGTTAAACTTCTTTCCACGAAGATTATTTAAAAAAAAAAAGAAGAATTTTCAACAAAATACGTACATTTTCATCGAATGGTTAATTTTTTGAAACTGAAATATTCATTTAAAAAAAAAATGAAACAGTTAATTGTCATTGAAAAATATTAATTTTTGAAATTAAAAAGAACACGAATTATCTACAAAATCGTTGAATTTTCTATTCAATAATTTGCAAATTATTGAATTTCCAAGACAAAAAGACTAATTTTCTCAACAAAACAGTTGGATTTTTAACCTTAAACTATAAAGTTTGAATGAAAATGTTTATTTTTAAATAAATAGTCATATGTTAAGTTAAAAGAATTAGTTTTAATTCAAAAAAGAAATTTTTAACAAAATACATAAATTTGTAACCAAAAAGTTGGATTTTCAACTAAGAAGATTATTTTTCAACCAAAAAAAAAAGGATATTTCAACAAACTAGCGTAATATTGAATCAAACAGTTGAATTTCTCACCCAGAAACATCAATTTTTAAACAAAAATGTAAGAGTAAATTTCCACTTGAAAAAATTGATTTTCCATAAAAAAAATTAATCGCATATTAAATAGTTAAATTTTCTACATTAAAGTTGAATTTTCTACCGAAAAATTATCAAGAAAATACATAATTTTTTAAACGAATATTTACTTTTTAACTAAAAAATGATTAATGTTTAGCTAAAATGCAATAGTTGAATTTCCTGCAAAAAATTGACTTTGTATTTAAAAAAAACGACAACAAAGTTTTAACAAAATAGCTCGATCTTCAACCAATAGGAAATTTTTTTACAGAAAAGTGATAAATTTTAAAAATAAAGGAAAGAGACGAATTCTTTAGATGAAGAGAAAAAAGGAAATAACAAAATACTAACATTTTCACCGTTTCATTGTTATTTTCGCTGTTTAATTAACATTAAAATTAAATAAACAATAAAATAAAAAATTGGCTCTAACCAATCTCTGAAGAATCTAGTCCAGAATTACAAAGAAAAGATCTAAAATCGGTTCATAATTGTTTTCTAATTATCGTTATAAACCTCGTTTTTTTTCACCCCACTGCTACCCCTTTCATTTCCTCGCTGGCAGTGGGGTCAAAACATCTCAAGTGTGACACTTTTAAATCGATAGTTCTATTTTTAATCAATTTATACAGTTATCGATTCGTTTTTATATCAAAATAACTTCCCAAAAATATTTTTGCAAAAAATTTTTTTTAAAAAGTTTTTAACAAATCAAGGTTCTTAATAATTTTTTTCAAAAATGGATTAATGGCGAACGGTTCAACAAAATTCAATAATTAAGTATAAAAATATTTTTAGGAAGTATACTTTACGTTAACAAATTGTTCGGTAACAAACAATGTATTTTATTGTTTAAATAATCGTGTATTTTAATCAATTGTAAATTAATTACATTTCTCCGCCTGTGAAAGAATTCTTCCACCTTGCAATAGATTATTTATTGATTTTTTTGTGACCGCGCTCCGACCTCCAATCGGTTCAAACATTCAACCTAGTAGTTTCATTTTAAACCAAAAAAGATGAATTTTCAATAAAAAAATTTATTAGTTGGTATCAAATTAAAAATCTCCATTATTTTAAATACCAGCTACCAAATTTTTAAAATGAAAAATTCATCTTTTTTATTTAAAGTTCAACTACTAGATTAAATGTTTGAACCGATTTGTTAAAAAATACTTTTTGGTAGAAAATTAATCTTTTCGGTTAAAAATTTCACTATACTTTGTCGAAGATTAAACTATTTTATTAAAAATTCAATTTTTGTTGAGAAAGTTAAGTTTTTGGTTGAAAACTAATTTTTTTCAATTAAAAACTAAGCTTTTCAATGATAATTTGAATATTAAATTTTTTGTTTGTTGAAAATTCAAATTTTTTGGTTGAAAATTCAACTACTTGATTGAATACTTAACCAATCTCTTAAAAAATAATATTTTTTATTGAAGATTCATTTCTTTGGTGGAAAATTTATCTATGCTTAATTGAAAATTAAACTACCTTATTCTTTTTTCGTAGTGAATTAATCTTTTTGGTTGAAAATTCATCTTTTTGATCAAAAAATAACTGTACCTGATAGAAAGTTGAACCACTTGATTCGAAATTCATTTTTTTAAGAGCATTTATAATTTTAGTAGAAAATTTGTTCCATATTGTATTCAATATGATACACGCAATAATTTTAATAAAAATCATTTATTATCCCATTATTCCCCTATTTCTTGGCTGATCCGTATTATTTCAAAAAATCTTTTTTTTTTAACTTTTTTCTAATGTTCCTTTATTCTTTTCATTAAAAATGCATCTATTTTGTGGAAAAGTGAACTATTTTGATAATATTGATGCAAACTTCTGTTAAAAAATTAACAAGAATCCAATGACCAAATTTGGACCACAACAAAGAAGCAAAAACAAAAAATTCTATTGTAATCATTTTTCTTTTCTCTTTTTCATTTTTATCCGAAATTTTTATTTTTTTTTTATTTTTTCTGATTACAATAGGATTTTTTGTTTTTGTTTCTTTGTTGTGGTCCAAATTTGGTCGTTAGATTCTTGTTTGTTTTTTAACAGGAGTTTGCATTAATCAGATTATCGGACGTTAAATAGGATTTTTAATTTGGATTTTAATCTAATTTAAATTTCTTAAATTTTGATAATATTATTTTTTTTACCTAATCTTTTTAAGTGAAATCTTAACCATTCAACATTTGAAAATCGATTTTTTTAGTTGATAATGGATATATTTTGTTGAAAATTCATCTTTTTTAATAGAAAATTAATCTTCTGCATTGAAAATTTATCTTTTTGGTTAAAAAATTAACTACACCCAGTAGAAAGTTGAACCACTTGATTAAAAATTCATTTCTTCATGAACATTTATCATTTTACTTGAAAATTCGTGTCATATTGTGCTCAATATCACAAAAAAATCATTAACATTTCAACTACTGCAAAATACAAACTTTTTTTTACTAACATTTTCGGAAGAGATTGTAGAATCTATTGGAACCTGGAAGAATTCTTTCACAGGCGGAGAAGTTTAATTAATTTTCAATTGTTTAAAACGAACGATTATTTAAACAACAAAAAAATGTTTTTTACTACCAACAATTTTTTTAGCGTAAAGTATACTTCATAACAAAAATTTTCATAACTGAATTATTGAATTTCGATTAAACCTTAGCGAGTAATCCATTTTTGAAAAAAAATCATCAAGAACTGTGATTGTTAATAACTTTAAAAAAAAAATACATTTTATGCAAAAATATTTGAGGGTAGTTATTTTAATATAAAAACGAATCGAAAACTGTATAAATTAATGGAAAATGAAATTATTGATTTAAAAGTGGCACACTTGAGATATTTTGACCCAGTGGAATTTGTAGAACCTTATTGTTTTCTTTACATTCTCATCATTTATGATTGGGAAAGTATTAGAATCGTCGGAAATTTGACATCACACTTTTTCAACGGATCTCCACGTTTCGAGACCCCCTGAATCCGAAAATCAGGTTTTCACGATGGCGTCTGTCTGTCTGCCTGTCCGTCCGGCCGTCCGTCCGTAAACACGATAACTCTCGAAAAAATGAACGAATCAAATTCATCTTTGGCACACTTCATTTAGGTCCTAAAAGAAAGGACAAGTTCGTGAACCAGCCATTTTTGATAAAAATTCAAAAATTAGGCGCATTTTGAAAATTTTTGAGACCACATTTTTCTGAATTTGAAAATTCTGTGTACGGATATTTATAGTATTAAAAAAAACCAATTTATTTAAATGACTTTTTTCGATAAAAAGAAAGTTCTCAGAGTTATAGCGTTTTCAAAATTTTGTTAATCAATCGAAAATCAAAATTTGAAGCCAAAAAACGCACGATATAAAAAAAGTCAAACAAAGAAAAACATTTCTTTTTGAACGCCCTACAAGATTATTATAACCAATTTTTTGATTTTTTTCAAAAATCGAAAATTCAAATTTTGATTGCCCAAAAAATAATGGAAAGTAAAAAATTCCATTTTGTGGACAAACTATGTATGATACGAAAAAAGATAAATTTACAAAAATGGTTATCACAAAAAATATCTACAACTTCGTTAAGAATCACTTCTTGATAGGACGCGTACTTTTTGTTTTATTCGTGAAAAATAACGTTGAAAAAAAATAAAATTAAAAAAAATGTATAGAAAAACGACGAAAGTTACGAGAAAAAAAAATCCAACTAAAAGCCTACAGAGCTTTGAGAAACTTAATCTTTGACTATGCTTAATTAAGTAGACAATTCAGAATATGAAGACACATATAAATACTGCCATCTAAAAGAGATCTTTTTGATAAAGTTTTTTTCAAGCATTCCAGATGAAAAGAATAAATATCCGAGCGCGAAGCGCGAGGTGTAATTATGTTCGAGCGCGAAGCGCAAGGCAACCTATTATCAAGCGCGAAGCAAGAGATGCAACCGTCGCGCGCCCTAGGCGCGCTCAAGCTTATGAGCAACGCGAGCCGCGCACATAGCGCGTGATGAGAATGTCCAGATTTTTTTTCTTTTCAATATTGGTATTCCGAAGTACGAAGAATTTTTATTTATGTAAAAATACGATTTGGAACTAAGCAATTCTTTGAAACTTAATACTTTTATTTTGGGATTGGTTCACTTCATCAGCTGATTAATAAATCTCATTAACGATTTATTTTTAATTCAAGTTTTTAAAGTTTGAACATTTTTCTAGATAGGAAAGGAAATGGAAATAATAAAAATAAAATAATGAAATGCTTTTATCGTACAAATTTAATACAATCATTGCATCCACATCCATAATTCAGCGATAACCGTACATGATATCTTGCGATTGTCATAAATCACGATGCCATGTTCATCATGCGGGCTGTCGTTATACTCAACAGTGCGTTAAATAATACCTTGTCGGTTGAGACGATTAGATTTTATGTTAAAACTTATTAAAAAGTTGTCGCAGTCAATGTTGCTACTCATGCGAATGATTGCAATCAAGATTCGCAATTGCTTTCAGCTCTTTGACATAATATCTCGTATATCAATTATGAGTGACAAGGATTTGACTTTATAAAAAATTAACTGCATCGACTTATTTCTTTTTAATTAGGCTTAGGGACCGTACCTAAATTACAAAACAGCTGAGGATGAACGGGGAGGGGGGGGGGGG
>NC_046665.1:104617632-104716676 GCF_010883055.1 Belonocnema kinseyi | reverse complement strand
TAGAAAATTTTGGTTACAATCTATTATGGCAGGAGGCAGGATGTCCTACACTCAAGTACAAACTCTTGGTTACAAATTCAACTCTTTTCGTAGAAAATTAACCTTTTGTTTAAAATTCATATTTTCTTGTTGATAATAACAAAATTTTTTTTGGACGAAACCTATATTTTCTGAAAATTTGTTTTCTTGATTTGAAAGTTCCTCTTTTTTAGTAGAATATTGCATTTTTCTTGGATAAAAACGTAACTGTTTTATTAAAATTCAACTATTTTCAAGAAAATTTACTTTTTGTTTAAGATTCGAACTTTTGTGTTGAGAAGTAAATTGACATTTTTTTTTGATAAAAATTCAACTATTTTTTTCGAAATTTGTCTTTTTGATTTAAAAATTGACCTGTTTTGGTAGAATTTTCATGTTCCTTAGACAAAAATGAAATTTTTCGGTTGACAATTTTACGATCTTGTTAAAAAGTCATACTTTTTGGTTAAAAATTCGGCTATTTAGCAGAAAATTAACTTTTTGCTTGCAATTCTTATTTTGGTGTTGGAAAGTGAATTGGATTCTTCTTTGAATGAAAATGTAACGACATTTTAAAGTTTTCTTTTTTTTAATTTTTGTGTTTAAAAGAAATTTCACTTTTCTTTAATAAAAATGCAAATTTTAGTCATATATTTTTTGTTGAAAATTCTGCTGTTTTGTTGAAGATTTAATTATTTCATAAAAAATTTACTTTTTCTAGAAATTTAATATTTTCGTGTTAAAAAGAAAATTGAAATTCTTTTTTGGATAAAGATTCCACCATGAAAAAAAATTTTGTAATTAAAAATTTGTCTGTTTTAAAAGAAATTTCATCTTTCTTGGATAAAAAGCAACAGTTTGGTTGAAAATTCAACAATTTTGTTTAAAAGTTATACTCTTTGGTTGAAAATTCTCTTGTTTTATTGAATGTTTAACTATTTCATAACAAATTTACTTTTTGTTTAAATTTAATATATTGGTGTTGAAAAGAGAACTGACATCCTTTCTGGATAAAAATTCCAGTATTAAAATTTTTTTGTAATTTGAAAATTTGATTAAAAATTAATGTTTTATTAAAAAGTCATACTTTTTGGTTGCAAACTCGACTGTTTGGTTGAAAATTAAATTATTTCGTAAAAGATGTAGTTTTTGTTTAAAATTCATATTTTGGTATTAAAAATGTACTGAAGTCTTTTGTAGAGGAAAGTTTAATTTTTAAAAATTCTCAGTTTTTATCAAAAATGCCTATGTTTTAGTAAAAATTTGGCCTTCCCTGTATGAAAATGGATCTATTTGGTAGAAAATTAAACTATTTTTTTAAAAATGTATCCTTTTTGTTTGAAAAAATTCGTCTTTTTCGATTGAAAATTCAATTTTTTTCATAGAAAATTATTTTTTGTCAAAAAATTTGATCTTGAAATTTCAACTGGAATCTTTTCTGGATAAAAATGCAACTATTTGTTAGAAAATTTAACGACGTTGTTGAAATTGATCCTTTTTGGTAAAAAATTCGTATTTTTGTATTGACCATTCAATTTTCGTCGTAGAAACTTATTTATTGTTTAAATATTGATATTTTGATCGTAAAAAGTCAACTGAAATTTTTGTAAAGAAAATTCAACTATAATTTTGAAAATTTATCTTTTCGTTTTAAAAATTTATTTGTTTCAGTGAAAATTTAATTTTTTTAAATGAAAATTCTATTTTGTATAAAAATAAAACTGCTTTTTTCCAAATTTATACGTTTGGATTAAAATTCTACTAGTTTGCGGAAAATTGTATTTAAAATTTATATTTTGGTTTTAAAAAATGAACTGAAATATTTTCTGAATGAAAGATCAATTTTTAAAGAAAAATTGGTCGCTTTTTATTAAAAATGTATCTGTTTTAAGAGACAATTTCATCTTTTTTAATCAAAATTCAACTATTTGGTAAAGAATTAAACAATTTTGTTAAAAAGTCATCCTTTTGGATTAAAACTTCGACTCTTTGAATTGAAAATCCAATTTTTTTAGAAAAAAATTTTTTTTAGATAAAAATTGCATTCTTGCTAAGTAAAAATGCATCAGTTTCGAGAAAAATTAATTTTTTTGCTAAAACCACATTTTTCGTTAAAAAATTCGTATTTTAGCTTAAAGGCTTAAGAATTTAAATAGATTTTCATTTCTTTCTTAAGTGAAAAATCCTTATTTATTAGAAATTCGTCTATTTAGTTTAAAAAAAAAATTTTGTATAAATATCATCTTTTTCATTGAAATATAAACTATGACACTTTTTTGTGGGAAATTTATCTTTTTCGGTCAAAAATTCAACAATTACGTTATAAATTTAATTATTTTGTTGAAAATTCAAGTATTTTGTTAAAAAGCCCTACCTTTTACAGTACGAAAAGGAACATTCAAAATTTACTTTTTGTTTAAAATTCGTATTTTTGTATTGAAAATTCAAGTGTAATCTTTTTGGATAGAAATTCTACTCTCTTTTTGAAGATTTTTCTTTTTTGATTTAAAAATTTATCTATTTTAGTAGAATTTTAAATTTTTCTTGGACAAAATTGCAACGTTGAAAATGATAGTCTTGTTAAAATGTCATACTTTTTGCTTAATGATTCGAAGATTTAGCAGAGAATTAACTTATTGTTTACAACTCTTATTTTGGATTCGGCAAGTTAACTGGAATATTTTTTAGATTTAAATTTAACTGTTTTTAAGATTTTTTCAAATTCATTTGTTTCAGGATAAAAATGCAATTGCTCGATTGAAAATTTAACTATTTGTGGAAAATTCACTTTTTGTTTAAAATTTATATTTTGGTGTTTAAAAATGCAACCTTTTGGTAAACAATTTAACAATTGCAATAAAAATTTATCCTTTTTGGTTAAAAAAATTTGTTTTTTGGATTAACAATTCAATTTTTTTCGTAGATACTTATTTCATGTTTAGGAATTCATATTTTGATCGTAAAAAGTAAACTCAAATCTTCTTTAAGAGAAAATTGATTTATTAAACAAAAACTTTAGAATATTTGAATAAAAAATTACTAAATTTGAGACTGATGAAAATTTAAAACATAAGTTTTAACTGACTATAAAAAGGCTATCAATTGTAAAATTTCGGAAGATTTTATAGTGAAATTGTACTGATCTATTTATTGTTTAAATCTAAAACTACAACACTAAAGAATTCAAAATTATGGAACTCCAAAAATTTAGAAATTTCATATCAAAATCAAATTTGTTCGAATTTAGACTTTTAAAGCAAAAAGTTAATTATTAAAAAAAAAATTTTTTTAGAAAGTGTTTTAAATGAAAAAAATGTCGAATTTGTAACAAAAGGTATAAAAACTAATATTTCAAACAAAAAGAAACATTTTTATTTTAGATAAAAAACATTTCAATTTCAGCAAAAAAAACTATAAATTCTTAATAAAATAGTTGAAAATTAAAAAACAGATTCTACGAAAAGACATGAATTTTCAACAACAGAAATTAGTTTTTAAAGTAACATGTCAATTTTTTTAGACTTTTAGAGATCTGTTTACTGTAATCTGAAAAGATAAATTTTCAAACAAAAAGATTACTTTCCTTAAATTAAAAAAAAATGAATTTTGAACCAAAAACAAAAGTTATAGACTTTTCATGGAAAAAATAGTTACATTTTCAACGCGAAAAGTTCAGGTTTCAAAAAAAAATTGTATTTTTCACCAAGACAGACGAATTTTTAATCAAGAAAGAAGACTTCTCTACAAAAACAGATGAATTCTTAATTCAAAGTAACGAATTTTCTATTTAAAATAAAGAATGTTTAAAAAACAGTTTAATTTCTACTAAAAAGATCACTTTTTAAGCAGATACTTAAATTTTCGATATAATGTTGAAATTTTCAGCAAGATAATTAAATTTCTAATCAACTGATTGAATTTTTGATCCAAAAAGTTTAATTTTCAACCAAATGTTTGAATTTTCTCAACTTCAAACAAAATCAGTTGAATTTTCAACCGATTAGTTTAATTTTCAAGCCAAAAGGACCAATTTTTTTGAGAAGAAAGTTAAATTTTCCTTCAGAAAATTTGATTTGCTACCAAGAAAAAACAATTTTAAATCATGAAAATGGACTTTTCTACCAAAAACAATAAATTTTTAATCCAAGGGTAAGAAATTTCGTATTAAAGAAGACGAATGTTCAAAGAAAAAGTTGACTTTTTAAACAAAAAGATACTTTTACAAAATAGTTTAATTTTAAACATTACAATTACATTTTCAACTAAATAATTAAATTTTCAACGAAAGAATTGCCTTTTCAACATACAAACATACATTTTCAACCAAATGGTTGCATTTTTATCCAATCAGTTAAATTTTTAATATTCGAAAAAAAACTAGCTAAGCGCTCTACTTGTATTTTTAACAAAACTTTTTTTGTTTTGTTAAAATTTTTTGGAATTAAATTTTTTTAAATTGAAAAAAATTTTCAAGTTAAAAATTTCTGTTGTATTTTTTCCAATGAATGTATTGGATGTTTATTAATAAAACGTAATAAAATTGTACAATACATATTTTGTACACTATTTTGCGAGACAAATTAAAGGTTACTGCATATATATGGTTTGCATTATATTTTAATGTAAAATTTTAATATTTTTGACCTTAGCATATTGTATATTTTTTAAAATTACAAACATTTTTAACAATGTATCGTCCAATAAAATAGCTGAAAATACTATTTGCATGGAATGGTAAAATATGTTACGGAATATTCACTATATACTTATCATCATATTTTTTGACAAAACAGAATGACCAAATTTGTCATTCAAATAAAGGTTAACAAATGCTATCGTTTTCTTTCATGTCACAATTTGTAAATTTTGTGATATAATTAAAAGTGGTTGACGCTCGGAATATTAAAATGTGTAAATTGCAAATGAAAATGGTAATTCTCGTCATCATTTCTACATAGGTTGGAAATTTCAAATGCATGTAGTATGCATGTTACTATTTTAAATGGTATTACTAAAATTAATTAAAATCTATTACTAAAGTGAAAAAAAATTTCAAAGTGTGCTATTCTTTTTTTTTTGATTGTTTTTTTTTAATTTTTAAAGTAAGGAATCAGGTTCAAATGGCAAATTTTTCTATTTTCGCCTAAAATTTATTGCAACAACTGCAACATTCATTTTATTTCTTCATTCCAAATTTTTCTAGCCACTGCATTGTTACATTCATACCAAATTCAAAGTTTGTAGTTTATTATGAATAGGGATTTTTTTCAAATATAAAGTTAGGGGTTCAGTTAAAATTTAAAACTTTAATATAATTGCCTCAACTTCACTACGGCAGTTTCGAAAATTATTTTATTGCATCGACACAAATTTATCTAGCATCTGCATAATTACTTTCCTCTTACATGTAAGAGTAGATGCATCTAATACATCGCAACCATGAATCAAGTGTCAAATCCTGAAAAGAATTTCCAATTTGGTTTTGCTAGATTGAGAAAGAATAAATAAAAATGTGCAAAAATGAAATAAAAGAGAGGAGCCTCTCCCACTTTGCAAGCAACACGATCGACCCAGCTTGGTCGGAAATCAATTTACGGGCGTAATGGATAGCTGCTCGGCTAATTCCACGTCCGCGATAATGCCAACCGCGTGCATCTTCCGCGCAGGGCGATTATACACCGATATAATAGCCGCGCGAGTTCCGCATAAAAAAGCGCGCGTATCCAGCACTCGTGCGTAAATGGACACGACCCTTTCAGGAATACGCGTATGGCAAAAGGGACATTAATGGTCGTTAGATATACTCGACGTCCGGGATAAACAACCACTAAGGCGAAATATTGTTGGTCAGATTCAACCATTTTGAATATGCGACTATTATCTCGAGGATGTGATAGTACATTACCGTCGGAAATTATCTACATGGCTGACGCGAGTGGTACTAAAAATCACTGCTGACTTTAAAACGTGATTACTTCTTCAAAAAAGGAGCTAGAATTTGTTATAAAACCGTTGGGAACTTCATGAAATTGCGCGTTTAATGACCATTAAAAGAGATATTTTTGACCTTGTGAAGATCATATATACTACCGTCGGAAATTATATACACGGCTAACGCGAATGGTTATAAAAATCACTACCGACTTTAAAACATGATTAATCGTTCAAAGAAAAGTGAAAAACTTTTTTATAAAACCGTTGGCAAGAATATAAAAATTTACGTCGAATGGTCCCTTATACAAATATGTTTGATCTTTTAAAGAGCATATACACTACCATCGAATGTGATCTATTACACGGATAACACAAGTGGTACTAAAATTACTGATAACATAGAAACGTAATTACTCTTTTAAAAGAGGAGCGAGAAAATTTGGTAAAAAACGGTTAGAAACACTATGAAACTCCGCGTCGAATGACCTCCCATATATATATATTTATGACTTTTTGAAAATAATATATACTACCCTCAAAAATGCTCTACACAGCTAACGCGAATGGCTCTAAAAATCACTACTGACTTCGAAACGTGATTACTTGTTCGAATTACTTGTATAAAAAAATCTTGTTTGTTCTTATCAGGCTACAAACGCTGAATTGTCAATGGATGTTATAATATATAATGTCAAATTATATAGAATGTTATAATATAACATAGAAAAATTAAAAACATAAACCTAACCCTAATTTTATAGTTTTATAAAAAAAGATCCATGTTGTTCCTAAGAGGCTACAAACTTTGATTTCTAAATGGATGTTATGTAACTATACAGAAGATATAAAAATGTACAAGTATGGAAAATATAATTTTAGAAGATGCTGTATTAAATTTTAGACAAACGTAGACAAATTTTACGGATTTTACAATTTTATAAACAAATTCCCCGTTTGTTCCTGTAAACAATGTCAATTTTGAAGATACTGCAGTGAATTTAAAACAAATATAGAGAAATTTATAATTCAACCCCAACCCTAATTTTACAATTTTAGAAATAACTATGCAGAAAATAGAAGAAATTTTGTAGATCTAAAATCTTATAAGGTCAATTTAGAAGATGTTATATACAGCATCTTTTAAACAAACATAGAAAAATTTAAAATATAACCCCAAACCTCCATTTTTTAATTTTATTAAAACAACGCCCTGTTTGCTTCTAAGAGGCTACAACCTTTCAAAGTTTGTAGCCTGTAGATTTGTAGAAGATAGACAATTTTTGGTAGATCTCAAATATACCAAAGTTTATTCAGGAGGTGCTGTAATTTTCAGACAAACATAGAACAATTAAAAATTTAACCATGACACTATCTTAAAAATGTTCTGGAAAATTCCATGTTTTTCTTATGAGGCTACAAACTTTGAATTCTCAATGGATGTTAAAACTATGCTGAAGATAGAAAAATTTGTGTATAGATCAAAAATCTAATACAGGTAATTAAAAAGATGCTGTTGTGAGTTTCGGACAAAGATGTAAAATTTAAAAATTGAACCCCAAACCTGATTTTAAATTTTATTAAAACAATTTCTGTTTGTTCCTAAGAGACTGCAAACTTTGAATTCGTAATGGAAGTTATAACTAAAATAGAAAAATATTTGTCGATGTGGTAAAGTCAAATTTAAAGGTACTTTAGTGAATTTGATGCGAACATAGAAAAATTAAAAATTCAACCCGAACTTCCATTTTTAAATTTTATTAAAACAATTCCCTGTTTGTATCCTGTAAAAGATAGAAAAATTTGGGTAGATATGAAATATAACAAAGTCTATGCAACAGATGCCGTCATGATTTTCAGAGAAACATAGAAAAATTAAAAATTTAAACACAACCCTATCTTAAAAATGTTCTAAGAAATTTCATGTTGTTCCTATGAGGCTACAAACTTTGAATTCGTAATGGGTATTATAACTATGCTAAAGATAGAAAAATTTGTGTAGATCAAAAATCTAATAAAGGCAACTTAGAAGTTGCTGTGGCGAGTTTAGGACAAAGAAAGACAATTTTAAAATTGAATCCCAACCCTAATTTTACAATTTTATATTAAAAAATCCATGTTTAATAAAGTCAATATTAAATATACTGTAGTGAAGTTCGGACTTCAGGCAAACATAAAAATATTTCAAATTTTCACCCGACCCCTATGTTTATAATTTTCTAAAAAAACTCTCTGTTTTTCTTAAGAGGATTCAAACTTTAAATTATCAATGAAATACATACTATGGAGAAGCTACCAAAATTCGGGTAGGTCTTAACACCTATTACAGTCAATTTAGAAGATGCTGCAGTGAATTTCAGTCAAACAAAAAAAATTACAATTTTAATCAATAACATAACTTAAGATTTGTTTTAAAAATTCCCTTTCGTTATTAAGTAGTTGTCTATAGATTTTAAAATCAGAATTAAAGCAGGGTCGGGCCAAAGGGTCAAGGCACTACAATGAGAAAATATTGATTTAAATAATGATTGAAAATATAAAAAAATAATAATTAAAAAAAGAATGTAAAATAAAAGAAAAACATGTCAAAATACGTTTGTTTTTCCTCGTCAAAAACTTTTTGTTTGGTGGTCTTCCTAATCCCATTTGCCTCATCTATTTCAAAACAGATTGGCGCCACTATAGAATTGGATGTTTTATCATTTCAAAAAAAAACTTGTATCTTTTTCTTTAGAATCCTGGGACAGACCCTGAAACATCAAGCATATTGTGCCAAACCCACAACACTATAGAATTCTGTCATCACAAACTCTTCCCCAAATCCTAAATTCCTAGATCTTCGACCTTTTCCATTCAGTAATGGACCTCAAAATCATGAACGTAAAATCTTCACCACCCATATTATTGGACACACCCTTTAACAAACACACATGCAAGGACCATTGTGAGCAAATCTTCACCATATTGACAATCCCTTGTAGCTTTGGGCGACGGTCAGTTCCGCCCTGAGTACCTGTGTACGGTTCCCCCACTACGTGGCTTCCCCTCACTCGGTCGAAATGCTGCCATCGAGTCTCGTCAGCGGGAGTCCTTTGTTATGTTATTTAACTATAAAAGTTGAAAAAGAAATTTTGGAAGTTAAAATTTGGCCAGATTTTAAAACATTAAATAACATATATTTAGTTTATTTCTCAAACAATCGCATTTCTTAAAATTGTCCTTAAATAATTTTGCACTCCCAGTGCAAACGTATTAATCTTATTTCTAGCTTAATTTAGAAACTCATTGACAAAAATATTTTATTTTCTTATTGCTTACCCAATTCGTTTATCAAGGTTAAATAAAAATAATATTTTTAACGCATAAAAAGCTTGTTTTTTTTTAGTCTTACTTTAGAAATTTTGAACAGGGTCCAAAACATAAAATTTAATTTACTTAAGTGTCGAAAGAAATTTGTCAACTGAATTCGGCAGTTTGAAAATAATTATTCTTCTTTTCAAAAATAACATGTTTGATATTACCGGGTCCAAAACTTTTGCTACAGGCACTTCTGTTTTCTTTTTATTAATTTAAGCATCAAACAAAACCGACTAATTATCAAACCAAAAAAAGGAATTAAGAAAAATGAGATAAACATTTCAACAAGAATGATTTTTCAGTCAATAAAGAAAAAAAATCTCAGCCAAAATATTGAATTTAAGAATCAATAAAAGAATTTATCATTTTTTTATATTACATAATTTCAAGCTAGAAATATTCATTTATACATCAAATTTGATGTAAAATCTTTTTAAATGTCCTGTTAAATTAAAAAAATCAAATTCATCATAAAAATTTTCAGGAATATAATGCAAATTTTGTTATTATTTTAGAACTCGTATTTTTCTACAAAGTTGTGAAAATCCTGCAAAATTAAAAATATTGTCTTCAAATAATCCTTATAAAATATTTTTTAGCATCTTTTTTCATTTATTTCCCAAACAAAATTATTTTTAGTCTTCCTAGGAATTTTGACACAAGTTTTTTATTATTTTGAAACTTTTCAAACGCTTAGAAAGCTTCTAAATTTTGTGTTTTAAATAATTTGAAATATTTTCAAGTTTTAGATTATTTTGTAATCATTCTAGAACTTCTAAATATATCTTAAGCTTACTCGAATGTTTTCCAAATTCATATATTGACCAAACACTTATTCAGTATACGTACATATGATGAAAATTATGTTTTTTTTTGTTTGAAAATTAATTTTTTTAACCAAAAAATTTAACCATTCTATGTTTGGTTAAAAATGTTGATTTTCGGTAGAAAATTCAATTATCAGGTTAAAAATTCCTTAATTTTAAATATTTTCGTGAAAATTAATGCATTTCATTTTAAATCAATCTTTTTGGTTGAAAAGTCATCTCTTTGGTTAAAAATTTCTGTTTGTTTGTTATAAATACATTTTTGTGTTTGAAGACTCATCATTCTAGTAAAAAATAATTTTTTTGTTATTGTTGAAAATGTTAATATTCTTTTGAAAAATTCTTGGACAAAAATGCCAATTTTCAATTAAAAATTCAACAATCAATTAAAAAAGTCATAATTTTCGGATAAAAATTCGACTATTTAGCAGAAATTACATTCTGCTGTTTTGTGGAAAATTCAACTATTTCGAAGAAAATTCACTTTCGTTTAAATTTCATGTTTTGATGTTGAAAAGAGAAGAGAAAATCTTTCTGGATGAAAATTAGATGATTAAAGAAAATTAAAATTAAAAATTCATCTGTTTTCAGAAATTTTCATCTTCCTTAGATAAAAATGCAGCTTCTTGGTTGAACGTTGAACTATTTTTTAAAAAAGGCATCTTTTCTGGGTCAAAGTTCGACTGAAAAAAATAACTTTTTTGTTAAACTGAAACCTTTTTTGGATAAAAATGAAACTATTTGATATAGAATTAAACAATTTTGTTAAATACCCATCCTTTTTGTTGAAAATTCGTCTGTTTGGTTTGATCATTCAATTTTCTTCGTAGAAACTTATTTTTTGTTTCAAAATTCATATTTTGATCATAAAAAGTCAATTTAAGCCTGTAAGAGAAAATTCAACTATTTTTCGTTGTTATTTATAATGTATATTTTTTATTTACAAATTCATTTGTTTCAGTGGAATTAAAAAAATGGAAATGACACTTTTTTGTTAAAAATTAAACTATTTTGTTAAAAAGAAATATTTTTTGGTATCAAATTCTACTATTTTGGTGAAACTTGCACTATTTTTGTGGAAAAATGACTTTTTGTTTAAAATTTATCTATTTTAAGAGAGATTTCATCTCTGGATAAAATGCAACTATTTGGTAGAGAATTAAACAAATAAAAAAATCTTTTTCGGTTAAAAATTCGACTCGTTGAATTGAAAATCCAATTTTTATTCATCGAAACTTATTTCTTGTTTAAAAATTTATTCTGTAATCGTGAAAAGTCAACTAAAATCTGATTTAACAGAAAAATAAACTTTATTTTAAATTCATCTTTTCGACTTAAAAATTTATTTGTTTTAGTAGAAATTTCATTTCTATTATATGAAAATGCAATTTTTTTATTAAAAATTTTTTGTTTGAAAGATTTGGTTGCATCAGTTTGTTAACAAATAATAGTTTTAATTTATATTTTTAGTTAAAAATTCATCTCTTTGACTGAAGATTCAACAATTTTCTCAAAAATTATCCGTTATTAATTGAAAATTCAAACCATTCGGGTAATATTTTAAAATTGTTAAGAACTTATTTTTAGCCCTTTTTTGATTTAAAATTTGTTTTCTAACTGTCAATGTAATTTTTTTATGTTATTAAGATTGATCTTTTTTAGTTGAAAATCCTCTTTTTTTGGTAAAAAAAAAAATAATTTTCTTGGATTGAAATTTAATTTTTGTTGACCACAAATGCATCAATTTCATGAAAAATTAATTTTTTGCTAAAGCCATATTTTTTTTGGAAAATTGAAGTTTTGTAGAGAAAATTTGTCTTTTGGCTTAAGGGTTTAACAATTTAAATAAACTTTTATTTCTTTCTCAAGTGAAAAATCCTTATTTATTGAAAATTCGTCTTTTTGGTTTTAAAATTCTGTTTTTTTTGTGCGTACAATTTCCATCTTTTTCATTGAAATGTAAACTATGACACTTTTTGGTTGGAAATTCATCTTTTTAAGTCACAAATTCAACTATTATATTAAAAATTATTCTGTTAAAAATTCAAGTATTTTGTTAAAAAGCCATACCTTTTACAACAGGAAAGACAATTTTGTTATGAAAATAAATTAGAAAATTTTTAAATTTGAAATTTGTATCAGAAATACTGTTTCATTCCGTTTATGACAGATTCCATGTTCAAAGTATTACAGGATTAAAGTGCTAGTATTTGATTGTAAATGATCGAGGAGAATGAAAAAAGTTAAGGCACAATCAGGGGAGTTTGGAAAATTAAGTTCTGGAACACGCTGCCTAATTATACTAGCAATAACTCACAAAATATTTCTGGAAACTAAAAATTACGTAGAGTAAGAGGGGGGAGGGGTCGAAATACTTTGGTACGTAATTTACGTAATTAAAGTACGGCCCCTCATAAAAAGTTGTATTCCGCGATGAGTCCCGCTGACCAGGATCGACGGCAGAACTTTGATCGAGTGAGGGGAAGCCGTTTAGTGGGGGAACCGTTCGTAGGTAGCCGGGGCGGAATTGTCATCGGCCCATCGCTTTGACCTACAACCGAAGAATTTTCTGGGTGTCTGGGTGTCTGGGTTTTTGGATTCTGTCTCGAGGCCAAAACAGCTTTTCAATAAACAAAGCAACGACCTTCTATTCAGTGACGAACCGTTAACTTGACGTTAAATGGAAAGGACAACCCAGCCGCTTTTCCTCTCTCATCCTTGCGGTGACTTTGTTATCCTTGTTGTCGAACACGGTCTCTGTGGGACGATCTCTATTTGAGAGAGTTTACATCCCGAAAATGGCTTTTTCATGGCCAACTTCACGGCGAGTTAGTCGCGCAGCATCCTCCCGTGGAGAGGATCGTGTCTAGGAAAAGGAGCACAGGATCTTGTCACCTTGCCAGGTAAAGGTAATTCCTCCAGAGTCGTGGACATCGGGCGTGTCATCCTCGTTTTCCGCCCATTTCACCCGAATCGTGTCTCGAGAGAGCGAGTCATTCGGTTGATTCAATTATATATATTTTTTTTTAGAATTTAGTTTCGATCACAGGATTCACTTAAAAAGCCATTTTTTATTCCATGGGGATTTTATTGAGCTATTTTATCAATCTCGGTGTATCTAGAATACATTTATACTCTTCAGAGACCGTTTAAAGAATACTTCACGCTATTTTTAAAACTTTTGAAAGTTTTGATTTTTATCAGGGACCATCACACACAACTTGAACCCCCAGCGTGAGATTCAAAATAAGGGCACCCCTATTATCTTCAAGATCAAATTTCTTTTCCGATTTCATCTGATAAACTTTTAAAATAAAAATTAACGGCTATAAAAATAATACTTTAACAGAGTTTACTTCCCAAAATGTTCTCAAAAGAGAGGTAATAAAAAAATAATAGCGATATTGATTTATTTTAAATACAATTAATTTATCAATTTAATTCAGTATGAGAAGCCTAAGAATGCAAGAAAATAATTCAATTTCAATCAAAAAAGGTCATTTTTAACAAAAGAGATGAATTTTCAACACGAAAATGTTGAGTTCTTATGCTAAAAAGTTGAATTTTTTCAGAGAAAAATATGAATTTTCCACTAGAAAGTTAAGCTTCAAGAAAATATTTACATTTTCTACGAAAATAAATAAATAATAGAACTTTTCACCCAAGAAAGAACAAATTTTCCATTAAAAAAAAACCAGTTTATATATTCAGCTATTTTTCTACAAAACAGTTGATTTTTAAACAAAGAATATAATTTAAATTAAATTATAAAATTTTAAACTAGAAAAGATCAATATTTACTTAAAAACGAATAAAATAAGAATTTTCGAAAAACAAAAACAGTTGAATCTTCAAGCCAAAAGGTGGCTTTTTTACAAAAAAAAATTGAATTTTCAAAAAAAAAAGTTAATTCACATCTAAAATATTAAATTTTAAGCTAGAAATATTTTATTGTAATCAATAACGGTTTAGTTAAATTTTCGGTTGATAAAATTAATTTTGTACTAAAAAATACGAAATTTCAAATTAAAAAGGTTTGTAGAGAATATATGTATTCTGTTAAATTTTCGAATGAAAAATATGAATTTTAGCTTAAAAATTAAGTTGCAAGGAAATAATTAAATTTTTAAACTGGAACCCATCAATTTTCAATAAAAAATCAAAATATTTTTCAAATAATTGAATAAGAGAATTTTAAATCCAAAAAGACAAATTTTCTTGAAAACAGTTAAATTTTTAAGCTAAGAGACGAGTTTTTTTTTACAAAAAAGTTGATTTTTCAACAAATAAGTTAATTTACAATGAAATAATTTAATTTTAAACTAGAAACTATAACATTTCAATGCAAAACGCAATAGTGAAATTTACAATTGAAAAAATTGATTTTTATTTTGTTTCTCAATAAAAATCAATATTATTTTTGAAATAATTATATACAAAAATTTGCAAACTAAAAAGGCGAATTTTCGTCAAAATAATTGAATTAGCCAAGTAAAAGACGATCTTTCTACAAAAAAATACAGGGCAGTTGAAATGTTAGACCAGGCGACGATTTTTCTATAAAAAAGTTGATTTTTATATAAAATGTTGATTTTTCATTAACAAAGTTGATTTTTCTGTAATAATGTTAATTTTTAAACAAAAAAGTTAATTTACAATCAAATATTTGAATTTTAAACTAAAAATGATCAATTTCCAATGCAAAATAAAATAGTTAAATTTACAATTGAAAAAATTGATTTCTATTTTGTTTTTTAAATAAAAACCAATACTTTTTTGGAAATAACTATATAATAGAACTTGCAACCCAAAAAGACGAATTTTTGTAAAAACTGTTTAATTATCACGCTAAAAGACGATCAATCTACAATAGGAATATTTATTTTGTAAGAAAAAAGTGAATTTGCAATCAGATAATGGAATTTTAAACTAGAAAGATCAAATTTCAATCAAAAATGGAATATCGTTAAATTTATAATTGCAAAAAATGATTTTCATATAGAAAGAAATCAATTTTTAACAAAATCGTTAAATTTTCAACATAACAGTTGATTTTTCTGCTAAAAACGTTAAATTTTCAACGAAAATTTGTTCAGTTAAATTTGTAGTTTAGAAAATTTATTTTCCACTTAAAGAAAGGTATTTTCGAGCAAAAAAAGGCGAATTCTTTACGGAACAGATGAATTATTTTAGGCCAAGGTACGATTTCTCTAAAAGAAGTTGATTTCTCAACAAAAAGTTCATTTTTCAAGAAAAAAAGTTACTTTGGAATCAAATAATTGAATTTTAAACTAAAATAAATCACTTACCAATTCAAAATGGAATAGTTAAATTTACAGTTAAAAAAATTGTTTTCAACAGACAAAAACGAATTTTTAACAAAAAAGGAACAGTTTAAAACCAAAAAGTTGAATTTTCTTATGGGGTTCTATTAGAAAGGATCTTAAAAAAATAAACTTCTGGAAAATAATAAAATTGCGCAAAAAGCCTTATAAAGGAGTGAAGATAAAACATAGACTTAAAAAAGCAAAATTCAATAAAAAAAGTTCTGCGTTAACCCCTCCCCCCTATGTCACAAATCGTCACAAAACCTGCCCCCCCCACCCACACACACATAAACGCTAATAGTGTTCCGTAGTAGGGGCGTTCCCGAAAGGTTCTTTTTACCCAGTCGCATAATGGCTATTCAAGCACTGCTCCGACCCGCCTCGCAGATCAATCTCCCTAGCAATCACCCCAGGCGAAAAGCTTCACAGAGTCATCGTTTATCATTTAAGTATTTAAGAACCTGGTAAAAACGAAACATTTCGAAAGGTCCCTAACGTGCTCAGCACGAAAGTATCTTACTTTCGACACGAAGGTACTGAGCTTCTCATGGAGGTACCCAACTACCCAACTATAGCTGCAGATACTTTCACGAGCTTATATGCACTATACGGCAGTTTCTTGCCAGTCGGGCGGGTCTCGGGTATCGGTCAGAAGAGTATCTTGCCGACAAAGCCGAAGATTTCCCGGCTAATTACTAGGAGACTAATTGAATGCCGCTCCTCTCTCCTCCATCTTCTTCTCCTCCCGGAGAGTCGCTTCCAAGAGTAAGCCGCGCCGTTCGCTGCTCACCTTGCGCCCGGGTTTCTTCGGTTCGACGCCGTGCCTCCCCCTTTTCACCCCACAATATTTCTCTCTCTCTCTCTCACTCTCGCTCTCTCCGTCTCTCCATCTCTTTCTTTCTCCTTCTCTCTCTCTCTCTTTCTCGTTCTCTCTCCCTTCTCTCATTCATATTCATGTACTGGTAATAGTCTGCTGCCTGCCCGGCGGCAGCATTACTACACTTCTTGCGCGCGTTCGCGCCACCGCGACCTGCACAGACCCTCTACATTTACAAGAGACTTACTCTTTCTCCATCTTTCTGATCCTCTTTTCCTCGTTCCTCCCTCCGTGCCACCGAGTTGTGAGTTGCGACCAACCCCCATGCAGGTCCCTATCTCCGGTAGCGATCGGCATTTCAAAGACTTCAGCGACAAATTATTATTCCTTATTCGGTTTGGGTGGTCAGAATGGTTTTATGAGTTAGCTGCATTTTTGTCATTTTTCAGATTTATGTTCTATGCTTTTTATAAATTTTGTAGTCTTGAAGATAGCTTATCTATATCTTTAAAAAAACGTTTCAGAGGAGACGGATGGCCATCATGGGCTTTCAATTCAAGATCGTGTAAATTATAACTAAAATGTGGTAATGGTAGTTGGGCATCACTATGGGAAGATTTTTTATTGTTCAGTAACCTACTTAATGTACCTTTTCTATATCTAATGTACCTTTTTTATATTTAATTCAAAAAGAAGCGTTGCAATAGGGTCAGAATGACCCACTTGATAGGGCATTATCACTTTTAGTGGTTATCTATCAATTAATTTAACAATTTGGGGGGAGGGGTCATGCCAAAAACTAGAGTTTGTAACAGGGCGAGCATGGAGGCTTAGTAGAAGTAACTTTACGAACTTCATAACATTTAGTACGTTTCCTGATAATGGATTTTTAAGAATTCTTCTTTTTTCTCGTTCCTTTGTGCTGAAATATGAACTTAATTGATAGAACTTAAACAAAAAAACTCAACTTCTTTTGGTTGAAAAGTCTACGATTATATTTTTGGTTTAAAGTTGATTAAAACTTCTAGTATTTGATTGAAAAATGTATTATTTGTTTAAAGGGCAACTATTTTGTTAAAAAGTCATCTTTGTGGATAAAAAATTCAGCCCCTTGGTTGAAAATGCAACTATTCCATTTTTAGAGAATTAATCTTCTGGGTTCATGGTTGCAGATGAAAATTCACTTCTTTTGTCGGAAATTCTTTTTTTTTAAGAATTAATTTGTTTCAAAATTATTCTTCTTGTGGAAAAATGCATCCTTTGTTGTAGAAAGTGCTACTATTTATTCTAATTGGGTTGGTTGATAATTTTACAACTTCATAGAAAATTAAACTATTCAGTTAAAAATTAACTTTCTTCCTAAAAATCATATTAGTATAATAACAATGTAACTTTTTGTAGAAAATGACCTTTTTTTTAAAAAAATGATATTTTCGGGTTGAAAAATCTCCCGTTTCGTAGATATCTCATCCTTTTTGTTGTAAAATTTAAAAATGTTGTTAACATTTTATGTATTTTGCTGAAAACTCGTGTTCTTTAATAGAACAATAGTCTTCTTGCCGTTAAATTTATAATTTTAGTTGAATATTTGAATATTTCGTTCGAAATTAATCTTTTTTAGTTACAAATTAAACTATCTCATTTTTAGAAAATTAATCCTCTGCATTACAAATTCGTCTTTTGGGCTTAACACTTTTTTGAAAATCCATTTTTTAAATTCATAATCTTCGATAAAAATTCATTTCTTTTGTTGCAAATGCAACAAAAATAATATTATTATAATGAAAATTTCACTTTTTCGGAAAAAAATGAACTTTTTTGTTAAAAAATGGTATTTTTGGGTAAAAAAATCTACCGAATTGTGAATAATTCATCTTTTTGGCCTCAAAATTTAACATTTTTGTAAAGAATTTATGTAATTTTTGGAAAACTCGTGTTTTTAACACTTATTGCTGAAAAACTCATCTTTTTGGTTCAAAAGTTAATTATTTGGTTAAAAATCCATATTTTTTAGTCGCAAATTCAACTACTTGGTTAAAAGTAAAAATATTTTTTTAAAAATTCATATTTTTTAAGATTCAGGTCTTTGATTGAAAATGCAACCATTCCGTTTAAAAAATTTAATCTTCTGGATTGAAACATCTGCTTTAGGGTTGAACTCTTTTGTTGAAATTTTGTTTTCTTGAAAGTACAATTATTTTGTTAAAAAACCATCTCAGATGAAAATTCATTTTTGTTTTGCAAATATAACTCTTTTATTGAAAATTTTTGTTTTTTTTTCTCTTTAGAAAAAATTTGGTTAAAATATCGACTTGTTTTGGTTGAAAATTATGTGTCTAGTATAAAAATTCATCCGTTTTTATTAAAAATTTTGTTCAGGTTAAAAATTCAACCAGTGCGTAGATAATTTGCCCTTTTGGCTTTCTAATTCAACAATTCGAAAAAATTCATTTATTTTGTCAAAAATTCTTATTTTTTAATAGAACATTAATCTTCTTGCAGCAAAATTCATATTTTTAGTTGAAAATTTAACTATATTTCGTTAGAAATTTATATTTTTCAGATAAAAATATTATCAGTTGGTTACAAGTTACACTAGTTTGTTTAGAGTTAATATTTTTGTAAGATTTATCTCCTTAATTTAAAAAACATCTTTTGGGTTGAACTCGTTTGTTAAAAATTCGTCTTTTTCTAAAGAATTAATTTTGTTAAAAATTCGTCTTGTTTAATTGAAAAATATTCTTCTTGTTAAAAATTCATCCTTTATTATTAAAAATGAAATTTCTGTGGCCTATATTAAACTTGTTTGTTTAATGATTTGACAACCTTATATAAAATTAAACTATGTAGATAAAAATGAAAATTTCTGTTAAAAATTATACTTTTGTAATAAAAATTTAACTTTCCAGTTGAAAAAAATTTTTTTTTCTTGAAAAATGATATTTTTGGGTTACAAATTCAACCTCTTTGTAGATCATTCCCTTTTTCGCTTTAAAATTCAACAATTTTGTTAAAAATTAAAGTTTTTTCTTGAAAACTCGCGTTTTTGAATATAAAAAAAATCAACTATTTGAAAATTCAACTATTCCATTTTTTTTAAATTTAATCTTCTGGGTTAAAAAATGATCTTTTGGGTTGAATGCTTTTGTTGAAAATCCATTTTTAAATTAATAATTTTAGTTGACTTGTCATCGCTTTTTTTGAAAATGTTACTATTTTGTCAAAAATCCTCTTTTTTTTTGGTTAAGAACTAATTTATTTGATAAAAAAATCATCTTGTTTCGATGAAAGTTATTCTTCTTAGTTAAAAATTCACCCTTTATCATTAAAAATGCAACTATTTGGGACTAAATTAATCTGATTTGGTTGATGATTTGATAACTTTATAGAAAATTAAGCTATTTAGTTAAAAATTAACCTTTTTGCTAATAATTAAACTATTTTTATTAAAATTTAACTTTTTGGTAGCAAACTAACTTTTTTGTTAAAAAATTATATTTTTGGGTTAAAAATCTGTCTTTTTGTATATAATTAATCCTTTTGGCTTTAAAATTCGACAATATCTCTTAAAAATTTAACTACTTGGTTTAAAATTCATATTTTTTAGTTGAAAATTCCCCTACTTCGTTAAAAGTTGAACCTTTCTGTAAAAAATTCATTTTTTTAACGAACAATCTAATTATTCCATTGTTGGTTGAAAATTTAAATGCTTGATTCAAAATTAATCTTTTGTATTTAAAAATTCATATATTTTGTTCAAAATTCTTCTTTTTTGGCTGAGAATTAATCTTATTGGTTTAAAAATTCGTCCTTTTTATAAAACATGCAACTGCTTGGATCTACATTTATTTGGCTTGGTGGATGATTTAACAGTTTGGCATAAAATTAAACTCTTCGTTAAAAATGGTATTTTTTGCTAAAAATGTAACTATTTTCATAAAAATAAAATTTTTTGTTAAAAAAATTATATTTTTGGTTAAAAATGTACATTTGTAGAGAATTCGTCCTTTTGGGTTTTGGAATACGACGATTTACATGATTCATGTAAAAAAGAAGATAATAAGTAATCGAAGAATTTAGAATATGTGCTTATAGAATTGCGTTAACAATTGCCGAAAACTATAAACGCTCAGTGAACGTTTTCTGTAGCACCACACACGTTCCTGCGCAGTAAACGTGTTTCGCAGTACCGCGCATTTTCCTGCGGAGTAAACGTGTTTCGTAGCACCGCGCACGTACGTGGGCAGTAAACTTATTTTGTATTACATTGTTCACCCTGTGCTATTGTTTGTGATCTTATTTTCTTAAAGGGTATTTGCTAAGTCGTCGATCTATCGGCGAATTTAAATTTAAGTCAAGGTCAGAACCAAATTCGTACTTCAATTGAAAATCGGGCGTCTTGTTGAATTGTAAAACCTAATTGTCGAAATAGGATAGCCTTTGCAGTGCATTTAGAAATCCTATACTCTAAAATAGCAAAATTTGAGAAATTAACTTCAAAATATATCAACATTTATTATGATCCAAAAGAATAAAAAAAAATTGTTGATATTCTTTACTGATCTTTATTTTTAAATTAGCGGTTTTTTATTTGCAGTTTCTGAAAGAAGT
Source organism: Belonocnema kinseyi (assembly GCF_010883055.1). NCBI lineage: Eukaryota > Metazoa > Arthropoda > Insecta > Hymenoptera > Cynipidae > Belonocnema > Belonocnema kinseyi. Next base: position 104,695,788 of record NC_046665.1, on the reverse strand, counting down.
AATTGTGTTTCGAATATTCAGTGACTGTCACTTAGTTTTTAGAATGCTGTCTTTCAGATTATAAAGCCTTTGCATTTTACATTTTTAGCGACTTCCCAATATATTTTCTATAACTTTTTAAAAAATTCCGTTTAAATATTACATGCTTTTCAAATGATGAATTTTAAGCCACGTTCTCTCATATACAAGACTATAATACAAAGGCACTGCTGGGTAAAGAATCGAATATTTTTTCTGTGTGCTCTTAAAGATATTTAAAACGTCCAGAATTTTATCTGTAGGGATGATAACAAAATCCTTCATTCACGCATCTTGTATATTTAAAATTTAATTTTTTTCGAAGCATTTTTTTCTATTTCTTTAAACGCAATTTTGGCTACTTAATATTAATTTTTTACTGTTAGTTAAATTTTCTAAAGTGTTTTCAAATATTTGGTTCAATTATGAACTAATTGAATTCAAGTATTTCTAACCATAAAGCCAAAACCACTCCACCAAAAACATTTTGCGACACATAATCTATTGAATCATTTATTACCTAAATGAGCGCACCCTACAATCTTACACCGATTCATCTCACGTCCGTAAATCCATTCCCCCAATAAAAGAGATTTACGTTTTTATGTTTTTATTCAAAAAATAATACAAATACTTCCAGAGCCTTCGAACAATAATCTCCATTGAATTTTGATACTGCCTCTACAATATAAAAGGTCCCAACAATAAATAATCGTATGAAAAGTTCTGAAAAGTTTCAATAGTATCCTCGCAATGCGTCCGTGCCCCAAATCGACAATAAAACTGAGCCTTATGCGTAAAATTTGAAGGAGTGTCTCTTGAGCGGAAGTCACGGTATTCAGTCTGAGGCTGTGGTGAAATAGGAAGTTGATGTGCCGAATAAAATAGTCATTAATGCAAGCTGCAGGGTCTGACTCTCGTAGGCCCTAGGCCTCGAGTTTAGGGGTGGTCTACCCTCAATTCTGGATTCTTTGGTGGACCACCAACCTCGTTCACCACCACAAACAAAAATACACCCACACGTTAGGATGGTCATCGACCACCTACCCTCAATATTATACGTTTATACAAGCCCACTACATTGCCTATATAGTATATACATAGCCTCGCCCCGTGTAGGGTTACAATGTTACACCCTCAGCATGATGGCAGTAAATCACTGGTTCTATCAAGGGCTGCTAAATAGCAGCACGTTCTACCAGGCGTGTCCACGCCTGTGTGACCCAACTTCGACAACTTGATGTTCACCAACATTCTTATTGGGCTTTGAGATTTTTTCACACCAGAGCCCATCCATAAATTACGATACCATTTTTTGAAATTGTACCCCCCCCCCTCCCCCCAGGGAAAGCAATGAAGCCGTTTGCTTTACAAGGATTTCAAGTTTTATTCTGTGTCTTTTTCCGTGTTTCCAATAAGTAACCGTACTTAAATTACGTAACTGATTATAGATCCTCTCTTAGACCCCACTCCTCCAACAAATACAGTAAAACTCTTCTATAGTGCCGATTTCGGGGCTGACGGTGGGTGGGAACTAACTCATTATAGCCCGCTCCGCTTTTGTTTCTCCACGCCTGAATGCTCGCCTGAGTGAAAACCGCCGACCCCGCGCACTCCGCGCGGAACCTGTTACACATACCTGTGACGGGGCGACAATTCTCGGAAGGGCTATAGAAGGGAGGGCTATTGGAGGGATTCGCTGTAGTAACCAAATATTTCTACCACAAATATTTCTGCTTGGAAGTGTGGATTCAGGTTTAGTCAATTTGCAACGCTCGTAGCGCCTCTTGTGGAAAAATGGGAAAGCGGGAATATTTTCAAAATGATCTGACTTTTCTTTGACTAATTTTTCATTTCAAATAATTAATATTCAAGTAACAGCATTTTAATCTTGTGATATCTTCAACATAGAATTTTTTATAAATGGAATAAAACAGTATTTCATATTCTTATTTAAAATTTTCAAATTTATTAATTTATTTCAAACAAAAAAATGTATTTTCTAGTATAAAAGATGACTTTTTAACAAAATATTGGAATTTTCAACACAATAATTGAATTTTTAACATAATAGTTGAATATTTAAATTAAAAAGAAAATTTCCCTACGAAAATGTGTCATAGTTTAAATTTCAATAAAAAAAGAATGAAATTCATACAAAAAAAAGTATTTCAAAACCTGAAAGATGAATTTCCAACAAATGAACATTTTTCACTCAAAAAAGAAATAAAAGTTTAGCTAAATTATTGAACCTTCAAGCCAGAAGACAAATCTTCTCTACAAAAATTGAATTTTTAAACAAAAAAATAACACTTTTCAGTACAAAATTAATTTTCCACGAAACCGAAGCATTTTTACCCTCAAAAAATGAATTTTCAAACTAAAAACATAAAAATTTTTTTCCAAAAAGGCGAAGTTTCTACTAAGAAAGATCATTCTTAAAAAAATGGAAAATTTACATTGTTTGTTAAAAAAATTAATTTTAAACCAAGAAAAATTATTTTCCACTAAAAATTTAACTTCTGAACCAAAAACATAAGGCTTTGATAAAATTTTTTTGTTAACAATGTGGTTTAATTTTTACCCAAGTAGTTAATTTTTCAATAAAAAAAAGATTGATTTATAAAAAATAATTAAAATTTCAACCAAAAGAGATGAATTTTGAACTTAAAATCTAAGTAATTAACAAAAGAAAGTGAATTCTTAACAAAGTGATTGAACCAAATCTTTTAAACAAATTATTTAAATACTCAAGCCAAGAAGAATGATTTTTGACAAAAAAGTTACATTTTCATAAAAAAATAGAATTTCTTTTAAGATACATGAAGGCTTAAATCAAGAAAATAAATTTTCAAAACATTCTTTTAATTTTCTGTTGAAAAAGATTGTAGTCGAGTTTTCGCAATCAAAATATGAATTCTTAAACAATAAATAATTTTCTACACATAAAATTGAAATATCTATCCAAAAAGACGAATTTTTGACCAAAAAGTATGACTTTTTACCAAAATTGTTGAATTCTCTTCCAAATAGTAGTATTTTTATAAAAAAAGTTGAAATTTCTCTTAAAGCAGAAGAACTTTAAAGTACAAAAAAAGTTGAGTTTTCATCCAAAAAAGATTCCAATTGACTCTTCGAGATCAAAAATTGAATTTTTTAATAAAAATAGTTCCTACGAAAAAAATTAAATTTTTTATTCAAAAAGACGAATTTAAAAAAAAAGGATGCATTTTTAACAAAATAATTATGTTCTCTACCGAATAGTTGCATTTTTTCGAAGAAAGATTAACTTTTGTACACAATAGATGAGTTTGTAATAAAAAAACAAAAAATTTGTTGTTTAGGTGGAGCTTTCATCCAGAAAATATTTCTGTGCATTTTTCAACACCAAAATGTTAATGTTAAACAGAAAGTAATTTTTCTACAGAATACTTAAATTTGGAAGAAAATAGTAGAATTTTCAACATAAAAGTATGACTTTTAAAGAAAGATATCAAAGAAAGACGAAATTTCCGCTGAAGCAGCAGAATTTTAGAATCAAAACGACAAACTTTCAAAACAGCAGTTGAATTTTCAAATGAAAATTTGCATTTTTATTCAAGAAAGATTAAATTTCTTCTAAAACAGACGAATTAAAAAAAAATGAGAATCGTAAACAATTTATAAACAAAATTTATGTCTCTTTAAGAAAGTTATGAAATTATAAACCAAATAATAAAATTTATAACCAAAAGGATAATCTTCCGAAGAAAGTTGTTACGAATTTTTAAAAATCTAATCTAAACATATTGCATTTTTAACGTTTCTAGCTTGTGCTATTTTCAAAATTTAAATCATAACTTCTTCAGCTTCAAGATTCTTAAATTCAAATAGGATTGTTCAATTTCAAACGCTCTAAATTAGAATCAAATGATACAATTTCGACTACTTGCTAAGAAAATTGTCCATTTAAAAAAATTGTAATCTGAAAGTTTTCAATTTGAAACGTTTTTAATTAGAAATAATACAGTTTTCAATCCTTCGAATTTTGTATGATCGTATTTTAAAAATTTTATTTGGAACATATTTCGTTTTTAACGTTTTGAACGTTTCTGAAAACTATACTACTAGCAATAACTATCAAAAAGTTTCTTGAAACTATAGTTTCCAGAAACTTAACTTCTGGAAATTATAGATTCCAGAACTTCATTTTAAAAATAAACCGAGTAAAAATGCTTCGACTTGAGTTCGACTTGCTTATGTCTTGAGTTCATCTTCAAGACATCGATGTCTGGCTGCGTCTCAAAATCATCGTCAAAGAAATATAATACATATAACAATCCGTAAATAAGCTGATTTAAGATATATATTGTATAAAATTATACAAGATTGTTTAACCATTAACAAAGATCAGCTTTTATGACTATTCGAAATAACCTTTTTGTTAGGGCAGGTATATGCACGAAGTTATAAACCGCACGTGTTGGAGTCAGAAAAATACGACTCAAGAGACAAATTTATGCCTTCAAGACATAAAAACTTGTCTCCAAGACATAAATTGAAGTCTGGCTCCATCTCAAAACTGAGACATGCTTAAGTCAAATTTTTCGACTTCAGAATGTCTTAATTGGGGGCATTTCGAGTCGAACTCAAGTCGAAACATTTTTATTCGGGAAGCTGATTTTTCTTTCACTAATTTTTAATTTTTCTTCTTAATCTATTTAAAAAAAAATATCTTTTTTGATTATAGAACAGGGCTTTTTAACAAAATACTTGAATTTAAAAAGAAAAATTAAATGTTGAAAATAATACTTTAATTTGCAACCTAAAGTGGTATATTACCATAAAAAAGTGTCATAGTTTAGATTTCAATTAAAAAAGATAAAATTTATACAAAAGCGAAAAGAATTTTAAATAAAAAAAGAAAAATTTGTTTAAATCAAGATTTTTCACGCAAGAAATAAATACAAATTTATATAAACTGTTGAAACTTTAAGCCAAAAGACGAATTACTAAAATTTAATTTTCAAACAAAAATATGACTTTTAAGTAATAAATTAATTTTCCACGAAATTGATGAATTTTTACCCAACAATCATTTAATTTTAGACCAAGAATTTTTTTGCTGGAAAAAGGAGAATTTTCAATTAAAAAAGATCAATTAAAAAAAAAGAAAAAGTTGCATTTTCCGTTAAAAAATTAATTTTAAACCGAAAGAAGGCTTTTCAAATAAACAGTTAAATTTTCAACCAAAGACATAAGCCTTCGATAAAAAAAAATTATTAACAATGTAGTTTAACTTTTACCCAAGTAGTTGAATTATAAATTATAAAAGATTATTTTTTTAACAAAATAGTTTAAATTTCAACCAAAGAGATGAATTTTCAACTGAAAATATAAATCTTCAAGCAAAAACGATTTGTTAACAAACTGATTTAAACAAATTTCTCAAACGAAATAGTTGAATACTCAATCAAAGAATAATTTTCAACCAAAAAGTTGAATTTTCATATAAAAATAATATTTCCACTAAAACAGATTAATTTCTCTCAGAAAAAGTTGAATATTCTGTTTAAAAAGATTTCACTTGATTTTTCACGATCAAATTATTAATTTTGAAACAAGAAATAAGTTTTTAAGAGAAAAAATTAAATTTTTATTTCAAAAAGACGGACTTTTAATTAAAAAGGATGACTTTTTAGAAAGGTTGTAAAATTCTTTACCAAATTGTTTCATTTGTATCCAAGAAAGGGAGAATTTTCTAATAAATAGTTTAATTTATAAAAAAAAGTTGCATTTTTTCCACGAAAGATCCAATGTTTATACTGAAAAAGATGAGCTTTTAAATTAAACAGATGAATCAAATTGTAAAAAAAGGTCTTGCCCCCCCCCCCCAAACTATTTAATTTTTAACTAAAAAGATGGATTTTTAAGCTAGAAGATTAATTTACTATCAAAAAGACAATTTTTTTGAATAAAATAAATGAATTTTCAAAAAATTATTAGTTAAATTTGTCACCATAATAATTCAGTTTTCAATCTGGAAAATATATTTTCAGACAAGAATCTTCATTTTCTACCTAAAATATGAAATTTTCACAAAATACATGATTTTTAAACCAAGAAAAGATTTTCATTAAAAAAAATAAAAACACTATAAAAATAGGTGAATTTTTAAATCAAAAAGGTAAATCTTTGACAAAAGTTAAATTTTAAATCTGGAAAGTTAAAAATTTTATCCAGAATGTTGAATTTTCAAGCAAAAAACACGATATTTCTGCAAAAAAAGTTGTGTTTGAAAACAAATAATTACATTTTCAACCGAAAGGAAGAATTTTCATGTAGGAAGATTAATTTTCTGCTCAAAAATACGCATTCTTATTTTTGATCTCCTCTTCATGGAAATTTTTATAAGAAGCTAATAGGGAATTTTAATATTTTATGCTAACACTATATAAAAAGCAGAATAGAATTTAAAGTTAATCATTAATAATTATTATATCATATAGATATAATATTTAATGTAAATATGTTATATAAATAACTATTCATAATTAACTTTAAATTCATGTCTGCTTTTTAATTAACAATAGCATAACATAAAAGTTCCCTTTTAGTTTTTTATTGAATTAAGAAAGGAAGCTATTAGGGAATATTTGTATGTTATGCTAATATTAATTAATAAGCCGAATTAAATTTTGATTTAATTGTTAAGGGATTAATAATGAACTTGAAATTTCCCTAAAGAGGAGACCTAAAAGACTTTGAAACGTGTTGTATCCTGTTTCGATGTTCTTTTAGGACTTCTCTTCAGGGAAATTTGAAAAGCAAGCAAAAACAAATATTTGTATGTTATGCTAATACCAATTAAAAAGCTGAATTGAATTTTAAGTTAATTGTTCAGGGATAAAAATGAACTTCAACCTCAATTCTGTTTTTTAATTGATATTAACATAACATGAAAATATTCCCTGTCAGTTTCCTATGGAACTTCCCCTGAAAAGGAGACCTAAATGACCTCGAAACAGGATGTAACGTGTTTATAGGGTCTTTAGGGTCTCCTATACGGAAACATTTTAACAGGAAACTGAAAGGGAATTTCAGCATAAAAAACGAAAATTCCCTTCTAGTTTCCTATCGAAATTTCCCTGAAGGGGATACCTAAAAGGCATTGAAACATGCTGGATCTTGTTTCGAGGTGTTTTAGGTCTCCTCTTCAGGGAAATTTCAATAGGAAACTAATAAGGTATATTCTTATATATTATTCAATTCTGATTTTTAATTATTATCAGCATAACTTACAAATATTCCCTATTACTTTTCTTTTGAAATTTCCCTAAAGAGGAGACCTAAAAGGCTTTGAAACAGGATATAACACGTTTTGAAGTCTTTTAGGTCTTCTCCTGATGGAAATTTCTATATGACTCTCATAGGGAATATTTATATATTATTCTAATAATAATTAAAAGTCACAATTAAAATTAGAGTTAATTATTGTGGAATTCATAATTAAATTAAAAATCAATTCTGCGTTTTAGTTAATATTAGAATATCATAAAAATATTCTCTATTAGTTTTCTATTAAATTCTGCTAAAGAGGAGTCCTAAGAGGCCTCGAAACGTGTTGTATCACGTTTCGAGACCTTTTAGGTCTCCTCTTCCGAGAAATTTCAATAGAAAACTAATAAGGAATACTTATGTGTTATGCTATCATTAATTCAAAGGTACAATTGAATTCGAAGTTTATTATAAAGGAATAAATAATTAAATTCAAATTAAATTTTGCCTTCCAATTATTATTAGCAGAATATATAAATATTCTCTACTAGTTTTAAAAATAAAATTTCTCAAAGCATGTGGGATCCTCGTAGTATTTTTAAAGAGCATACTTCTTTTTAGGCCTTCTTGTGGAATTTCCTTGCAAAATTTGACTGTTTTAAGTTTATATTTGTTTAAAAAATGTACTTTTAAATAGTTAAAAGAAATTAGTTTACGTATCTTGTTTTTTTTTTTGAATTTGTAATAGACAAATTAATTTTAAACGCAATCTATAATAATGCTAGTTTTATATAATTAGAATAGAAAGAAGAAAGAGCTTTGTTTGAAGTATTTCCTTTGGTAGTATAGCTGCAGCTTGCCCGATTTGGGGAACATATGGATCGTCGCGGTCAACTAATCGATTTTTGGTCGCTCTCGAAATCATTAACCACTGTAACGAGGAATAATGATTTATCGTAAATACAAGGATTCAGCTTCAGATTTTTTACAGCTATTTCCGGGAAGTGATTTCTTATGGTGTTGAAGAAGAACAGAACTTTTCAAAAATTCGACTCTCTGGTACGTCAACATAAGTGTTCTTTCTATTCAAAGTCGCGACGTGAACTGAGATTAATTTTTAACAGAGTGGAGAAGCTTCCTTGGAAATGCAGATTTTTGAGGAAAGTGAAGTGTGTGAGGAACCTTTTTTAGAAGCTTACCCAATGTTTAGAGACCATGTCGTAACTTTCCCACATTCCACTTCCCATTTTTCATTTTTCAATTTTCACTTGTATAACTTTTTTGGAAACTCAGGCCAGATGTTTATAAACTTCGGTACGAATTTTAGACTATTTTTACCCCCCTCCCCCCAGTTGAAAATCGTGTTGTATCTTACAGCCCCCAAAAAGTTACTTAGCCTAAAATTATATCTAAACATAGAAAACAGTGTGAATTTTCAAGAAAATCGGGTTAATAGTGATGGAGAAATAAACTCTTTAAAATAGAACTAATTTAAATACTATATTGGATTCATTATAATTAATCTTTAAACCCTTGAGATTTCCACTTAAAATATGTATTGAATTTCTAACAAACAAGATTAATTTTTTAAACAAAAAGACGAATATTCAACATATAGAAGATAAACTCCTAACCAAAAATGGAATAGTTGAATTTTCAGATAAAAAATTAATTTTTAGCTGAAGAATGAAACAATTTTTTAACAAGAAAGTTCAATTTTAAACCAAAGAGGAGAATTTTTTAATAATATCCATTTTTATAAAACTATTTCAAATTTTAACAAAGTAGTCGAATTTTCAATTGTTAAAGAAGAACTTTTAACCAAATAGTTCATTTCTAAACCAAAAAGATTAAGTGAATCTAAGAAAATTCCATTTTTTAAAAACCATGTCATGTTTTAACAAAGCAGTCGAATTTTTAACTGAAAAAGATGAACTTCCAAATAGTTAAATTTTGTACCGAAAATATAGGTAAATCTTAAAAAAATATTCATGTGTAAAAAACCATTTTAAGTTTTAACAAAGCAGTGGTTGAATTTTCAACTGAAATTAGAAACTTTTAACCAAATAGTTCAATTCTATACCAAAAATATGAATGAAGTTCTAGCAAGAAGCTTAATTTTCCAACAAAAAACACGATTTTTCAACGAAATACATCAATTTTTTTAACAAAAAAGTTAATTCCGTACCAAAAAGCGAAATCTTCATCAAAATATTCTAATTTTCATTTAAATAGTTATATTTAAAGCAAAAATATGAATTTTTATAAAAATATACAAAGAAAATATCAATCTTAAAAAATTAAACAAGGGTTAAATAGTTAAAGTATTAGTTGAAAAAATTAATTCTTAAGAAACAAAGAAAAGAAATTAATTTTCCACAAAATACTTACATTTTCAACGAAAGAGATTAATTTTCAACCGAGAAAATTAATTTTTTACCATAAAAGACAAATTTGTAAAAAAAATCATTGTTCTTCAAATATAAAAGATCATTTTCAATAAAACTATCATTTTTTAAGCAAAACAAATTGTTTTCAACAAAAAAGATGGATTTTCAACTAAAGTGATGAATACAGAAAAAATGAATTTTTAGCAAAAGAGTTAAACCCAAAAGATGATTTTTTAATCCATCGAGAGATTAATTTTTTTCAGGATGAAACGTTACATTTTCAACTGAGGAGGTAATTATTAAAAAGATATGAATTTTTAACAAATAAGTTCGAAAAATTTAACAAACAAAAAAGTTTAATAAACTCCATTCGGCCAAAATCTTAACTTTTGTCAAGAGTTTTCATTTTTAAATCACTCAAACTGGAGATTTTTAGATGTAAATGTAAAATGTTTAAAATTTAATTATTTTATTTAAAATTCGCCTTGTCAGCTTGAAAATGTAAAAATTTTGTTAAAAATTCGACTAATTGTTTGAAAGTTGAAATATTTGATAAAAAACTCATTTGTATGGTTAAAATTTGTATTTTTATGGTTTGATGAAAATTATTCTTTAAACTAAAAATTTAATGATTCCATGTTTGGTTGAAAATTGCCATTTTTTAGTTAAAATTCACCTATTTGGTTCAAAATTCATGTCTTTTGTTAACAATTCGTCCTTTTAATAGAAAATTAATCCTCTTGGTTTAAAATTCAACTATTTGGTAAAAATTGTATGCATTTCGTTGAAATTTTTTTTATACAAAATAATTTTTTGGTCAAAGGTAGCTAGTACTGCTGGGTTGAAAATTATAGTTTTGTTAAGAATTCATACTTTTCGCTCAAAATTCCACTGTGTTATACAAAATTTCGTTTTCATGATTAAATTTTATTATTTTTATTTTAAATTATTTTTTACTGAAAAATTAACTGTTCCATTTTTTGGTTGAAAGTCGATATTTTCGAAATTGAAAATTGAACTATGTGGTTGAAAGTTGATATAATTTGTTGATAATTCGTATTTTTTTAGCACAAAACTAATCTTCTAGGTTGATAATTTAATAATTTTGTACAAAGCTCGTTTTTTGAGCTTGGAAATTAATGCCTTCTTGTAGATGTTACATCTTGTTTTTATTTTACTTTTAATTTAAGATAAAAAAGAAGGCTGCTTTTTCATGAATAATTTTGTGCAAAAAAAAAAGATTTTGAAAAACATCTTTTATGTTTTTAAATGTAACTGGTATAAAATTAATCTGATTCGATTCAAAATTAAGTATTGTGGTAAAAATTCAACAGCTTTGTGAAAACGTTGTACATTTTTGGCTAAAAAATTCAAAAATCTGGTAGAAAAACAACTAATTGCCGAATATTAAATTATTTTGTTAAAAAATTATCTGTTTTGTTAAGAATTTCTCTTTTTGGCTTGATTTTTTCAAGTTCAAAATTAATGTCATTTGTTCATAATCCTTCTCTTCTGGTACAAAATTAATCTTCTTGATTGAAAATTCAACAATTTTGTGCAAATCTAATCTTTTTGGCTTGAAAATTCAATATTATTAATAAAAATTGTTTTCTTAATTAAGTAAATAATCTTTTTATGGATACAATTATAACTCTAGTTGAAAATTCGTCATTTTATAATTCAAAATTCATCTATTTTGATATAAATTCAAAGTTTTTTCGTGTTAAAAATGCAGCTTTTTGGTTAAAAGTGAATCAGGTTTGGTTGAAGATTCAACTATTTTGTTAATAATTCATCCTTTTTGGTACAATTTAACTGTTTTTTATTTCAAATTAAAATATTTTGTATGTCAAATTATCAACTATTGTATTTTTTGTTGAGAATTCTTTTTGTTTGGTAGAAATCTCAATCAGTTGTTTGAAAGTTGAAAGACTTTGTTAATTTATAAGAAACTGTAAACTTTTATAAAAAGTCCCTCTTCAATTATATATCATATTTTGGTATTTTTAGATGACCCCTAAATAAATTCACAAAAAAAGTGGTCTGCAAAGATTACGCAAGATGCCTCCGTAAAGTTTGACTCAGTGTAAAATCTCTCCGTAAGTTTTGACCCGCTGTCGAAACTCTCCGTGAGTTTTGACACCAGGTTCCAAATTTTAGAAAACAACTCTACCTAATTTATGCACTGCCCCCAAGCCCCCAATGATGATGATAATGCGAACGTGGGACACTCGAAATTGTAATCAGCGTAAATACGACATGCATACACGCAATCGAAATTAGTTCTCGAAACGAGGCGTTTGTAGGTAACCAATCGCATAGCGTTAACGACCGAAACATGCTACAGATGTGTGGTAATTTACAGATGTGTGGTAATTTACAATGATTATTGGCGGCTACCCATCGCCTAGTTCCCAATGTTCCCATGGCTTTGGATTACGGGAAAACGGCCACGCGGACTTTGATCGGGAGTTTCCCGATTTGTGTGGAACCTGATACCTATACTCATGCGAAGGGTCGTGAAATCAAGATATATGGTGCGAGAGTTGGGGTGGCCGACGTGCCACATTTCTCTCTCTCTCTCTCTCTGTCGCTCTTTCCTCCCCTCTCTTACTCTCACACTCTACGTCTATATACCGCACCGCCACATATACTACCGCACAACCACATATACTACCGCACGACCACGGACACTACCGACCATCCCCTCACTCACACCCCCACGCCCCATAGCATGGCTAATAAATATCGGTTGGCATACTCCTGCACCCAAAAGATCCCGTGGAAAGGGTCTGGAGAAACATGGCACGTGCGCAACATCCCAGATGACACCGTTTTTATTGGCACTGATGCTCCTCCGTGCTTAAGGGCAATCATGGCTATTGCTTATCCACTACGGATTCGCCGCACTTTGTAGAATTTGCGTTATATATTGGGAAACTTTGAGGGTGGATCGTGGGCACGAATTTTGGGAGATTTCGGATGATTCAACGATGATCCGGCGATTAGGAGTGCAGGTCTTTGGGGATTGTGCGCTCGAGTGCAAAATTGAAATTGTTGTGGTCACTCTGTGATTCATTAGCCAACTGGCTTGAAATTATTGCCCTTAAACTGATCATGTGAAAACTGGAGATATGTGGTTTAATTTAGAGAAAGATAAAAATTAGCTTTGATTTATAATCTGACTGTAAAATATCCATTTTGGGCACTGACCATTTTTCTAACTTTAACAAGAAATCAGGCGCGCATCAACATCGCGCCGAAACAGGCAATCGACCCCCATCCCCTAGAATTTGTTTAGCTTATGTTTACTTATTTCTTTTTTACTGGAAAATAGAGAAAAATTATAAAAAATGAAGTAATCCAAAAGATTATTTATAATAATTCTTAAATTCATTCATTCAGGATCTCTGACTTGAAGGAAAAGGTGAAAGGACTAAAGGTGAAAGCATCGACAACAATAATTTGGTGATTGTGAATTCTCTTTTGATAAAGCTCCTTCGTTTAATTTTTGGATTTTAAAAATGCTATAACTTTAGTAAATTTTATTTGATCAAAAAAAGTAATAGCTATACATTTTTCGTATTTTGATCTGATATGAACAGGTGTCGAAAGAATTTTAAAATGTTTAAAGAAAGTGGTTTTAAAATGTTTTAAAATGGTCCAACTTTTTAAAAATTTTTCCAAAAAAGCTGCCTAACGAACTCGTCCTTTCTTTTTATATCCTTATAAAGTGTACCAAAGGGGAATCCAATCGAATAATTCTTTCAAATATTACCGTGTTTACAGACTACAACGACAACAATGACAATGACCAAAACCACGACAGACAGACACCGGCGTGAAAACTATTTTTCCTGACCCAGGGGGTCTCAAAACGTCGAAATGCGATGAAATCCGCGAATGTAATTTTTCACATAAAACCAATACCTTCTCATCAGGATAAGAATTAAAAAAAAAACATGTAGAATATTGTCAAATATAGAATCAGCAAAAAGTCAATGAGAGAATAAAAAATATACGAGGACAGCTACCAACGAGTGACTAAGAATTGAAACAAAACAAAATAAAATGACATATAAATAACAACAAAAGCAAAAAAAAAAGGTGCTGACTCAGGGTCACTACGAATGTTCACAAATTTAATGCTATTAGGTTGACGAAACAAATCCGAATTTAAAATCAACGTGATCAGGCGAAAATTTGATAAAATTTCTGAAAAGACTTTGAAATATTAGTAAATCTTGAAAATCCTCAGAAATTCTTTAGTCTTTTTTAATATCCTGAAATCTTGTAAATCCTATAAAATCCTTTTAAATCTTTTGAAATTTATGGAAATTATTTAAAACCGTACAGTAACCGTAGTATTCAAATTGTCCTCAAATCTTAAAAATTTTATTAAATCCCTACATTTTTGTAAAATTCTTTGTAAATTATAGAAACATTATAATATGTTTAGAATTTCTTTACAATCTTCAAAATTCTATAAGGTCACTTAAAATCATAAAAATATGTTAAATAATGTTAAATCTGTTAAGTAAATTCTATGTAATCCTACTTCGATTGATTATTCTTTAGAAAATTCCTCTTTTCAAGGAAAAACTTTTTGGAAGAAATATAATATTTTTTGGTAAAAAATCTCATTTTTTCGTTGAAAATAATTCTTTTTTTTTGTTAAGGATTCAACTTCTTCTCAAAAATTCATATTTTTTGGTTTAACTTAATTCTTATTGGCTCCAAATTAAAATTTTCTTTGACTAAAACATCAACTATCACATTTTTCGCGTTAAAAATTCACCTCTTCAGTTAAAAACTAGACTATAAAAATACATATTTTTGAGCAGAAACTGAATTTTTTACCTGATAATGTAGCTATTTCGTTTTTGGTCAAAAATTTATATTTATCTTCTAAAAATTTAACTGTTTGGGTAACAAATCTTCTATTTTGTTGAAAATTCGTCTTTGTAATTAAAAAATTCATGCTCTCAGTATACATTTTATCTTTTTGTTATAAATTCTACCGTTTGGTTGAATTTTGAACAAGTTTGATGAAAAAAAACTTTATCTTTTTTAGTTGATAATTATATTTTTAACCAAAAATTCAACCATACCAGTTAAAGCGTCCAGTTATGTCAGTTAAAAACAAAAATTAATTTTTTTTATCTGAAAATCAAACTATTTTAACTATGTTGAAAATTTATTATTGTTTGGTTCAAATATAAACCATGCTATTTTTAGTTGTAGATTCGTATTTTTTGTTAGAAATTCAACTGCATGGTTGAAGATTATTAAACTAATTTAAAAAAATTCATTTGTTTAAATTTCACTACTTTGGTTGCAAACTGATCGCTATTAGTTAAAAATGTAACTAATTGTTTGAAAATCTATGTATTTGATTAAAAATTCGTATTTTTTAGAAAGTTAATCTTCTTGATAGAAATCTGATTTTTTTTGCATGATGCAAGTTTTTGATAAAGAATTAATCGGTTTTGATTGATGATTCGATTATTTTGTTGAGGTTTCGATATTTTACGTAGAATTTAACTGTTTTTATTTATGATTAGCATCTTGTTTAATTGAAAAATTAATTATTTAGTTAAATTTTGAACTAGTTTAATGAAAAATATTTTTCTTGTTTTTAAATATTCATCTTTGTTGGGTCAAAATTGAACTATTTCGGTATAAATTGAATAAGTCTGTTAAAAACTAATTTTTGTTTAAAGATTCATGAATTTAATTGAGAATTAATCGTTTAGGTAAAAAATTGAAATATTCTGTTAAAAATTCGATTTATTTTGGTTAAAATTTAATTTTTAACAAAAAATTGAACTAATACATTTTTGTTTTAAAATTTATGTTTTTATTAAAGAATTCAAATACTCGGTTGAAAATTCGTCTTCCTTGCTCAAATTTGACTGTTTTTGATTCAAAATAAAAATATTTTTTAGTTGACATATCAACTACTTAGATAAATGTTAGAATATTTTAATAAAAAATAATATTGTTACTTTTGATGATTTATCATTCCAGACATAAATTTTCATCAGTTATCAAAAATATTTTCTTTTTATTTCTATTATTGTATATAATATATTATCTCAAGAATATTGTGTCAAAATAATTTACGAAGCGGGAACGTAGTGCCTACTGTGCATGGGGTCGCATTTAAGACTTTCGTCTAGTGGGATATTCGAAGCGTGAGTGTAGTGCCTACTGCACTTGTGGTAGCAACTACGATTTTCGTTTATAGTAGAATAATTTACGAAGCGGGAACGTAGTGCCTACTGTGCCTGTGGTCGCATCTACGATTTTTGTTTAGCGGAATATACGAAGCGGGAGCGTAGTGCCTTCTGCGCATGTGGTCGCAACTGCGATTTTCGTTTATACTCTGTTCAACTAGAGAACGAAATTACGAAAAGACAAAATTTCGTTCTCTGCACGCAGCTTGTCAAAGAAAGGGAAATGGAGGCGTTGGGTCCCCGCTGGCAAGGGTTTAATGGTGGCCCTAACGAAGGTTATAAAAAATTTCAGAGAGCACTTGAGTCAGTCTAGTTGAAAAAATTGTGTTTCCATTTAACAGCGATTGGCTGTACACTGAAGAAAAAAATTTGTCGACACCTCCCTTAAGAAAAAAAACTGCGCGGCCGATTTCGTTCTCTCGTTGAAGAGGGTATAGTAGAATATACGAAGCGGGAACGTAGTGCCTTCTGTACATGTGGTCGCATCTACGATTTTCGTTTAATAGAATAATGTACGAAGCGGGAACCTATTGCCTACTGTGCATAGGGCGCATCTACGATTTTCGTTTAGTGGAATGTACGAAGCGGGAACGTAGTGCCTTCTGCGCATAGACGATTTTCTTTTAGTAGAATATACGAAGCGGGAACGTAGTACTTTCTGCGCATGGACGATTTTCGTTTAGTAGAATATACGAAGCGGGAACGTAGTGCCTTCTGCGCATGTGGTCGCAACTGCGATTTTCGTTTATACTCTGTTCAACTAGAGAACGAAATTACGATAAGACAAAATTTCGTTCTCTGCACGCAGCTTGTCAAAGAAAGGGAAATGGAGGCGTTGGGTCCCCGCTGGCAAGGGTTTAATGGTGGCCCTAACGAAGGTTATAAAAAATTTCAGAGAGCACTTGAGTCAGTCTAGTTGAAAAAATTGTGTTTCCATTTAACAGCGATTGGCTGTACACTGAAGAAAAAAATTTGTCGACGCCTCCCTTAAGAAAAAAAACTGCGCGGCCGATTTCGTTCTCTCGTTGAAGAGGGTATAGTAGAATATACGAAGCGGAAACGTAGTACCTTCTGTACATGTGGTCGCATCTACGATTTTCGTTTAATAGAATAATGTACGAAGCGGGAACCTAGTGCCTACTGTGCATAGGGCGCATCTACGATTTTCGTTTAGTGGAATGTACGAAGCGGGAACGTAGTGCATTCTGCGCATGGACGATTTTCGTTTAGTAGAATATACGAAGCGGGAACGTAGTACTTTCTGCGCATGGACGATTTTCGTTTAGTAGAATATACGAAGCGGGAACGTAGTGCCTTCTGCGCATGGACGATTTTCGTTTAGTAGAATAATGTACGAAGCGGGAACATAGTGCCTACTGTGCATGTGGTCGCATGGATGTTTCTTGTTTAGTAGATTATAAAAAGCAATTAATTAATCAACAGCTGGATTGCACGCCACAGCGCGTGACGGCTCTGATTTGTGGTTGCAAATTTTCTAAATGATTTGGCTACTTGACTATAATTTCTGATGCCGGCCTAGTTTTGAAAGTGGCTCGCGTGCTTTCATGCCTACTGTTTATTTTCTTAACGGACAAAATAATGAGCCATAGCCGCGAACTTCAAATTAGTCCTATATATGTATAATTAATTTTTTTTTCAATATACGGATATTGCACAAATGACCATTATTACACCATTATTCTTAAGTATTCTGGCATTGAATGAGCAAGAAATTTTATAAAAGAAATGCAAAGTATCATTTCTTGAAAATCGTTTGTCGGTGACCCGTCAGATTATATTGGGAGTTGGTGATGTTGAATTGTAAGAGACTCTCTTTAGTGGCACACGTGTCTTGTGTCTGCGGTTGGAATTTTTACCCTTTTTTATTTTTGTCGGTTAGTCTTAAAAGAAAGTTGGCTCTCGTTTTCATCCCGATACGACAGTTGTCATGCGAGCTGCCAGTTGCCGAATGATAAGCTGTCAGGCCCCTTCGAATGGGCCTCAGGCTCCAATGCATTTACGCCTTTTTTCCAACCCATTAAGGCCCTCTGCTCTATTGTCGGACACGTTCGCCTCAGGCATTAGGGCTCACGCTTTTGACTTTAATGGAGTCTATTTCCGTTTTTAGAAGCATAATGGGACTCCGAAGTATACTATTATTTAAAAATATAGGGCTATTTAGAAATATAATTTTTCTGAAGATGTAGTGTTATTTTGAAACACTAGAACATTGTGCGCGCTTAGCGCGCACTAATAACCCTTTATTTAAAAAAAAAAACTAGCCTTATTTTCCAATAGTTTGTTATGGGTGTTGCATAAAATCTCACATGATTTCAAAACTATTTGATTACATTTTCAAGATTTTCGCTAATAGTGAATACAAACAGAAAAATCTTTCCTGCTTTACAATTCAACTACTTATAGTAGAAAGTGGAACTACTTTGTTAAAAATAAATTTCTGGTCGTCGATGACTCATCATTTTAGTCAAAAAAATCTTCTTTTTTTGTTGTTCAACATTTAACTTTTTTTTAACCGTTTTTTTTTAAATTGAACTATTCCGTATTTGGGTAAACATTCTTTTTATTTAATTTAAAAATCAACTATTTCCTTCAATATTAATATTTTTTCGATTGAATATAAGTTTTTTTTTATTGAAAATTATTTTTTTTAAGTAAAAATTTTAATATTTCATGTTTGGTGAACACCAATCTTCTTTAGTTAAAAATTAAACTATTTGTTACAAACTTTCTTTATTTTGTTGAAACTATGCATTTTGTGAGAACATTGTCTTTTCTGGCAGAATATTTATCTCCTTATTTATTGCCTGATTCACCTTCTTGGTTAGAAATTTAACTATTAGGTTAAAAATTCCATTGAAAGTTTAAATATTTGGTTAAAAATTAGAGTAGCATTGCATTTTTTTGTCAGATAATCTATTCTTTTTTATAGAAAATTAATTTCTTTGGTTAAAATTAGTTTTCGTTATAAAAAATTAATTTTTAAATAAAAAATTAAACTATTTTCTTTCGTAATTTTGTTGTAAAATTAAATGATTAAAATCATTTAATTTTTTAATAAAATATATTTTTGTTGTTGAAAGTTGAAATATTTAATTAAAAATTAATTTTTTTCTGTTGAGTATGTATTTCTCTTATTTAGAGTTAAACTAATCTTTTATTTTTGTACAAATTTATGGTTTTCAGTTAAATATTCAACTATTTGCTTACCAATTTATTTTTTTAATTGCAGGTGCATAATTTTAGTTGAAAAAAAGTTTTTTCTTTAAATTTCTTTTTGTTCAAAATTGCAGCTTTTCTATTTGTATTATAAAATTGATATTCTTCATTTAAAAACATACTTATTTTGTTAAAAATCATTCTTTTCACTCAAAAATTCAATGATTGCAAAAAATATAAATTCGTCCTTTTTCAATTCAACAGTTCTCTTAAATTGAAAATGAAAATATTTTTGGGTTGTATTTTTGACCAAAAAGTGTTGAATATTTTGCAAAAGAGAAAAATTTTCTTCCAAAAAAGTTTCATTTTTAAACATAAACATATAAATTTTCCATAAAAAAGTTAATTTTTAACAAAATAATTGAATTTTCCAACAAATAAATTTTTTTCTGCTCAGAAGATTAACTTCCTATCAAAAAAGAAAATTTTGTAACTAATACATTTTCAGAAAAATACCAGAACTTGAACCAAATAGTTAAAAATATCAATTTTTAACCCAAAATGAAATATCTACATTATCAGAGAAAAAAATCAATTTTAAAATAAAAAATACCAATTTTCAAGTAAATAATTCAATTTTTTACAGTAGAGACGAATTTGAAACAAAAAATAGTGCATATCTCTACCAAAATTTTTTTTATTTTGAAATAGTAGAAATAGTAGTGGAATTTTTATCTAATCGAAAATAATGTTAAGCTAAAAATGAAATAGCCAAATAATTAGATGAAAAAATTAATGAAAATATAAAAGATACGAATTTTTGAGAAAATAGTTTAATTTTCCACCAAAAAGATGAATTTTCAATTTAAATTATGAATTTTCTACAAAAAAATCTAATAGTTGATAATCAAACTAAAAAATATTAATAATTTTAAAATAAAAAGATTTGAATTTATCCAAACTGACGAGTTTTCAACAAAATAATTTAATCCTTGGCCAAAAATGTTTTTAATTTTAAATTAAACATTTGAAATTTTTATTGAAAAAAATTGAATTTTCACCAATGAAATACAATATTTTAACCAAAAGGAGGAATTCTGAACAAAAATGTTGAGTTTTTAACCAAAACAGATTTTTCAGTCAACAATAGGCAAATTATAATTTTAGGAAAAAATAAATGTTCAACACAAAATAAAAATTCTACATTCTAGAATTTTAAATTGTAAAACTTCAAAAATAGAAGGCTTTTATTTCAAACAATTGACAAATAAAAATGATTTAAGTTTTTAATTTTATAATTACAAATTCTGCAATTTCGATGTTTTGCATAAAAAATTTCTACAATTTGGAAGATTTAGAAAAATTTTAGAATTTTTATTTATAGATCTTAAAAATGAAACAGTTTTCAGTTTTAAATCTTTAAAACAAATTTTTTAAATTGCTAATGGTGAAAATTCAAGAATTTTTATTTTTGAACATTGACAATTAAAGATTATGGAAGTTTCAAGTCTTGCAATTGAAATTTCTGTAATTTCAATTATTTACATTACAAATGTCTTCAATTTGGAAGATTTAAAATTAAAAACACGAATTTTGATCTTCAAAATGCACGCAATTAAAAATGTTTATTGATACATTATTAAAATTTAATAGTTTCCTCAACTACAAAAATAAAATTTAAATTTAATTAAAATTATATGAAAGCCAATCTAGCTATTTCAAAATTTTGTTTAGGGTATGATTATCAATTATATTTTATATCACTTCAAACTGAAGCATATTTTTATTTGATAATTAGAAAATTTAGTTATAATACATAAGCTAGTTATGTAATACTCTGATCTAATGAATACTTTTTAATTAAAAAAAATATTAAAAGAACCATATTGAAGTCCTTTTTTTAATTAAATAAAAGACGTTATAAAATATGCCGTAAACTTCTTTTCCGAAGTTTTTATAATGTAATGGGATCCATCAAAGTATAAAGAGAGATTATGATTTTAAATTTTCAAAGTAGCTCCTGTATATCTTAGAAAGTTTTTTTTCTTTATTAGAAGCAATTTCCTTTTAAGTATGAACTTTCCCAGCTAGCGTTTATCGCAGCGCAGCTTCCCTCATTACATGTTTACTCGAACAGCACCCTCTTGAGTTTGGAGTGGATTTGTGTGTGAGAATGAGTTTGTGTATGTAAAATATTGCGGGTGTCTTTTCCAGTAAAGTGGAGCAAAGTGGAGTCAAGTGTCGTTCGTTTCCCAGCGACCCTCTGGCACCCTCGTAACTCGAATACGCTATTTCTCCTTTCTCCTTTCTCCTTTCTACAATCTACTTATTCTGCTCGACTCTGCCACGCTTTTCAATCCTGGATTAGACTGGGATCAAGTCAAAATCAACAGCTGGGCGACAAATTCGAATTCATTGGGGTCCAAACGTCAACGAGACTTTACAATAACCAGTAATCGAAATTTTATTTCGATTGCAATTTAATTTCCATTTTTATTGGCGATATAACTTTAAAATATACTTTAGAAAACAGCGTAATTCATTCAATGATTGGCTATTTAAGAATTTTTTTTAGTTTGACAATTTGTCAAAAATAGGTGCATAATAAATTTTAAAAAGGTTTAAATTACCTTAGTAAGTTAAGCCTCCTCCTCCTCTTCACCCATCTCCTCTTTCTCCTAAACCTCCTACTTTTCGCACTTCTTCTCCTGCTCCTCCTCCTTCTCCTCATTTTGCCTCCTTCTCCTACTTCCCCTCTTCCTCCTCCTCTTCTTCCTCCTCCTCCTCCTCCTTCTCCCAGCTTGTCAAATATGCTGTGGAATTGTTTGCGCTTTATTCTGCACTCTTAATTATTAGTAGTTTCATTTGTAAGTATTCTCTCACATAAGAGTAAATAAAATAGTGTTAGTTTTTTTGAAAAGATTGAAACTAGATTTTATAAAAATAAAACCTTATTTTTTTCTAATTTTTCCTTTAGTTTGTACTTTCATAAGGATCTCGTAAGATTTTCGTGGGTTAAATAACTTTTCTGGCCAGGAGAATGCATCGTTTACAAAAAAATCCCAAAATTATAATTTTAGGAAATGAATTCTGCCGGCTTCCAAAGTCTTTAACCCGCATAAAGCTGATTAGTTGCATTTCTTCTATCAGAAAAAACTTTTTTTAAATTTTCAAAAGAATAAAAAAGTTAGCGGTTTCCAGATAATATTTATTTTCTATTATTGCTTATTTCTTAGGTTTCTCTATAAAAGAGAAACCTGATAGTTTCGAATTTCCAACCTATAAGGCTCGCCTTTTAAACATTATCAGATTCCGAAGGAATAGAGCAGCAAATAGTTAATTTTCAACAAAATAAATTAATGTTTAACTAACATGATCAATCGTAATTTAATTAAGGTTAATTTAATTAAGGTTTCAATCACAATATTAAGTTTAAACTCCTCCTTCACCTCTCCCCTCCTTATCTTTCTCAACCTCCTCCTTCGCCTTCTCAAACAACTATTTATCCTCTGCTTCCTCATACAACTCTTTATCCTCGTCTTTTTCATACTACTCTTTATCATCCTCCTTCTCATCCTTCTGCTCCTGCTCCTACTACTACTACACTTCCTACTCCTTTTTCGCCTCCTTCTGCTCCTCTTCCTTCTCTTTTTCCCCTCCTCATACCCCCTCCTCCTCCTCCTTCTCCTCCTCATCCTACCTTGCCAAATATGCTGTGGAAAATTATATATAAATAGTGGCGGTTTTTCTGAAAATATTAAAAGTAAATTTTCCTTAAAAACCCACTATTTTTTGTCATTTTTTTTTAAATTTATACTTTCAGAAGGAGCTTGTAAGATTTATGTGGGTCAATCAAGTTTGGTGGATAGGACAATGCATCGTTTACGAAAGAAAATTTCAAAATTATATTTTTATAAAAAAAAGTTGTACCGGCTTTAAAAATTGTTTAAACCTCATAAAGCTAATGAGATGCCGTTCTGTTGTGAGTAAACACTTTTTAAAAACATTAAGAAGAATAAAAAAGGTAGGGATTTAATACAATATTTTTTCATGCTTTCCAAATTTTCAGAAAAAAAAAACTGAAAAAGATTTGATGGAAATCTCCACGATAATTATTTTTTCCAATATTTTTTTCATTGTTTTAGCTTATTGCTTAGGTTTCTCTATATGAAGGAATACCTGATAGCTTTGAATTTCTAATTTATAATGTTCGCTGTATAAACATCATGAGATTCGGACGGAGTGGAGCAGAAAGTAATTAAATTCTCAACCTGATAGTTAAGATATAAAAGATGTTGGAAACCGATGTTCTTTGTCTGAGTGTTGTAATAATTAATAATTAAAACAATGGATGAGATGTTAAAAATGGCATACTTCAGACCATAGGTTTAAGGTGTTGAAAGAATCCTTTATTCAAATTATTCGACGTTTCGAAAACTATACGTTTTCCTCATCAGGATAGAGTCGTGTATATAAAAGTGGAATTTCGAGTATTTATTATGTATCCTTAATTCTCCTTTTCTCAATTGTTCTATGAAAAAAGTTGTACAAAATTAATATAATCAAAGAAATTTATTTCTCCATTTAAGATGCGGTAAAAAAAAGAGAGAGAAATATATGTTTTCTATTAAAAGTGAGGTTAGGAATTTAGAAAAAAAAATTATATTCACCTTTATTTTATCTTCAATTCAGGTTAGTAAATTAAATAAATTATATTGTTCATTTAAAAAAAAACACACACACATTATAATATAACACAGATATAAAAAAGGCAATACTTTAAACACTACATTTTGGTGAGATGAAAACAAAGATACGTTTGGCTCCATTTTTCAAACGAGAAATAGAGAAAGAGGACCATTAACAGAGAAACACATAGAATGGTCGTATCACAAGTTTGGTAATGAGGATTCTAAGAAAAATAGAAGGAGAACGAGAGTTGGTAGGAGGAGGAAGATAAAGAGAAGAAGAAGAGAAATAAAAGGAGGAGCAGAAGGAGATAGAGGAGGTTGTGGTGGTTAGGGAGGGGTACGATAACGAGCAGAAGGAGTAGAAGGAAGAGGAGGAGGAGGATGTTTAAATATAAATATACAATATTTCTTTAATCAAAGAACGAACCAAATTTTCTTAATTTGATGCTTATTTTTTTCCGTGTGGAAATTTTGAGCCTGGAGGTGTCTTAAAACATCAAATTTGAAAATTATAACTCTAAATTACTTCATCATTAAATTTTGAAAGCCCGATCATTTTTACGTTTGAAATTAAACCTCGTACACTATTATTTTTATATTGTTAATGTTTGTTTGGTGGGGGATTCATGTCCATTTCTTTTTATGACTTTGAATTTCACCACCTTTCAAATTGAATGTTTAGAAATACAAAGAAAACACAATAACCGATTGTAAAAGATGAAGTGGCATGAAAGCCACCATACAATATGAATTAATCCGAGTAATGACAAGTGATGAATGGCAAGGCGTTTCAGGGGTATAATAGTAGTACAAAAAATCCATTGTGGTGATGATTCCGTGGTAACGAATCAGCGACTACTCGAACTAAACATCTCGAGTTACATCGAGTTACATAGAGTTACTTTAAGTAAAATCATACCAACATGACATGAGGTCTATCATGAGGTTTGTCGAGTCATGGTCGTGCGGCAGCAGATTACCGTAACGACCGTGCTGCGTAGTCATTCACACTCTGAAAACACCCCCCATAATCATCCTCGATCGAACCTCAGAAACACCTTGCATCACTATCCACACGCAAAAGCACCATTCGCTAATTAACATTCATCAGTGATGCTTCGCAGAGAAAACTGGTCAGGCTACTTTGTTTTCCTAATTGTACTTGACAGACTTTATCATACCTATAACATCGTCTGTGTAAAATACGGACTCATACAGAGATGAATCTGCCCTTAGGGAGAGGAATGATTAGTATGAAGAGGCTGTTCATTTATTTTGATTTTTAAAAATCGTAAGTGCTAACTGAGTAGCAAGGAAGCTGAAAATTGAGGAAGTTAGAAAATAGAAAGGGTGCGTGATATATTTATGCTAATTTTAAAATTGTTTACTGGAACTTGTTAGTTGGTAAGTTGAAAATAATCTGGGATTCTTATAAATGAGTTTTAGAGTAAATTTTAGTTTATCAATTTAACATAGCCTATCTCAACTGCACAATGTCGGTTTATCGATTTAAAAAATATTGGAAAATGCCTGCGGATGCTACACCGCACGACCACACCGCACGACCACACCGCACGGTCATAGGTTACATTTCTTAACCAATTTCAGATGTTTTTTTAGTAAGGAGAAAAAGTGGAAGAGAAGCAGGGGAAGTTATATGTGAGGTAGTAAGGGCAAATTAAGGGAAGAGGAGTTAAGGAAATGAGAAAAGCGAAGTGGTGAAAATGAGTATAATGAAGAAGGGGAAGTAGTATGAAAAAAGGGAAATAAGGAAAGGAAATGTATAGGAAGTGCGAAAAAATGAGATCATGGGAAGTAGGAGAAGTGAGGGGTAAATAAATTAGTGAAATGAAATGAGAAAAGGGAAAGTGGTGGAAGTGAGTACAATGAAGGGAAGGAAAGTTGTAAAAGAATAGGGAAATGAGGACAGGAAAAGTATAGGAAGTGACGAAAAATGAGAGGAAGTAGGAGAAGTAAGGGGTAAATAAGAGAATGGAAATGAGGGAAAGTTAGGAAAGGAAAGACAGAGGACATGTAGAGAAATAATGCAAAGGGAAGTAGAGTAGTAATTACATGATAAAGTTGGTATCGTATGATGTAATTGTTTATTTATATTACGTAAAAATATTTTGGCAATAAAATTGTATAACATACGGACCCTGTATAATTTTTTCTGTAGAATCGAATGATGACATTATCTACTCTGTAACAGACATTATTGAAAAGATTATTTGAACAATCAAAAATTTCAATTTTTGTATAAAAAATTATCTGCTAATGAATTATTTTCATCCCGACATTAAATTTTCTATTATGTCAAATTGTGTGCCCATAATACATAATAGGTTAAAAATTTGTTTATAACTTTATGAGTTATTTATGAATTTTCGAGTTTTGACTTGGAATAGCTTACAGAAAATTGAAGAGGAAATTGAAACAGCCTACCATTTCGATATTCGTTAAAATAAATAATTTTTTTTTTTATTTTTTCGAAAAGTTTCAAAATGACAAAATTTTGATCTCAGATTTCAGACAAATTTTGAATTGATTTTTTATTTAGAAAAATTAATTAAAGGGAATATTTAAATGATTTTAAAACACTTAAAATGATTTCTGAAATTTTCGTGAAGAATGTAAAAGATTTTGAATCAAAATTTTTCAATTTTGCAAGATTACCAAACTTCAGAGAAAAATAAAATAAGCCTAAGTTATAGTTAGAAGTTTAGAAAAGGTACAGAAATAGTTTTAAAGCTAAAAATATTTCAACTAAAAAATTTATATCAAAGATTTTGAACCAAAAACTTGGAAGCTTTTCAAGCATTTTAAAAGGTTCCAAGAGAATAAAAAAATATCTTTTTATTCTTGCGAAAATTTTATATTATTTTGTATTTGACAACATTTTTGTTAAGGAATATTTAAAACGATTTTGAAACGATTCAAAAGATCTTAAAAATGGTACAAAAAGAATCTAGAAGATTTTAAGTCATTTTTTGTCTATTTTACAGAATTTTAAAAATATTTTAGCATAAATTTCAATAATTTTTAACAATATTAAGAATTCAAAAAAAAATTCAAAAATAAATAAAAATTTGAAAAGATTTTTAAAAACTTCAATTGAAATGTAAATCGTTCAATATTTCCAAATAAAATTTTTAAATTTTCTCAAATATTTTGAAAGGTTTTAAGAACACAAACAAATTTCTTGAGATTTCTGGAAATGTATAAACTTATTATTTATTGAAAAAATCAATTAAAAGAGTAAGTTTTGTTGAAAATTCGTCTTTCTGGTTCGTCGTTGTTTAGTTAAAATATCAACTATTATATTTCCCATTAAGAATTCATGTTTTTTTTTCTGTTATTAAAAATTCAACTACTTGGCTAAAAGTTAAAAATCTCGCGAAATTTCCAAATTTTTAAAAATTTTTTAAACTGACTCGAATTATTCGTAAAATTTTTTAAAAATCCTCCGAATTCATTTTCGAAAATTTTAGTAACGTTTTTTTTTTTGATATTTTATAATATTTTAAAATATTTTTCTGGAAATAATTTTTAAAAATAGAGAATTCTGCCAAATATTCCCAGGGATTACAAAAATTGCATTTAAATCTTCCAAATTCGTTTTTTGTTATTTCCATATCTTTTGAAATGTTTTGAAATCTTTATAAATATTATCTTTAAATAAATGTTGCAAAATAAAAAATCATTTCAAACTTGTCGAAAAATCTAAATACAATTTTTGACTTTCTTAAAAGCTTTCAAATTTGTTGAAATACTTCTGAATTTTTTTTATTGAAATCTTCAAAGATCTAGATTTCGTTTTAGATACGAAGATCCAGGAAATTATTTGAAAATTTAAGAAATATTTTCTATGAATAAATTTTAAAAGGCATTATGTAAATTATCAGTACGATAAAACTTCAATTTTTTTTTTAATACAACTATTTTCTCAAAAAATCATCTTCTTGGTATCAGCAATTCAACTTCTTGGTTGAAAGTTGAACGATTTCGTTAAAATTCATTTAAATGTTGTTTTAATTTGACAATTCCGTTCTTAAAAAATTAATGGTCCCGCCAGGTCTTTAAAAAAAGTACCCTGGCGGCGTGGCAGCTCAACTACACCTCTCCATATCTAACCTAGAAAAAATATAAGAGTTGAAAAAATAAAAGAGGATGTTAAATAACAACTGACAATTTTTTTGCGTCTAACGATTCAGTCAATTCGGCACTTGAGTGAAGTTTAATTGTAGACCTTAGAAAACCGGAGGTGAGAAAAAAGTTTCTCAACTATGTTCAGCGCAGCTGTTCATAAAACAAATTTCATATCCTCTCGCACCTAAAATTAGATTATTCATCAATCTGAATTTTTAAACTATACAGGCGTTATAAATGTAAATAAAAAATAAAGAAAAAAAAGAATGAATAGAGCGAATGGAGAAAGGAAGTGGATTTTGAAAATTGTTTCGAAACAGTGAGAAGAGTGTTAGAATTTCCTGGTGTTGGTCATTTTTCGTGGTCGTTAGGCCCCCTTTGAAATAATAAAATGCCTTACATGTGATTAAAAGTGAAATAAAGTAGTCTATGAGCGGCAAAGTAATGACAGGTGCTATGAGGCGAGGTGCTAAAGACGTCTTCGGGCCGTGCTGGTAATTTTCACCGGTAATTTTCATTTTTATGGGATTGCCAATTCAACCTCCGGCGCCGATCTCGATTCTTCAAAAGGAAAGAGGCGTGGCCCTTCAACCGGGTCGGGCTCAGCCATAAAGAAGATAAACTTAATAAATTTACGGAAGTCATTTTTTAAAAAATATGTCTCTAGAAACACATGGGCTGGAAAACAAAATTTAGTTTAATCCTTTTTTATTCTGGATCAGCAATTTAAAAAAATAATAGTGTTCATTTATTATTTTTGCTTAAATAAATGTACTAAATGACAAAGTTTTAATCTAAGTTATTAGAATTTAATTAGTGGAATGAAGATTTTTAGAGAGATTTTGGATTTTTTATTTGATATTATCTCGAAGACGTGAACAATTACTTTAAAAATATTACTGTTATACTTCTATTATCGACAAAAAAATCTTCTTGTAAACAAGGTAAATAATGTTGCAACCGAACAAGAAAAATGTCTTCCACAAAAGCTAATATGGAATTTGAAAGTACTAATCTTCCCCTTTCAAACCTACTTGGATTTATTAGGATATTTTTATTTTTCACCCAAATCTTGTAATTTGAACATTTTTATTTTAGCGTTTTAACCCATTAACGCTGAGGTGTTCAGATTTGCACAACGCATTCTCTATTGCTGACGGTACGATATTTTTTCTTCAAAATATTACGTCAGGGGTTTTCGAGGGTGCCCTTTCTATTGCCGGTGTCAGTCTTTTTTTATAACCCCTAGAAGATCCAATATGGCGGCCACAGTTTAGGGCTTTAAAAAAGAACCAAGGATCCCGCACAAAATACCAACAAAAAAGCGTGCAGTCGTTTGGAACCAAACTTCGCACATTGATGAAACAAAAGAAGACGGACTGCGTGGAATGCTACGGCGCACTCGGTGTGCATTCTGATGTTCACATTCCCTGTATGTGCGCGCCATCCACGGCGCAGGCAGTCTTGGATCCCTAGCTGGCTCACTGAGCTGGCGACGCTTTTATGACGTGTTATGCGTAGGTGATGAAATTCGTTTTTTGCTACAAATCTGTCCGTGTTAGAGATCACGTTTGAGTGGCGGGCTAACGGTTGGATGCGTAGGTAATAAAATTCTTTTTGTATTTGAAATCTGTCGAGCGGTTACATTTTGTGTCGATTGTGATTTTTTAATATAGTGAGTTTTAGAATTTCCACGTTACTGTTCATTGTAAGAAAAAAAATGAGTTCAAGAACTCCTTGCGCTAAGAAAGTTAATACGTTTTGTCACGTTTGTGGAAAGTATGAGACGGAGAAATACCATCGATCAATTAATGATTTAATAAAAATGTCATACTTCAACTGTTATGCGACTTCAATAAAAAATTTGGATAAACCGTGGGTACCAACCTCAATTTGTCATGCTTGTAAGTTGTAGATTACATTTGTCGAATTGGGAAGATGAAAGTACCAAGACGCAGACTATTATTCAAACACCTGTTTGGCGCGAGCCCAACGATCATTATACTGATTGTTACTTTTGCTTATGCAAAACAGGAGGTTTTTCTAAAAAGTATTGGGAGAAGATCGTTTACCCTAATCGGAAGAGTGTTACACCAGTCAAGATTGATATTAGAAATCACTCTGAAAACAAAAGTGACCGATCAACTTACGAATCAATGGATACTGACGATCCTAATGCAACTGAAGATTGTTCTTGGGAAGAATCAGATTAATAAAGTCCTAAATTTTTTGACCAACACGGATTTGACGATTTTATACGTGACCTTGATCTTCCAAAAGATAAAGTTGAGCTTTGCGCTTCAACACTCAAAGAGAGGAAACTATTGCTACCTGGCACTAGAGTAACTGTTTACAGAAATAGAGAAAAAAAGTTTATCAAGTACTTTTCAATGAACAGTGGGATTGTGTATTGTAATGATATCGAAGGACTCATTAATTTATATAAAATAAATTTATATACACCAGAGGATTAGCGTCTTTTCATAGATTCTTCTACAGAAAGTCTGAAAGCAGTACTATTACAGAATGGAAATAAGTACGCTGCAATTCCAGTAGGTCACTCAACTACACTGAAAGAATCTTATGATACTTTCCAATTATTCCTGATAAAAATAAAATACAATGTCCACAATTGGCTTCTTTGTGGTGACTTCAAAATAATCAATCTTATAATAGGTTTACAATCCGAAAACATTAAATACCCTTGTTTTCTTTGCTTTTGGGACAGTCGTGTACGGGATGAACATTGGATAACGGAGAAATGGCCAGAGAGATTAGAGTGGACAGTTGGTTAGTATAATGTTTTTTATGAAAGTCTTGTTGACAGAAAGAAAGTATTATTGCCACCACTCCATATAAAACTAGGGTTAATGAAGCAATTTGTGAAAGCCCTAAACACCGAAGGAGAATGTTTCTATTATATCAGATCTACATTTCCGCATTTAGGTGATGCCAAACTTAAGGAAGATATTTTTGTTGGGCCCGATATAAGAAAACCTATCAAAGATGATGACTTTATCAAAACCATGGCATCTATTGAAAAGTATGCATGGTTGAGTTTCAAAAATGTTGTACAGAAATTTTTAGGGAACAATCGAGATCCAAAGTTTAGAACTATTGTATCTAGTATGTTAAAGAATTTTAAAAGATGATTACATTACATTACATAAATTACAGTTTCTCAAATCTCATTTGGATTATTTCCCAGAAAATGTTGGAGCATTCAGTGAAGAAATGAACGAACTCTTTATCTAAACTTTCACCAAAAAGAGCAACATTATCAAGGTCGATGCAATGTAGAAATGATGGCTGACTATGGTTGGTCTTTGCAAAGAAATGATAATGATCCTACTAGTCGTAAACGAAAGTCTCTTCAACGATCGTGTGACAAGAAGCGCGAACGTTTTCATAAGAAAAAAAGCAATTAGATTCACCTACATTGGACATACAATCGTAAGTCTTGCCTTAACTGGCTGGGCGATTCAAAGTCTTGCCTTGACTGGCTGGGCGATACAAAGTCTTGCCTTCATTGGTTGAACAATTCAAAGTCTTTCCTTGATTGGCTGGGCAATCTAAAGTCTTGACTTGATTGGCTAAAAAATATTAAGTACCTTCTTGCGTAGCTGGACATTTCCAAGTCTTGCCTTAACTGAATGGGCAATCGTAAGTCTTGCCTTGACTGGCTAGACGATTCAAACTCTTACCTTGACTGACTGGGCGATTCAAAGTCTTGCCTTGACTGGCTGGGCGATACAAAGTCTTGCCTTTATTGGCTAGGCAATTCAAAGTCTTCCCTTGATTGGCTCGGCAATCCAAAGTCTTTCCTTGATTGGCTTGGCAATCTAAAGTCTTGCCTCAATCGACTGGAAAATATTAAGTACTTCCTTGCTTAGCTAGACAATCCCAGGTCTTGCCTTAAATGGCTGGCCAATCGTAAGTCTTGCCTTGCCTGGCTGGACGATTTAAAGTCTTGTCTTGACTGGCTGGACAATAAAATGTCTTGCCTTTATTGGCTGGGAAATACAAAGGCTTACCATAGTTAGCTGGGCAATATAAAGTCTTGCCTTAATTGGCTGGAAAATATTAAGTACTTTCTTGCTTAGCTGGACAATCCGAAGTCCAGCCTTAAGTGGCTGGAAAATATTGAGTATTGCCTTAGTAGGCTGGAAAATCCTAAGTAAATTTACAATGATAAGTGAATCATAACAGTAAAATTTGTTTGTTTTTTTAAAGCCCTAACTGTTTTCCATATTCGCTCTTCTAGAAGTTATAACAAAAAACTGAGCCAATCAAAAAGGAAACCCCGAAAACCCCTCAGATAACATTTTCCAGGGACAATGGCATACCATCTGGGCGTTAATGGGTTAATACGCTAAATTGAAAAATTTCATTTCAAGGTTAGCCCAATCGTAGTGTGGAATTCAATTATTTCACGAAATGTAAACGACTAAATTCGCTGCTCCCAGGGTTAGGTGGGTTAGTCTGCTTATGATTTGGTAGAGGTGATTTCTGGGTTTAGGTGGATTAGCAGGTAGATGGGTTAACCCACTTGTGGCATGCAACTCCATTATTCCAAGAAAAATATGCGACTAAACTTATTGTTCCCAGAGTCAGGTGGGTTAGCATGCTCTGTTTTTGCTTTAAATCGTAAAAAATAGCCAAAACTACGCATCCTATCAAAAAGCGGTTAATAACAAATTTGTATATTTTTTTTTAAATGCAAAAATTTTGTTCTGTTATCTTTTACCGTGTTTTGCACACTTTTGGCCGAAAAATGTACTTTTTGGATTTCTCATTATTTTGTATGCTGTCAAAATTTAAATTGTTTATTTTACAGCAAAATTCAAAAAGTTATTATGATAATCTAGTAGGGAATTTAAAAAGCAATATTTTTCTTCTCTTGAATTTTTTCATATCGTGCGTTCTTTGGTATAAAATGTTCGTTTTCGTGTGTTTTTTGAAATTTTGTAAATGCTAAAACTCTGGTTATTTTTAGTTTTATGGAAATAGTTTTTAAGATAAATTGTTTGACCTTGTGAATACTATGAATAATCGTACCGAGAATTTTTGAATTTTGATAAAAATGGTCTCAAAAATTTTCAAAATGTGCCCACTTTTTGAATTTTCACCCAAAATGGCTGGCTAACGAACTTGACCTTTAGATATAAATACAGACATACAGACATACGGACAAACAGCCATACAGGCAGATATACAGACAGACATACAGACAGAAATACAGGCAGGCATACAGACAGGCATACAGGCAGGCATGCAGATAGACATACAGACATACAGAAATACAGATAGACATACAGACAGACGTACAGAAGACATGCAGACAGACAAGCAGACAGATCATTCACATTCACAGACAAGTACATTCGTAAAAACCTGTTTTTCGGATTCAGGGGGTCTCAAAACGTGGACATTTATAAAAATAAACTTTGTCCATGAAAATTGAACTGTTTTAGAACAAGCCTCGCCTCTTTTACTTGAAAATTCGCCATTGAACGTTAAAAGTTAAACTATTTTATCAAATAAGTCATCCTTTTTTGTAGAAAATTCGTCATTTTGCATTGGAAATTCATCTTTTTTCGTAGCAAACACATCTTTCCTAATTTATCATAAACTTTTTGGTCGAAATTTCATCTTTGCGAGTTAAAAATTATACTATGCTACTTTGTTTAAAAAAATTATCTTTTCCATCCAAAGCTAACTGGCTTAAAAAAATAGTCCTTTTAGATGAAAAATTTATCTTTCTTGATTAGAAATTAATTTTTTGTTAAAAATTTAACTCTCTTTAAAAAGAGTAGTCTTTTTCGCTTCAAAGTTCATCTATTCGGATTTTAGTTAAAGCACAACCTTTTTTTGTTCGAAAATTCGAACGTTTAGCGGAAAACTTACATTTGCAAGTTAAAAATTCAACTATTTTGTTGAAACTCATCCTTTTCTTCGAAAATTGAACTATTTTAAATAGAAAGTTTGTCCTTTTGAATTGCAAATTTATTTTTTGGTTCGAAGACTCATCTCTTTTATTTAAAAATAAATTCTTTTTTAGAATTGAACCATCTTCGAAAAAAATTCTTCTTTTTTGGCTTAACAATTCAACTGTTTGGTTTTTGTTCAAAGTTTATTATTTATTGTCCGAAAATTTGAACTTTTGGTTGAAAATTTATCTTTGCAAGTTCAAAATTCAAATATTTGGTTAAAAAAATCACTTTTTGGGTCGAAAATTCGTCCTTTTGGATGAAAAATTCTTTTTTTTATTGGCAAAGACATCTTTCCTATTTAGTAATGATATTTTTGGTTGATAATTCAACTTTGCGAGTTTTGTTACTATTTTTGATGAAAAATAATAATTTCTGGTTGCGAAGTCTACCATTATATTTTTGCTTTTGAGATAGTCTTTTTTTGTTTAAAGTTATATTATTTGCGTCAAAATTGATTTATTTTATTAAAAATTTAAGAATTTCTTAGACAATATTGCTTTTATTTGAAAATACGAATGTTTTCTCAAACATTCGTGTTTTAGTATTAAAAATTCGAATATTTTAGTAGATTTTACAACTATTTGAATAAAAAATATCTTTTTTGTTGAAAAAGTAACTGCTTCCTAAAAATTTTGCATTTCTATCATAAAAATTCCACAATTTGATTGAAATTTTGTTTTTCTCTCGACTGGAAATGTTTTTCAGCTGGAAATTTAACTATTATGCTGAATAATCATCTCTTGGTAGAAATAAATTTTTTTTTTTTAACAACTTATTTGACTCAAAATTCACCTTTTATAGTAGAAAATGCATGTATTTTGTTTGAAACTGCTCCGTTTTGCAGAAAATAATTTTTAAAATTTGTTTTCATGATTGAAAATTTTTATTTAAAGTTAATTATTTAGCTATGTAGATGAAAGTTGAATTCTTTGGTTAAAAAATCATTTTCTTGTTTAAACATTCATAATTATATTTAAAACTTCTTTTCTGTAGTTGAAAATTTAACTATTTTGTTAAAAATTAATTTTGTTGTTATTGAAAATTAATTTTTCGAGCTGAAATTTGAAACATTGCAGTTGCAGGTTCATAATTTTAGATTAAAATTCTTCTTTTTCGATGAAATTGAAACTATCATTTTTTGATCAAACGTTAATTCTTTTTTTTTTCCCAATTAATTTTTTTGGTTTAAAATTGGATTATTTAGTTGAAAGTTTATTTATCTAATTCAAAATTTAACAATTTTGTCATAAGGTTATTTTTTAAGATACAAATTTCAATTTTGGGTTGAAAATTAATCTTTTACGGTTGACAATTTAAATACCCAAATATAAAATTCAGAATTTATATTTTTCGATCAAAACGAAATTTTCTAAGTTACAAATTCATCTTTTTGGTTTATAATGAAAATATTTACATGAAAGTTGAATTATTTGGTTGAAAATTCATTTTTTATAGTTAAATGTTTAATTATTTCGTTAAAAATTAGTTTTTTGATTAAACAATAATTTTTTATATAAAAATTTAACTATTCCACTTTTGATTGGATATTTATATGTCTTAGTTTAATATTCACATTTCAATTACAAATTAATATTTTTAGTGTAAAAATTCATCTTTTTGGTTGAAAATTAAACTTGTTTGTTAAAAATTCACTTTTTCCGTAGAAAATTTATCTTTCTGGTAGAAATATCATCTACTTAATTTAAAGTTCAATTACTTGTGGTAAAAAGTAAATTTTTTGTTATTGAAAATTCGTATCCCTTCTACTTTTTTAAAATAAAACTTTAACTATTTTATTTTTAGTTGGAAATTTATCTTTTGTAGTGGTTGAAAAATTAATTTTTTAAGGTAAAAATTGAAACTTAATCTCGGTTTCAGAAATGTTATCTTTTTATTATAAATCCAACTCTTTTTCTTGGAAATGTCTACTATTATATTTCTAGTTATAAATTCATCTTTTTTGTTAAAACACTGTATTGTTTAGTTGTAATTATATATTTATTATGGTAATAATTCAACATTTTTAGTAGGAGGTCTTTCTGTTTGGATGAAAACTCAGCTGTTTTGCTAAAAATTATCTTTTTTGTCGATAATTTATATTTTTTTTGATAAAATATTTTATTATTTTCTAAAAAATCGCCTTTTCAGCTTGAAAATACAGTGATTTTGTTAAATCGCTTTTCTCCTTTGGTAAAAATGTCATCTTTTTTGTTTAAAAATGCGACTGTTTGGCTGGACATTTTTTTCTTTCGTTCAAAATTTAACTATTCTGTTAAAAATTCGTTTATTGTTTGGGTTGAAAATAAATATGTTGAATAGAAAATTTAAGTTTCATGCTAAAAAATAATTTTTCCGCTTAAGGATTCATTATTTTAGTTGCAAAATTTGTATCTTTTATTGAAAGTTGAATTATTTAGTTAAAACTTATTTTTTTAACTCTTAATTCAACTATTGTGGTGAAATATTAATTATTTTTAGTAAATATTTAACTATTTTTTTGAAAAATCGTATTTTGAAATCGAAGATTATGTTTTTTAATAAAAATTTGACTATTTCATTTTTGGTTGGAAATTCTTTTATTTTGATTGGAAATTCATGTATTTTGTTCAATGATCAATGATTTCTAAAATATTTTCTGAAGGTCCTAGAAAGTTCTAAATTTTCGAGAAGTGGGAGTTGGAACTAGGTAAATTGAAAGACACACTTTTTAGAAAGAAAGAAAATGGATTTTCAGAGTCATTGAATTTTATACCTCAATATCAAAAATTGCATTTTTCTCTCAATCTGACCTAACCTAGGACTATTAATAAAAATTACAACAACTGCGAATACAGAGATAAGAAAAATTGAATCATTTTGCTCTAAAGTTGATGATCAGAATGATCTGCAAAGTTTGATATCCCAAAGATAACTCTTAAAAAAATTCAAAAAAATAAAGAAAGCTTAAAAAAAAAGGTTTAGTAAAAATGCAGTGGATGAGGAAGCCAAATTGATTTTTGATTCGCGCTTATGAGGAATGTATTTGTAAGATAGCGACCTGCGGTTCCGTGCATTACGATCAGACAGATAGTGAAATTCTCTATTATTTTATGTAAGAACAGACCATCTCTCACTTAATGATGTTGGACCCTGTAATTTCCGCGGCTTTTAAATTGCTGACCAGTTTCGCGAGATGCTTAGAGGCAGGTGCTGAGGATTCGATTCTCTTTTATGTTGCACTTTGTGTTAAGAAGGGCGCGCGGCGCGCTTCATAAACCTCAAAAGACTACTCTCAATAGCTCCTCTTTCTGCTTCAATAATTGATTTTATAAAGACGATATTAAATTACTGCAGTCCCGAAATAAGATCTTACTCGCATTTCATAACTGAATGATTCCTATCAGGATGCGCCCACTAATTGCGCAAAGAGACTTTTTGGTACAGTCTTAAGCTGAACTAGTGAAATTGTCACTGAAGGAATCCGTATTTTAAAATTATTACTGGTGAACCAGTGATTTTTTTACTTCTGCTGGGTGAAACAGTAATTAACTCAATGGAAAGAGCGTTACAGAATATACCAGTGATGTGAAGTGATAGATTAACCAGTAATATAGCGCTCCACGCTGTCAAGACATAACTGGTGAAACAGTGATTTTCCTACTTCTACTGGGTGAACCAGTAAGTGACACAATTAACACAGCGTTACATAAGATACCAGTGACGGCCAATGATAGATATAATCAGTGTTATAGCGCTCTATGCTGCCAAGATATAACTGGTAAATCAGTGTTTTTCCGATTTCTATTGGGCAACCAGTGAATAAATGAACTAAAACAGCGTTATTAAATATGCTAGCTAAGCAAAATGATAGATTCGACCAGTAAGTCAGGGTGAACCAGTAAGTAAATCAACTAGAAAAGGGTTAATGTACACACAAGTGACGTTAAATAATAGATTCAACAATCATTAATTTAGTGCTCCACACTACCAAGACATGTTACTGGTGAACCAGTGTTTTTTCGACTTCTACTGGATGAACCAGTAAGTGAATCTAATAAAACAGCTTAACTGAATATACCAGTGACTGCTAATAATAGATTCAACCAGTTATAAAGGGCTCCACGCTGAAATAAAATATTACTGGTGAACGAAGGCGGAACCAGTAACTGACTCAACTAAAACAGTGTCAATAAATATACAAGTGAAGCTAAATGATAGATCCAACCATTCATATAGCGCTCCACACTGACAAGAGATGCTACTGGTGAACCAGTGATTTTCCGATTTCTATTGGGCTACCAGTAAGTGACTCAACTAAAAGAGTGTGACTAAATATATCTGTGACGCTAAATAATAGATTCAACCAGTAATATAGCGCTCCACGCTGCCAAGACATAACTTGTGAACCAGTGATTTTTCGATTTCTATTGAGCAACCAATAAGTGAGTCAGCTAAAAGAGCATGACTGAATATATTTGTCACGCCAAATGATAGATTCAATAATTATTATAGCGCTCCACACTGCCAAGACATGTTACTGGTGATCCAGTGATTTTTCGAGTTCTACTTGTTGAATCAGTGAGTGCATCAATTAAAACAGCAGTAATGAATATACTAGTAACCAGAAATGATAGATATAATGTGTAATTTAGAACTCCACTCTGCTTAGGCATATTACTGGTCAACTAGTAAATTTCCGACTTATACTGGGTAAACCAGTAAGTGACTCGACTAAAACAGCGTTACTGAATATATCAGTAAAGTCTAATTAAAGAATCAACCAGTTATGAAGAGCAACCAGCTGCCAAGAGACATTACTGGTATACCAGTGATGAAACAGTAAGTGAATCAACTAAAACAGTGTCACTAAATATACTAGTGACGCCAAATAATGGATTCAACCAGTTATATAGTACTCCACACTGCCAAGAGATAACTAGTAAACCAGTGATTTTCGTACTTCTACTGGGTAAACCAGTTAGTGGTTCAACTAAAATAGCATTACTTAACACACAAGTGATCTCAACTGATAGAGTTAACCATTAATATAGCGCTGGACGATGCCAAGACATATTACTGATGAACCAGTGATTTTCCCACTTCTACTGGTTGAACCAGTAAGTAACTCAGCTAGAATAGTGTTATTAAATATATATTAAAGAAGTCAAATGATAGATTCAACCAGTAATTTAGTGCTCGACACTGAGGATCACTGGTATTGAGTAACGAGTGACTTTTACTGGTGAAACCAGTGATGAGATTCTACTGAGTGAATCAGTGAATTTTCACGGATTTTCAGTAATACACTTCTGGCTGGTTTAAATAGTGAGATTTTATTGGTTCATTTCAAGAGATTATTAATTTTTGGATTATCGTATACCCATAGGTGAATTTTCAACTAACAAAGATAAATTTTTAACTAAAAATGTAACATTTTTCAACAAAAATAAAATAGTTTAGTTTGAAAAATTATGTTTCAACAACAACCAAACGAATTTTCAAGAAAATGGTTTTAAACCAAACAGATGAATTTTCAGCTGAAATGGTGATTCTTTAACAGGAATCCTTAACCAAGAAGACGAATTTTCATCAATATAGTTGACTTTTCAATCAAAAGGGGGAGTTTCAAATAAAATTGTTCAATTTTTGAAAAAGGAGATTATTTTTCAGCTGAATAATGAAATTTTCTACCATCATCATGAATTTCTAACCAAAAGGAATAATTTTTCAACAAAAAATAGGAAGTTGCACCCAAATAATTTAGTTTTCAACTAAAAATAAAGTTTTTAAACCAAAAATAGAAAAGTAATATTTTAATTAAAAAAACTTTTTCCTAATAAAAAGTCTGTTTTTAACAAATTAGTTCAATATTTGACCAAGAAGATGAGTTTTCAACTGAAATTATGCATCTTTAGCCAATAAATTAATTTCCAAAAAAATAGTTCGACTTTCAATAATTAATTTGAATTTTTAGCTGAAGAGATTAACTTTGTATAAAAAATGTTGTAACAAAATACATTAATTTTTTAACAAATATTTTAATTTATAACTAAAAAGTTTAATGTACAATAAAAAATAAAATAGTAAAGGTTTTTGTTAAAAAATTCGTTTGCAATAAAAAAAATTTTTGGCACCTAAAAAGATGAATTTTCAAGTAAAAAGAATAAATTTACATTAGAAAAATGGTACAGTTAAAATTTCACTTAAAAATTTGAATTTTTACAACAAGAATGAATTTTCAAACTAAAGAAATGATTTCTCAATAAAATTATTGAAACCTTAACCAAGAATACGAATTTTCAGAAGAAAAGTTGAGTTTTCAACTATTACAACTTGAAGACAAAATTGCTTCATTTTTAACCATGTAGATTATTTTTTAAGCGAATAATGAAATTTTCAGCCAAAAACATAGTTTAATTTTCGACCAAAATGAAGAATTTTAATTAAATAATTATTTATTTTTGACAAAAAAAATTTTGTTAATCAAATAAATGGATTTTTAAATAAAAAATATCAATAGTTGATCAAAAATGGAATTGTTATGTTTTCATTTTAAAAACTTAGTTTTTGAAAAATAATAATGCAAAACAAGAAACAGCTGATTTTAAAGAAAACTTGTTGAAACTATTCAGGTTACTTATGTAAATTACTCTGAATTATCTGTATTACCTGCTTTGTCTTCTGCTGACATTACTTTTTATACTATTATACACATTAAATGGTAAAAAAAATTTATCTTCTATTATGTAATCTATCATACTACGTAGCCCAAAAGTAATTAAAACTTCTAAAAACCTTCAAAATCATTTAAAACCGATAAAAATCCTTTGAAATTTTGGCAAATCTTTTAAAAAGCCTCCAAATCTAAAAAAAATCCCCTGACGTCCTTAAAAAAAATACTTCGGTACCCTAAATTTCCGGAAATTTCTTATAATTTATTTTACGATAAATTTCAAAATTTTTAGAAATTTTTTGGAATCTTTCAGGTTTTTGAAATTAATTGGGAAATTGAATTATTTACATGGTAACTTATCACTTCGAGCTGATCCAATCGATCAAACAATCTGTCAACGCCATCAACAGTCAACACTGATTGCATGCAAACATCTGAAATAATTGTGATAATAAAATTTAGTTGATTTCTACCGGGAACAAACATATATCTATTGAATTAAAATTTTTTAATTGGACACTTGCAATGCTGTCATTTCACGAAACAAGTAAATTTGTGAAAATGCATCAAGCAAATGATTTAGAGTTAGAAGCATGCGTCGGCGCGTGGCACCACAACGTGTCAGTAATAGCATTAATTCCCTTTTACACGAAAGACCCTTCCAGGGCCAAGTGATATCGTATATCGTACATTCCTATCCGGAATAAATACACGTATAGAAGCGTAAGCAAAGGGAGATGAAGAGAGATGAACAACCCTGGTAAAGAGATTGCGATTGAAGATCGGGGGTGGGATGTTGGAGGTTGCAAAAGCAGGTCGGGTCGGGGTGACAGGGCGCATCTCTTTCAGACAAATTGTTTGGGCCGAGTTAGTTAGTCGTGCCACAATGGAGTGGCACTTGCAACTTAGCCACGCCACGCTGCGACGCCTCCCTCGTTACATTACATTACATTTATCTCCGAACGGTTATCCGCTTGCAACCCTCGACCCCTCTTCACTCGGTAGCTCGGTTATCTCTATGGCAACACCGTAGCCAAAGCACGTGCCCTTTTCTCGTTCCCTTCGTGACGCAGACACTATAACACTGTCCCGTTACAGCATACGGAGAAACCGAGAAGATTCGAGGTGAATCGACTACTCACGCCAACAGCGCGACACGCGACAGCAAATTCGCAACACCCCCGATAGGGTGTCGCTGATGGAGATTGCATATCTAGGACTCTAATGGCTAATCGATTCCGGTTCACGAACCTTTCTCTGATTTAGAATTACGCACTTGATCAATTCTCTGAAACACCGTTTTCGAAACAAAAGTTCTCCAGTTATATTTCGATTTCAATTACTTCAACTTTTAGAATTCAAATCGTTCCTATAAAGTGACTGAAATAAAATGTGCTTGATATTTCGACAGCCGGTCATTTTTACGACGGTTCAGGCGACCGAAAATTTAAATAGCGAATATCAGGGTACCGACATTTATTTCAAAGAAAACTAATTGGCCAAATAATTAATTGATCGAAAACCATTTCACTGAATGTTGAATTATTCGAAAATAGTTTTAGCGAAGATTCATTTTTCCAAAAATCTATTTTACTGAAAGTTCAAATTTCAAAAGGCTTCATTTTTCGAAGGTTCAGTTTACCGAAAAATTATTTTAACGATAGGTGACTTATCCGAAAATCATT
Organism: Belonocnema kinseyi; assembly: GCF_010883055.1. Lineage (NCBI taxonomy): Eukaryota > Metazoa > Arthropoda > Insecta > Hymenoptera > Cynipidae > Belonocnema > Belonocnema kinseyi. The sequence goes on along the minus strand of NC_046665.1, from coordinate 104,653,537 downwards.
TAACCGAAGATTCCAATATCCGAAAATTTTACAGTTGTTTATTTTCATTCAGATATATGTTTAATAAGAAATAGAATATGTATAATTATTAAAAATTTTTTTTTATTATTTATTTTTTATTTTTCGGTGAACCTTTAACTCAACTTGTCATTTTTCTTCAACGTAAATTAATGTATATCAACTATATAAGCTTTTTGTCATTCATTTGATTGAATTTTCATTGTTTTTATTCCTTCAATCAACTTGATTACGCATTATAAATGTTTTATTTATTATTAAACATCTATCATAGTCGGGGGCCGACCGTAAAGGGAGAGAGAGGACGGAGGTGGATGCGGAGGCAATAATGAGCCGGAGGTCTATATGGAGACGGATAAGGTGGAGGTAGATAGGTGTCGAATGTGGATGTAAAGAGAGAGATAGCCTAGATGTGTAGGTATTGAGGCACCGGAAGTGGAGATGGACACAGATCGAATATATACTGGAGGTGGCTAAGTGCCGAAACTGGAGAAGAAACTGGAAGAAGTGATAGATGTAGATATGGAGAGGGGTCAGAGGTGAAGAGGGTTTGGAGGTGGAGAAGAAAAAGTGGCAGCAAGTGTATGTGAATAGGGGCCAGAAGTGGATAAAGAGGGTCTATATGTGGAGGTGGAGGTGAAGAGGGGCCACAGGTCAAGGTAGAGAAATGCCAGATGTCAAATTTAAAGTTAAGAGGGGTAGAAGTTGGAGGAGGCGATAGCGATTGAAAGGTATCGCAGGTGGAGGTAGACCTGAAGAGTGGTCTGAGTTGGATGTGAAAAGTGTTTGAAGGTCGAGAAACAGGAGAGACAGAAGACAGTCGAGAGAGAGAAGGTGTAGATGAAAATAGTCTAGAGGATAATAGAAAGAGGAAGCGAAGGTGAAGGAGAAAGGGGGTATAGTTTAAATTAGAGAGATGCCAGATGTGAAAGTTAAAGTGAAGAGGGCTATAAAGTGGAGGAGTTGGAGGTGGAGAGGGACTATGGATGCATGTAGATGAAAGAGTGGTCTGCGGCGGAGGTAAAAAGTTGTCAACGGTGAAAACGGAGATAAATAGAGACAGGACTTTTAGTCAAAGAGAATCTAGAAGTGAAGGAAAAGAAGGGGCGAAGGTGGTGGTGAAGATCAAGAGAGGCCAGACATGGATGTGGAGAGGGACTAGAGGTAAATAGGTGTAGCAGGTGGATGTGGAGAGATATGGGATGTAGAAATAGAGATGGAGAGGAACAGGATGGATTAGGGGTCGGACGTGAAGAAGGAGGTCCATATGGTGGAGGTGGATAGGTGCCAAACATGCAAGTATAAAGGGGCTAGATATGGAGGTAGAGATGAAGAGGGGCAAGAGATTAAGGCAGAGAGACGCTAGACATAAAAGCTAAGGTGGAGATCGGTGAAGGGCAGAGGTGGAAGGAGAGGTAAAGAGTGGTCAGGGATAAAGGGGAAGAGGGAACGAAGGTGAAGGTGGATATAAAGAGTTGTCTACTGTAAAGGTAAAGGTGGAGAGTGACCAGGTGTGGTTCTTAATAGAGGCTAAATAGATAGGGGGTGGTAGTGCGAGTATAGGTGGGGATGAATCAGAGGTGGAGGTATGGGTGTTGAGGAGCCTGGAGGGAGTTGGATGTGTTTAAGGGATGGAAGCGAAGGTTAACATGGCCCGGAGATAGATATAGAGAGTGGCTGCAGGTGGGTGTGAAGATAAGGTTGCTATTGAGAAGGTGGACCGGGATCGTAGCTGATGTACAGTGGGCTATTTTTCAAAATTTACTTTCATAACCTAATACCTCTGGAAAGAATTAACCAAAATGGATGTTTCGTGAACAAGTTAAGATATTATTAAATGCGCAGCATGACAAAACTGTGAAGAAAAGTTTTCCCGAATTTCCTGGTCTGGAAAATGCGAAAAAAGCGGAAAGAAGCTATTATTTTTTGACAATATGTAAAAAATTTTACTGGAACTAGAAAAAAAATGTTTGTTCTGATGCCAGACACCATATTTTATAGATTTTTGAATTCGGAATTCACATCTGCCAGGAAAAATGGCATAGCCTATTTATTTTCTGAGAGTAATGCGGTTAACAATAGGTAATCCAATATAGACAGGTACAAATTAAAAACATGATGGTAACTTGACCAAGTAGAGTGTAGAATACTTTAGGCAACCTTATACACCATTTTCTATAGTTTTTCTCAAATTGGAAAAATAGTTCGCTATTATTATTGGCATATTTGAAATTCTGCATTAAAAAATCTATAGAATATGGTATCTGGCACTTAAAAAACTTCGTTTTTCTATTTTCTGTAGAACTTTATTTATTTTGTTAAAAAATACGGCCTTTTCCGTCAGTCGACAGACCGGCAAAATTCGAAAAAACTTTTGTATATAATTGTTTCTTATTTTTAATTAAATGAGCTTTTATCTTATTCAAGCGACATCAATTTTGTTCAATTCTTTAGAGAGATATAAGGTTTGACAAATAAAATTTGCAAAATCGCCCATTGTATAATTGTAGAGAGGCGTTGATCGGACGGAGGTGAAGATTTTGTGGAAGCTGGTGGAGCTAGATCTGGAAAGAGGCCGTAGGTGGAGATAGATATGGAGAGGATTGTAGGTGGAGATAAATGTAGAGAGGTGTTGGAGTGGATAGGGAAGAGGGCCGGAATTGGAGGTGTAGGTAAGTGGTGATCAAGAGGGGCAGATGTGGAGGTGGTTGTACCATAAAGATGGTGGTAAAGGTAGAGGAGCTGGTGGTTGATGTGAAGAGGGTCCGAAGGTAGAGGTGTAGCTTGTTCGAAGCTAGTGGTGAAGATGAACCGAATGTGAAAGTGGAGATGGAGAGTATCCAGAGGTGGCTGTAAGGAAGCTCCGCAGGTGGAGGTAGATAGAAACTGGGATAGAGGTGCTAAGGGGCCGGAGGTGGAGGTAAACATAGAGAACGGTCGGAAGTAGTGTTGATGAGGAGCTGGATATGGAGTTAGAGCTGTAGAGGTATCGTAGGTTGAGGTAGATGTATAGATGCATTATAGGTGGAAGATGAGGAACGGGAGGTGGATGTTTGGATGGGCTGGAAGTGGTGGTGAAGAGAAGCCGGAGGTAGATGTGCAGAGGGACCAGAGTGGGAGATGGAAAAGGGCGGCAATAGAGGTGTTCAACGAGAGTGGCTGTAGGTTGATGTGAAGAGGGGTCCGATGGGGAGGTAAACATCGAGAGTGGCGGGAGGTTGATAAATAATTGGTCGGATATGTAGGTGGTGGCATTTGTGGAACAGGCGACGATGGAGTCAGAGAGGGGCGACAGTTAAAAGTAGATGTGGATGTAGATGTAGATGTGGAGGTAGATGTTGATGTAGAGGTAGATGGACGCCAGAGGTGTATTAGGAGTGGGAGAGGAGCCAGAAGTGCATGTAAAGATTTACCAGATGTGGATTTAGAGTTATGGAGGGCCCGAAAGTGAATATTGTAAGGGACCGGAGTTGTAGAAGAATCTATAGGTGGCTGGGAAATCTCTAGAAGCGTTCTATTTGTAATCCCAAAAATAAAAATATTTTGGGATAAAAGACTTAATGCTGTGAATGAATAAAGGTAGCCGCTCCCTTATTTAGAATTTAAGATTCAGTAGTTCATCTTGAATAATGCCACCTAGGTGGACACGAGTTTAACAAGCCACGGGTCTTAAGCCTAGTGTGGGTCGGGTTTCCTTGTTAGGAGAGATTAGGGAAGAAACATCGTCAGGTCCTGGCACTTTGTAGATTTCGAGCCGATAGTGTAGCTCGACGAGCCGATGACTTTTCCGCCAGTCACGATTAATCGAGCTCATCGCATTCGACACTGTCCTTCTTGGATTCTTGAATCATGCTTACATTAATTGCTTGTCACTATTTTGCCTCAGAACTTCGAAATACTAATCGAAATTTTTTTATCTTGAGTACTCCTACCAAAGTAATAAATTTCAATATAATATAAGAAAATAATCAAAAGTATAAAATCTGTCTAGTTATCCCTATTCACGGAAAAAAATCCACGGTTAATTTTGCCTGAAATTCTAGTAGAATGTTCTTGAAAACATGGTAGTTTTAAGACACATAGACATTTTCAGTTAATTTTACTGTCTGTCGGAAATATTTTTCACTGTCTCTCAAAAAGGTCAAACTTCTATTCCATCCAAGTGGCAATAAGAGGGTTGTTAGTAAATCGTTCCATCTTTCTAATGAAATATGCCCGTCTTACATGGTACTTTTGAATGGGCAAAAGGTACATTCGATGCTACTAGGTATCTACGCTTACCGGGCCACATGGTACTTTTAAGTTGGCCGAACTTTGTCGAATGGAGAAATCTATGGAATAAAATACACTTTGTATATGTTTATATTTATATTTTATTTTAGTAAAATTACTCTTACATAACACATAAAAACATTAAATCTAAACGTCTTAATCATAAATTATTATTTTCTAACGCCAATTCATCATATATAAACGTATACATCGCTGTGAATCAAAGTGATGTGATTTTACAAAATTGTTTATCTTAATTAATAACTTCTTAAATATTGCTTTAAATAAATAATTGTTAAAATCAATTAAATTAATCGTTACAAATTCGTGAAATATGGATCACTGTTCCGTTAGAAAATTGACCCCAGACGAGACGCTTCCATGTACTCTCACCTTCATCCATTATTTCGAAGGCTTGAAAGTGTTCGTCAAAGTAAGCATCATCGTTTTTTTTTTATTTACCAAAACTTGGTGAACTTCTTGTACAATAATGTAACATACCTTGTAAAATGTAGGTCCATTCTCTGACGGTATCATAATAACAGAAAGTGGCTTTATGTGCGGATCCTTGTACTTCAACCACTTCGTCACTGTGACGTTCCCATTTCTTCACTAGGTAAGCATGATGAAAATGATTCGTGGTTTAAAAGGGACGAAAGAGCAAGTATCTTCGACGGTCCGTTAACATAAATTTAAACTCTGAATAAAACAAGACAGCCTAAACATCGTCGGAAAAGTATGGTAAATTGTCTGGTTAGAGAGAGAGTTATGTACCTTATTAAAACATAGAGTTTGTTATGCCATCATTTCTGTAAAGCTTCAATAATTTATTATACCTACCTTAAAATTCTCACCTGCGTGTCAGTTGCATTCACTATATAAGCAGATCCAATTTTTTTTTCACACATCTTACTTTGACGAAGCGGTTATTTAAAAAAATGATACAAACAACAGGACAAACACTTCACTAAAGGTAGATGCCAACTGAAGCGTTTCGCTTTAGATAAATGTCGTGGCAGAGCATCAGAATTTTTTTTACTAAATAATCAGGATACAATCAACTCATATTCCAGTGGCATGAACATGACAGATTTGTGAAAAATACCATGAGAACAGTTATATTATCTCTTAGGCCATAAGGCAGATTGTGTCACTTGAAATTGGTTTGGATTCCTTAAAAGAAACGGCAGCTTGTATTTTGACACCATGTAAATTAGGCTAACATTTACATTGAAAAGTACTATTTGAAAAAGGTTCGAACGTCCGAGATATACAGGGAAAAATTCACTGTGTCAAATGGGGCCTGGTACCTGCTCCTGCGGGAATATTTCACCATGGGAAAGGAGGAAAGTACCATGTCGAATAGGCAAAGCAACAAGTTTATAGAAGAAAAATTATACTATGTAAGATAATACTTGTTACCTGCGTTTACGGGAATTACTTCCCATGTAAATGATTTTTCGGACATTTTTTCGGTTTCCACCACTATTTTTTTAGAAACTTTACACCCATGCGAATACGTTCTACTGCATCTATCTAATAAAAATAACTTGGTACTAATAGAGAAAATTACGTTCTTACACGGGAAGAAATAACAAATTTCTTGTTATGAAATACAGTTCTACATAGAGTCTTTTACCATGTTTTCAAATAATTATATTTACTATGTGAGAATAGAGGTTTTCGCTGTTTGAAAAGTAATTTTCACTGTGCAATTGATATTTTCTATCAAATTTCATGTGCATTTTACATTTTCAAATAGCAAGTCCTTCTTTTTACCATCTGGAATTGTAACAACTACAACGTTCTTCAAATCTATTTTTCTCCGTGATCATCTAAAACAAATATACTCAGATACCATTAGAATGATTCTATTCTGAAAAAACTGGATCAGTTTCATTTAACACCAACATCAAATTAAAATTGACGAAGCGAGTAAGGATTTGAACAAATTACATCGTGTAATGGAGATCAAAAGGGCGAGACATCGAAACCGTTTGAAATCCGAGAATTGGTAGATGCTGTCGGGATAAGAAGTGGAGGTAGTCACAATATCTTACTCAACCGTCGAAGATCGTTGAAGGCGACAGCCGTTCACGCTGGACTTCCGTTTTAGCACGACACCCAAAATCAAGTAGCGACCGTTTCCACTTAAGTGGAGGCTACCGTATTGATGGGACTATAAGGACTACTCGTCACTGAAATATATATACTTTCACATCCCACAAAAAAATTCTCCGAAAAAAGTCGTCTGCATTCTTTAAGGTTCATACCAATCCTGTAATGGCAAAATAACAACTCCAAGACACGCAAGGTGACCGGTACTATATGTGCAATTTTCATCAAGAACCCTCTTTTTTCATACAAAACACGTCATCACTTAACCAGGTGCTCCTATTCAGATCCACAATTCTTACTCTAATTTTCGTTCTGTCAATAGCCGCTTTCTTTCTTTGCTCTTCCAATTAGAAGCTTCAATCTTGATGGTATTGTGACATGTAACTTGTGACTTAAATGTCTCGGACATACAATACGGGTCGTTCACAAAGTGCGTTACCAATTTTGGGCTATTTTTTTCTCCTTCCTCGCCACCATCCATCCTCTTTGACAACTGCATTCCCCCCCCCCCCCATTGAATTAATGTATCCGTTGGATAAACTCGGTTTTTATATACTTGCATTTTTTTGAAAACAGATGAATTTCTTACCAAGAATGATAACTTTTCTACCATAAAATATGAAGCGTTTCTTATTTCTGGATCCTAAAGCCAATCACAACATCAACTGCGAAGAATTTATGAATCTAAAGGATCAATATAACCCCGCATTAATTAATAGAAGTAAAACTTCAATTATTTTCGGAAATTTATTATTTATTCAAAGTTTTAATTAATGATTAATATTATGTCAATTTTACTATTATATATATACCCTACATTATTAATAGTTTTAATCAGAATTGTTGCAGAATTAATTCGAACTTAATTTACAACAAATGAGTTAAGTTTTCAAATTGAAAAATTGCCTTTTGTAGAAAATAGTTAACTTTAAGATTGGAAAAGATAAGATTCTTGCAAGAAAGATAGTTTTTAATCAGGAAAGTTGAATTTTCAGCAAAAAAATGGTATATTTAGATTTTCCGCTTGAAACACTAATTTTTAACAAACAAAAAATATAATTATCAATCAATTGCCTACTTAAATTTAATGAAAAACAGCAACTTTCAACAAACAATAATGTTAATCAAAATACAAAAATTCGATGCCAAATAGTTACATCTTTAACTTATAAATGATAAATTTTTAACCAGAAATAGAATTTTTATCAGATAAAACCATTAATTTTTAACAAACAAATGAAACGTCTAAAAAAAGTTAAATTTTCCAGCAAAGTGATGAATCTTTAAAAAAATGTATTTTTAACAAAGTGGTTCAACTTTCAATCAACTACTTTAAGTTTCAATAAAAAAATTAATTTTTAACCAAATAAATGAATTTTTTTAATGCTCCTCCTGGAAGGTTATCGTTCTATCAAAAAAGACGCATTTCCTACAACATACATAGATTTTTAACAACACAGTTATATTTTCAACCTGAAAAAATTATTTTTCAGCAAGAAAATTAAATTTCTGTAAAATAGTGAAACTCTTAAATGAATAGTTTAATTTGTTTTTAACTACTTGTTTCATTAAAATTTTCTTTACGAAAATAGTTGAATTTTTGACCAAAATATGAATTCTTCTGATAAAAGTTAATTTAGAAGTAAATAATTTGATTTTTTATCTAATTGTTGGATTTTCAAGTTAATAAGGCGAATTTACTACAAAACGGTTGAATTTTCAACTCGTAAATATGAATTCTCAACAAACAAAAATATAAGTTCCTTACAAAGTAGTTTAACTGGAAACCAATAAGTTCGTATTTTCGACTAAAAAAGATTTATTTTTTACATAAAACAGCAAAATACTAACAAAAATTGTGAATTTTCAAAAATAAAATTTATTCAAAAAAAAAATTAATTTCTATCAAATTATTCAAATTTTTAACCAAAGAAATGAATTTTTTAATAAATTGATAAATCTTACAAAAATAATAATAATATTCAACAGAAGAGTTCAATATTTAACCAGCTTTTTGAATTCTCAACGCGAGGAGATATATTTTAAATAAAATTTGCAATTTTATACAACAACTGAAACAGTTACATATTCCGTTAAAAGAATTGATTCTTGACAAACAAAAAAATGAATTTGCAACTAAAATAATGAATCATACAAAAAACGTTTAATGCAAAGAGAAATAGTTTTAATTGATAATATCAGTTATAAACACAAACTAAAAAGATTACATTTATAGTTGAATTAATTAATTTTTAACTTGAATCAGCGTTCTATGAAAAAGAATTAAAATTTTTAAGTATAAATTCAAATTTTAAAAACTTATTGTTTAATTAAAGTGTTTTTCTACCAAGATAGTTTAATTTTTGACCAAAAATATAAATGTTTTAATAAAAGTTTATTTTGATCTACATTATATAATTTTTTTTAGTCAAAAAGGCGAATTTTCTACAAAACGGTTGAATTTTCAACACGAAAATATTAATTCTCAATAAACAAAACAAAAAAGCTTTTCACAAGTAGTTTAACTTAAAACGATCTAGTTAGATTTTCGACTAGAAAAGAATTTATGTTGAAGTAAAACACTGTTGAATTCTACAAAAACAGGCGAATTTTAAAAAAGATAATTGATTCTATACAAAAAAATTGAATTATAGAAAATTATTCAACTATTTAACTAAAGAGATGAATTTTGAACTATAATGATAAATCTTTTAAACTAATAATAATAATTTTCCACAAAATTTTTCAACATTTAACCAAATTCTTAAATTTTGAATTTAAGGAGAAATATTGTGAATTAAAATTAGCAGTTGTAAACCTCAACTGAAACAGTAATATTTTCCGTTAAAAAACTTGATTCTTGATAAAAAAGAATTGACATTTAATTAAAATAAATGCATCCTAAACAAAAAACTTAACACTAAGAGACTAATTTTTTATAAAAAAAAATCAGTTTCAAATGCAAACGAGAATGTTTAAATTTTTAGTTTAAATTAATTCTGAACAAAAAAATTAAATTTTATCCTTAACCCTTTAATCTCAAAAAAAATATTAATCAAAAATGTTTAACATTTAATCAAGTAGATCAATTTTAACCAATAAGATGAATTTTCATCCCAGAAGATTAATTTTCTACCAAAAAGATTATTATTCAATCAAATAGTTAAATTTCAAACTTCAAAATATAATTCTCTAACTAAATAGTTTTATTTTTAACTAAAATCAAACTAAAAATTTTAACTAAACGTCTTCAACCAATGGCATGTACCTTCAACCAAAAAACGAAATAAAAAATACATATACTAAGGTCAGTATTGTATTTTAGTAACAATTTTAGATAGAAGTTTCTAATTATTCAAGGTTCCGATAAAGCTAGAAATTTCCCATTAGGCTTCTCGCTTTAATTACGGATTGGGTATCTTATATGTATCCTCATGAGAGTTCCAGAGACAATTGCAGAAAATGGAGTAGGAGGAGAGAATGTAATCAGTCTTGGGACAATAAATCCTCTGAAGAGGGTAGTATATGTATACTATTTTCTCTATTGATGAATCATTTAGAAAGTAGGAATGCTTTGCAGATTAATCTTTACGCATGGACGTGATTTTAGTTTTGCACTAATAGAGATCTCAAGTCTCAAAGACCGTTGTATACACTTATATATGACTAAATAATTACAGAAATTAAAAAAGGGACGTTGGAATAAGTAAAAAACTAATAAATTTTATCATCTTTCATTATTAATAATCTTTCACACCAGTTTGAGTGAGAGACTGACACGTCATAAGCACGGTGCGGTCTATGAGACCGCACAGCCACACATCCACATTTTGTCTACCTAATAAGCCAAAGCACAACTAAAACGAAAGCTACTAATATCGCCAGTCTAGAAGAAGACCGGGGGAACCCATATTTTTGAACATGGTACGGTCTGTGAGACCGCACGGCCATATTTAAAGGTTAAAAATCACCTAAAAAGTTGGAAATTTGTACATATCTTTTTAGGAAACCCTAAAATCATTTTTGAGACTCAAAACATACCTGAAAAGCTTATTCATCTTTTTTTATCCCTTGCAATCCCTTGAATTCCTCAAATATTTTATTATTCCTTGAGATTTTTTAAATTTCTAAAATCTTTCAAAATCATTTGTAATTCTTTAGAAATTGGAAATAGAGTAATTTTTTACGAAAGAACGGGAATAATACTGCAATAAATTCTTTTAAATTAAACTTCCCGAGAAAATTTTTTTGAATGAAAGTAATCCAAACTAAAATCAAAATGTTTTAAACTCATAATTTTTTTATTGAAACGCTATATTTTCGTTGCTTTAAATTGAAAAAATAAATCAATACTTTAAAACTTTTAGAATCCCTTAAATCTGGTAAAATCCAGAAAACATCTTAAAATATTATCTTTTATTTCTTCGATAAATATTTAAATCTTGTTAAGTCTTTTGAATCCTTTGATGTCTGATACACATTAGAATCTCTTTAAATTAAAAAAAAATGGTTAGTTTCTTGAAATCTTGCAAAATATCCTAAAATCCTTTTAATCCCTTGAAATGCATCGAACTTAAAAAAAAGTTTAAAATTAAATTAAAATCAGTTGCATTTTCATCCAAATAGTTTAATTTTGCAGCCAAAATAACGACATTTTTAGAAAAAATTTTAATTTTCAACCCACAAAGTTGAATTTTCAACAAAGAAGATTCCTTTGAAAAAAGTAGTTGAATTCTGGGAAAAATAATTGAATTTTCAATAAGTTATTTAATGTTTACAAAATAGCTGATTTTTTAACCAACAAGATTAATTTCCTGCCAAAAAAGAGAAATTTTCAACAAAAAACATGAATTTTTGACCAAATAGTAGAGTTTTCATCTGAAAAAAAGTTTTCAACCAAAACTGAAATCGTTAATTTTCATTAAAAAACATTAATGTTCAACAATAAAAAATAAATATTCAACCAAAAAAGTTTCCATCCAAAAGTGTAATCGTTAGTTTCAATTTTTTTTTAACTATAAAAAATATTTATCCAGTTGAATTTTATTTAAAAAAACTATAATTTATTTCCTAAATTTCTCTAGAAATTCTTTAAAATTACCTAACATTCCTGGATGTAATTGAAATAATTTGATATATTTGATAACCTATGAGAATTCGAATTCGATGAATTATCTTGAAAGTTCAAATATATTTTAAAATTTCTTTAAAACTTTTGAAATATCGATTCTTTAGTTGGTGGATATATTATTTTTGCCAATCAACGAAGAAGTTTGTAAATATGTTCAAAGGCGAAATGAAAATATATTTGCATTAGAGAGAAATTTGCGAAAATTGTAGCTTTAGTGTATCCATCGGCCCGTCGAACGTACTTTTTTCTCGGGAGGGGAAGTAGAAAAAATAATAGAGAGAAGTTAAGGGAAATAAGAAGAGGGAAAGTAAGGGAAATCACGATAAGTAGAGACGAGAAGTAGGGAAAATGATGAGAAAGGAACAGGGGAGGGGGGAAGAAAAAATGATGGAAAAGGAGAACGGGAAGTAGGATATATGAGGAGAGTAGTAGATTGTAGAATAAGAGTGGATGAAGTTGTAGAAAAGGGGAAGGGAAGTGAATAATTAAAGGGAAATGAAAATATAGGAAATAAGAGGAGGATAAGTAAAGGAAATTATTGGGAAGAGAGGGAACAAAGTGAAGGGAGGGTATTAGGGTAGTATGGGCGAGTTTGGAAGGAGGTTGCCGGGGTGGAGACATAATGAATGATTAGGAAGGCGCTAACAGGGAAAGTGTGGAAAAGAAAAGGAGACATAAGTGGTGGACATGGAAAGTGAGGGAAGGGTTATTAGTGTCGTGAACTGACAGTAGGTAATGTGAGGGGAAATGGAGTAGGTGTAGTAGGACAAGGTCAGGAAGGGAAGTAGCAGAAACGAAAGATGGTTAAGTAGAGAAGTGAGGGGAAATATAGATCTTGAAGCAGGGAAAAAGAGTAGAAATGTGGAGAGGAGAAATAAGGAAAATGATAAGAGGAGAAGTAGAGGAAATTATATAAAAATAAAGAGGGAAAGTAAGAAAAATGATAGAAAGGGGGGAGTGGAAATAAAAAAAATGATGGAAAAGTAAGAGCGGAACTAGGATACATGAGGAGAGGTGTAGAAGCAAAGTGACGGGAGTAGAAGGGAAGTGAGAAACCGAAGGAAAATGAGAATACAAGAAATGAGAGAAAAGCAGGGTTAGTGGGAGGAAATTACGTGCAAGTAATTAAAAGAAATTATGAGAAGAGGATGAGGGAAGTGTAGGAAGGGGTAGCAGGATACTGCAGAGAGTAGGGTGTCAAAGGGAGGATTTTGTGAAGTATAGAAGGAAGGGCAAAGGGGTAGCAGGGAAAGTGGAAAGAGTGAAATTGTGAGAGAAGAGTGTAAGTACAAGATGGAAATTTGAACTTAAATTTTCCCGTCCTCTAAAGGTAAATTTGCGTCCTAGTAGGCTACAAAACCCGTTTTTGTAGGTAGCCGGAAGAAGTGAGAATTCATATGATACAAATTGAAGAGTTTTTTTCTTAAAACTCTTGCAATATAAAAAATAGTTGAATTAGTTATCGCATTAATTAGACGATTTGAGAATAGGTTGTAAAAAAATAAGTAATTGTATTGAAAACAGTTAGCAAGTGCACCAACCACGACCTTCAAGAAGAGCGCATGTCGCTATACACTGTTAGATATATAAGCTCATGTCACTATACGCTGCTAATATTGTCAGAGCCTCAGTGTGAGTGTGAAAGCGAAGGATAGAGAAAGAGAGGAGGAGAAAGAGGTAGAGAACGAGCGAGAGAGAGGGGAGAGAAGTGAAAGAAGCGAAGGAGAGATAAAGAGGGAAAGGGATTGAAATAGTCAGTCAGTGGGAGAAGTGAAGAAGAGATAGATAAGAGGAAGCGTTGCCGTTGTCCAGTTTTATTTGTGTAAGTACGCTCCCTTGTGGTCTGTGCCCTGTCCGGAGGCACTGACGGCATCACCCCAGTTATGAGTCTGTCACCTCTCTACTGATCACATTTAGCCTAAACTGGTCGGTAGTTTTTTTTCCGAGAGAACTGTTTCGGGAAGGAGATTCCTGTGGGAATAGGTAGAGGAAAGATAGTGCGTGTCCAAAGTTGAAGCGGATGGGGCGAGCCGGAGAGCGTTAATACGAGAGTTAAGCACAGATTATCGTGTGGCATGGTATCTGGGTGTCGTGTCACCCTCTCCCCGTTAGTTCGTCTCGCTCATTCTCTTTGTAAAAGGGATCAAGCATTGTGCGAAGCGTTGAGAATACTGCTGGTACCGACGATGGTTACGTACCGTGTCCGTTGTTCCGCTATCGGAGAATCAACGCGCATCACGCAACGCTAATTTGTCTTCGATTTCCCCGTCGGGGGTTCATGGCGTGGGAGATCTTCCTCTCTTTCTGTTTTTCTCCCGCATTCTCTCATCCTCCTTCTCTGAATCAGACCCTCCTTTTTAAAATCTATCTCGACTGCTTTTTCTACTCTTTTCGCATCCATAGATTTCTTCCTCTCTCCCTACCTCTCTCTCCATGTCTCTCTCTTTCTTTCTCTCATACTTAAAAAGCCAAAATCCTAGCCCTCAAAATAGGAGAAATAAGTTGATTTTTCACAAAAATAAGGGACTAATAGGGAAATAAATTTTTTTATTAAAAATAATTTAGAAGACATATTAAATTAAATATAAAATGCTTCAAATTTGTAAGATGTCTAGTTAAAATCTATTTAATTTGAAAAAAATAATTACATTTTCAAGAGAAAGGACGATTTTCTTTGTATCTAGGTAAATTCTCTGAAAAATTTAATTTTCAATGAACTAAGAGGAATTTTCAACCTAATAGTTAGATTTTCAATCTAAGAAGACAAATTTTTTTAAACACAAAAGAATTTTCAAGAAAAAAGTTAATTTTCGAAAACATGCAAAATGAGCTTCTACCATGAAGGACAAATTTTTTATGTGAAAAATTGAATTTTCAACAAAACAAGTGAATTTTCCATAAAAAAATATGGATAGCCAAAAAGTTGAATTTTAAAACAAAAATTAAATCTATACCAAATAATTAAATTTTTTACTAAATAATTGACTTTTCAACCCGCAAAGATGCATTTTCAATGAAATGGTCGAATTTTCAACAAAAAAAAAAAAGATTGAAGTTCAACCAAAAGCAGTACGATATTCATTCAAATAGTTGAATTTATGGCCAAAATGACGAATTTTTTAGAAAAAAATTTCATTTCCCGCCAAAAAAATTAAATTTGCGTAAAAAAAGTCGATTTTCAACAATTTGAAATCGTTATTTGCACTGACCCACCCCCTCCTTCCTCTGTTACCAACCCTCGTCACCACTATGGTCACCACTTTAGGTGGTGGGGGGGGGGGGTGCCTCACAACAACCACGCTTGGTAATTGATAGAGTACCAGTCAAAGTAACTTTACACATATATTAACCTTTTAGAATGTGGAGAAATCTCTTTTTCTAAAAGTACATAATATGCTAACGTTTTGGTATACTTCTCCAGATAATGAACAATGTTTTTGCTACAAAATTAATCTTTTGTCTAAAAATTAATCTTTTCAGTTAAAAAATTCAACTGTTTGATTGAGAATTCTTCAATTTTGTTGAAAAAAAATTTTTCGGTAAAAAAATAAACATTTAGGTTTCAAAATTGTACTACTTTCTTAAAATCTAAACAAAAATTTTCTATCTCTTTCTTAAAAATTTAACTTTTCTGTTGAGAATATATGTCTTTTGTTAAAATTTGTTTCTTTCCAGTACAATATAATTTTTTTGTTTAAAAATTAATCTTTTCTAGAATTTTGTTGAAATTCGTTTTTTTTCAGTACAAAATAATCTTTATATTGTTTAAAAATGTATTTTTGGTTAAAAAATTAACAACTGTGTTTTAAAGTCAAACTACTTTCTTAAAAACTAAACAAAAATGTTATCTCTTACTTAGAAATTTAACTTTTTGTTTGAGAATTCTTGAATATTGTTAAAATTGTTTTTTTTTATCGAAAATTTAACTTTTTGTTTAAAAATTATTCTGTTAATTTGAAAATTCAATTGTTTCATTGAGAATTCTTCCATTTCATTTTAAAAATTTATTTTTCTGTTAAAAATGAAACAACTAGGTCTTAAAGTTGAACCACATTTCCAAAACTAAGAAAAAATTTCTGAAACTCATTCTTAAAAATTTAACTTTTTGGCTGAGAATTCTTAAATTTGGTTAAAATTCTTTTTTTTTTTTGGTTCAAAATAATCTTTTTGTTCAAAAATTTATTCTTAAGTAAAACATTTAACTACTAGGTTTTCAAGCTGAACTACTTTCATAACAAATAAACAAATTTTCTTGCTTAAAAATGCAACTTTTTTGTTGAGAATTCTTGAATTTTATTTAAAAAATCGTTTTTTGGCAATAAATTCATCATTTTGTTTAAGAATTCATCTTTTTTAGTTTAAAAATCAACTTTTTGGTTGAAAATTCTTGAATTTTATTTCAAAAATCGTATTTTTTGGCGATAAATTAATCTTTTTATTTAAAAATTCATCTTTTTTTGATTAAAAATCATTTTTTCTTGAACTTTATTCAAAGAATTGTCTTTTTTGCAATAAATTAATATTTGTGTTTATAGGTTCAACTTTTTTAGTTTAAAAATCAACTTTTCGGTTGAAAATTCTTCAATTTTATTTAAAAATCGTATTTTTTGGCAACAAATTAATCTTTTTGTATGAAAATTCATCTATTTTAGTTTAGAAATCAACTGTTTGATTGAAAATTTTTAGTTGACGATTCCGAATCTTATTACAATTTTATTTTTTTGGTTGAAAATTAAACTGTTTTGTTGAAAATTCCTTTTTTTTTGTTGTGAAAAAATTAATTTCGTAATTGAGAATTTTCCTATTCCATTGTTGGTCGAAAACTGTTCTTTTTTAAGTAAAAATTTCACTTTTTGGTCAAGTTGAACTATTTTCTGAAAAATTCCTTTTTTTAATAATTAATCTCGTTTAATAGTTGAAAATTCAACTTCTGGTTTGAACACTCTTGTATTATGTTGGAAATTCGTCTTTTTTGTTATAAAATACACTTTTTTAAATTAAAATTTCATTTGCTAATTCAGCGGTGTTGTATAGAAAATTCGTAATTTTCTATTGAAAGTTCAATAATTTACTAAAAAAATCATCTATTTGGCAGAAAATTGTTGGGTAAAACTGTATCTTTCTTAGTTTATAAATCCAATTATTTCACTTACACTAAAATTTTTTACACTTTATTTCGACAATTTGACTCGGTATAAAGATAACAAAAATCAGTATAAACATAAAATCGGGATTACCGAAAAGGCTACGGTGACCAACAAGGGGTAGGGGAGACTCAAAAATGGCCAAAAATTGGTAATGTAGCTTATGAATGATCCCTAACCTTCGCTCGGCATTATTGAGAAAGTCGGATCTAAACTTTGGGCGAGTATGGGAAAGCGCAGGAGTGGCGGTAGAGCCCGAGCTTGAATTAGAAATAACGGCACTATTGAGAGCGGCATTATTGTGAAGGTGGTGTGTAGTTCTTCTTGAATTGCATTTCTATATCTTCTTCGCCTTCTTCTTCGGCTATGACGATCGATCTCGTATCACCATCTCTTGATATCTCCACCTCCCTTTCATCCTATCTCTTTCCTCTCGGCTTATTATCTGGGCACCTCTCTCGCTCAAAATAAGAACTCCCCCGGGCCGGGATGGCAGATCCAAGAGGGTCGAGTATCACGGGTCATCACACGCCGCGTCTCGTAATGACCGCGTGCGTCGTAAATAACGTTTGTTTCAATGTTAATCTCTGCCTCCGATCAAATCTAATAAGTACGAGAGGCGACGCGGAGAACCGCCGATGGCAATCACTAAAGTCGGACCCGCAGGGTTTGATAAGACATCCGACTTGATTGAGAACGAAATCCAGATTCGAGAGTGCGGAAGAGACTTATGATTCTGAGAAATTAATGTGCGAAATTCCTGAAAATAAATCCAAAAATCCAACAACCAAATTTGGGCAACCGCAATTAAATGTTTATTAATTTTGTTCTTGGACGTTAAGTAGGATTTTAATTGAGAAATTTACTAAGTATTTTTGAATGGAAGGTGTACCGTCAATGGAATCAAAGAAGATTTTGAAGATCACATTGAAAAAGATTACGTTACTCTGATATTCTTTCAAATACTTGTTATTGATGATAATATTGATTCAGAGTTTTCAGGATATCTACAGTAGAGTTCCGAAAATTTTTCTGATGATCTTGTTCCATCTTGGTAATCTATGTTCTCTTATTCTGTTGGCGTTATTATTCGGTTTTTCTTTTTGCCTTAGTTTCAGTAGTGCAGATAACTTACTCTACAAATTTTTTTGTGTTGTTTTAGAAATATTTATTGTAAATTATGGCAATGTGGGGGTTGAGGGGGGGGGGGAAGTTACAAGTGGTACTTCTCACTCCAGAGTTTATATGACATTAGACTATTTCACAATTACTAGCTGTCGAAAAAAATTGTTTTTGTCTGTCTTTTGGGAAACTTATTCTGAAAGCATTCAAGACAAGCATACGAGGCAAGCAAAACTGTGTTTTGAACTGGCATTCAAAAATCATCTGTATCGTGATTTTGTGCACAGACTCCTTGAAATTAAACATCAAAGCATCGGCAACTATAATTTGGTGATTGTGAATTCTCTTTCGTTAAAAATCTTTTGTTAAAGCTCCTTCTGCTTTAACAAACACATTCTTATCACGTATCTCACGCTTCGC
Source organism: Belonocnema kinseyi (assembly GCF_010883055.1). Lineage (NCBI taxonomy): Eukaryota > Metazoa > Arthropoda > Insecta > Hymenoptera > Cynipidae > Belonocnema > Belonocnema kinseyi. Next base: position 104,635,312 of record NC_046665.1, on the reverse strand, counting down.
ACTCGATTTTGTCAAAAATATGAACTTTTTTCGTTATGTTTAACACTGAAAAATGAAGTACAAACATTATTTATAATGATTACTTTAAAATTTGATTCTAATTTTGCATTAAATTTTATTCTCAGCTACCCTGAAAAATGTATCTGTTCAATAAATGTATATTATTAGAATTCATAATATTCATTCATTTATATAAAAGCAGGCGTATTTTCTTTTTTTCAGAATTGATAAAAGGGCCCTTGCTATAAGAAAAAATAAATTTTGGTTATTAAACATTTTCTTGCAAATTTGGTCGTTTTTGTATAAAATTAATTAATTTATTTTCAATGTTATTTCAAAAAGTTCTTAATTTCTAATTTGTAGAACTTTTTTAGTAAAGCCACTGTTGTCCATTCACTTTTTCCATAGATTGTGTCGTTTTTCCAACAAAATTTCAAAATGCTCTTTTTGCAACTAAAACAAAAAAGACGCATTCTTTTGAAAAATAATAAATGATAAATGCTTAGATCTTTTTTGCATGAATAACTTTTGTCTTATGATTGTTTTTTCATAGCTTATGTCGTTTGACCGAAAGTTTATTCTTTTTATTTTGTTTTTCATGAGAAAAAAAACTACGCATGTTGTAAAAAAGTGATTGACAACAAAATTTCCTAAATTGCCTAAATTAAATTAAAAACTGTAATACAAAATTCTGGAGTTTTGAATTTGTAGGAAATGTTACGAAAAATAATATGTTTTTTATTGCTCTTGAAAACTTAGCTAAATGAAGTTAGTCTAATGCTTAATGGAAATGAAAAGATAGCCTATTTTTCGTAGAACCCATCGACAAATCTTGCATAATTTGACGGCAAAATGAACATTTTTTTATTATTTCTTGTGCAGTCAAAATTAAAATTTTCTATTTTTTACGAAAAATACAAAAAGTTGTAATGATAATCTTGTAGAGCTTAAAATATTTGAAAATTATCCAAATATAAGCTTCAATCACGATGATTTGACGTGGGCTTAACAATTTTTATCGTCAGAAAATTATTTTTAATAAAATCGAATTTTCACATTTTTGCTGAAAAAAATTAAGTTACAAAAATAATGCCAAGACAAGAAATTGTTTTAAAAAAAGTTTGATTCTCAGTTTTTCTCGGAAATGGTGCAAGATATCATAAATGAATGAAAGGACTCATTGTTTGCAAGAAAAATCCAAGAATTTAATTTTATGAAAAAAAGTTCTTCTGGTTACAAAAGTTATTTAGCCCGCATAAAACTCACAAGGTATTTTCTTTATAATAGTAAAAATTCAACAAAAAATTGGCAAAAAATGTAAGTGTGGGAAGAATCTGGAAAGAAATTCAAACACGCATAACTCCGTAAAATTTTTTTTTTCAAATCGCAAAAATACGTATCGCCTCATTTCCTCTGATTTGAAATGCGTTTGATCTGATACATTAGGAAATTTCATTCGAAGTTCTCACTGGATATCAAACACATTCAGGAACCAACTCACTTAAATTTGTCGATTAGACAGAAATTCAAAAAGTTAGAACTTTTTCAAAATTTTAAACAAAATTTTTTTTGAGTTTCAGAAATTTTTGAAAGATTTTCTAGTACAAGACAAAAAGACTTGCAAATTATCTTTATGGCATTTCTATTTTAGATAGAAATTTAGAAAGTTACATGCTTCTCAACATTTTGAAAATTTTCAAAAAATCGAGAAAATTCGTTTGTTTTAATACTTTGAGAAATATCAATCCAAATTTGGACTATATATAAAATATGTTTCAAAACTATTTTCACGAAATTGGTTCATTGTACAAAAATTCAAAAATACAATTTTGGTTTTAAAGAGATCCGTAGAGCATTATTTAAGTTATTCAAGTAGATTTTTACCAAATTTACAAATAATTTTTTAAAAATTTCCAATTGGACGGAAATTGAAAATGTTCTAGATTGTAAATTAAAACAAAAATAAATAAGTGCATTTTTTATTAACGTTATATTCAAAAACATTCCTAATTCATATATGCTGTTCAATTTTGTCTTCATCGGTTTATTTTTCGAAGAGAATTGACTCTATAACCTAATTATGAAGCGCGAGTGTCGCAATGAGAATGTAATCGTCAAAACCGTAGGTGATTGAAGAACCTTCTTTAAGAAAAAAATAAACAAATTTGCAGTTCCAATTTGTATGGCTGTAATTCCTCAGAAGTTTATATCTAACACAGTGTTGTCTCCAGAATGGTCTTGTATCAATTTTCTTATATTAAACATAAAAGTCCTTTACAAATTATCATTTGTGTATAAGTTTTATTGCTTTGTGCATTTTTTTTCTGCATCCATGTTAGTTTTTTCTTGCTTTAATGAAGTTTTCGTTTTGCTAATTGCTTCCATATAGTGCCCAATATTGATATTCTTCTATTTCATATTTTCTTGTTTAGTTTTTCTTCTAGATTTTCTTTTCGTGTTACTTTTATCTTGCCTTTGGAAAGTATTCGTTTTGTTTTTGTACCAATAATGCCCTATATTGATATTCTTCTATCTCACACTTTCTTGTTTGGTTCTTCTTTACATTTGCTTTTCATGTTTCTTTTTTTTTTTGCTTTGTAAAGCATTCCTTTTGTTCCTGTTTCTATAATACCTTATATTGATATTCTATGTCATATTTTCTCGTTTGAGTTTTCCTTTATATTGGTTTTCTAATCATTGATGTTATACACTTATTCTTACCTTGTTCTGTTGTATCATTTTTTGTTGATCCAAACTACTAATCTATTCAAGTGGTAGTGCTCTTTTTCCATTTCTTCATACCTTTTGTCACCTACTTGTGTTTTACTTGATTGTCAAGAGAAGCAAATGTTACACACCTATTCTGCTTTGTCACAAACAAAAGAACAATGCTCAATAAAATTTAAATCAAAAGAATCAGTGAGTGAAAGATTGAGTAACTCGATTCGAAGAATTAGGCAATTTGCAAGGCTATCTCTGTTTCAAGCGGTAGGCAATTGTGAGGATCTCCGTCGGTCTATGTTCAATCGGGCGGTCAAAGAGATACGTGAAAGGGACATTGGTCGTCGATTAGCAGAAGGAATGAAAAAGGCAGGGGTCAGAGTCGGAGGATCTCTAAGAGACAGCACGAGACTCGCAGCGCCTTGCGGTATGGGCTAACGGCTACAGTCTAAAGAATATAGCATATTCTACCATACAGTATAGTATAAGACCCTATACAATTCAGTATAGATTACTACTATATAGATGTATGTAGCGAATAACTTTGTACGGACAAATACCTATAAGGTTTTTGTATTGGTCGCGGGAGTCTCGCAGCAGTCTGTGTACTCGAATACAGCTTCGTGTATCGGCAAAGAATAGAGAGGAAGAGAAGGAACGAGAAGAGTGAGCGGGCGGATGTGTCTGAGGTAATTGAGGCTAGGGGTCATCCGGGTCGCAAGAGTCACGAGTCACGAGCGAGCGGCTGCGAACAATGCTACAGGGCCCTTCTACCTCTTTCTGTTCGATCTTTCCTTCGTGGTTTCCTCCTCTTCCTTCTTCTCATTCGCTTCCTCATATTGCAACTGGATATTGGATCAAATGACTTTTTGGATTTGAGAATATGCATTGGGGTCTAAGTTCATGTTTTGGAAACTGAAAGCTGGCTGCAGAAAGGAAAACCGAATGGGAGGAAAAAGTAGACCAAAGAATGAGGAAAGATGGTTAGAGCGCTGGATAGATACATCATTGATTGAAAGACGGATAGTACAAAAAGATAAATGAAGAATAGCAGACCATGTATGTATGCTCGTTAGAGTAAATTACAAACCATATCCTGCTGAGTATAGATCATAAAGTTTGAGACGTGAAGTGCAATGAGAAACTAAAGAAGAATGTTGTAAATTTGTTTTCTTTAACTATTGCACTTTCTCGGTTGCGGTAGAAGTAGATTAACCGGGATTGAGTAAAAGGGCGAGTAAAAGGAAACATTTGGCGAAAAAAACTGGGGCGTCCTTCTAAGATAATTACTCCTCGCAAGGCGAAGCAAATCGAGCGTCTACGCCTTTACCTGTAATTTACGTACCGGTCCAGATATCTCTTGTTCCGTTTAACTCAATTCTAGCTTGGGTTCAACGCCTAATTATTCTTTACTCTTGACAACAAATGAATCCTAAAAGCCTTTCGAATTACACAACTCCTCGAGGACACAACAATATATGCTAATTTATTGCGACAGGAAGCTTCATTTAATCGGCTGCATTATTCTCTAAGCAAGCTTGAAGCCTCTTTTCGAACAGGATGAGTGTAAATAATGAGTGTTAACCTTTCTGATTCTATTATTGACAAATTACATATTGACGAAATGCGTTAATTTTCTTTTGGAATTATTGGCACTCTTTTTAGGCTAGGAAAGAATGTAAGCTATATGGTCGTAAATAAGCAAGGCTCGTTTCTGTCTGTCATTGCTTTTGTGTACCACTTTGAAATCGACTCGTATCTTCCTTCGAGATCTGAATTATTGTGTTCCTGTTAGTTGCGTGCCGACACCTACATGCACCTTGTAGGTTCTCATTGTCTTTGCGACAGGTCAATTGCTGCATTTCCTGACAGCTAGTAGGGATCCACCAAGTGTGGCGAACGATAGCCTACCTTGCACTTATAAATCAGAAATTTGCCCCAGGGATTCTAAAGAAAATTATTTCATGGGACCACTGTGGAAGAAGAGTGTTTGATATCTCTTATCGACTTTCAAGAAAGATTGTAATAATGTTGTTTGGTAATCTAATTGAAGATTTTGGATAACTGAATGACTCTTATTAAAGAAACTTGACCTCTTTCTCAATCTTTAATTAATCGAAACAAAGGTTGCAATTGCAATCAAAGTATCCAGAGGAACTGGCATCCTGGGAAGCATATCGTGAGTTCAAGGAAGCGTGGCCGTGGGCCATCCCTATTAGTTATCCTAACGTGGCGTGGAAGACTTTAAACTATAGTCTTGTAGAGAAAGAGGGAAGAAGCTAAAGCGAGAGAATAAATAAGCAGCTTCCTCTCCAAGGCTAATTCGCGGCAATTGAATGCGTTTAGCCCCAGCTAAATGAAAATCAGAGGCAAAGGCATCAGTCACGGTTTCGCCAACTCGCTGACACCCTGCCCGCCTGTCTTTTGTTTTTCGCCAGACGGACAAGCATTGATTCTGACAGACGCTGAAATCTGCGGATCTTCGCAATTAGTTTCGATACCCACCTAATTGGTACTGATACTACATCCAAAATAAAATTTGTCAAAAGATGTCAAAATTTGTGAGTTACTTTTTATAGTCTAATCTATATGTAGCTCTATATGTAATATGTATCATTCTTGAGGATTCTGTAAGATTCTGAGATGCGGCTTTGCTCCGCACGTTCGCCTGGCACAATAGGATCAATATCCCGTGGGGGGATAAACTCCATAATCCCCTGGCATCTGTAGGCCACCTGCAGTCGAGCGTTTCGTCACGGCGACCGCACGGTTTACTCTCTGGATGTCATCTCTGGTCTGTCGCTCTTCTCTTTCTTCAAAAGGAGCAGCCATCGGAAAATTCCTAATATTTAGACAAGGCAGGCTGATGCCCATTGTCAGTTGATCGGCTTTTGGGCTTGTAATGCGGGTTCAACATTTTGCGGCTTCGTTTTTCCTTTTTTTGACTTTTTCCGGTTTTCGATTCGCGTTGTCACAGGTCTATTGTTGAAGATATTTCTCCTTGTATAAACTGTAAACTGATTTTCTCGGAATGACAATGGGAAATTTAGGAGGTGTTGCAAGAAGTCAAAGGTTACTTTCTCTCGGTAAATTTTTCCTTGAAGTGAGAGGTTTTTAAATTAGATGAGGCTTTTGTACGAATCTAATGATATTAGTCAAGCATTTGAGAGAGTAATTTGCGATCTATTCTATCAAAATCCAGACTAAATTAAAATAAATTGAAGAACTTATAGCCCCTTATATGAGACCACACACATCCTGTCCTTTTCATTTTAATCCTAATTTTATCTTAAGATCTAAACCAACCCGCAAGTTTCCAATTGACGCAAAATGATATTTCCAAAATCTGAAAACATTGTTCCCCAACTCTATAAATTTAGTTTGCACCACCCGCATGAGGGTTCTCTTTTCTCAATCTATATGTTTGTATCATTTTTGATCTCTGACAGTTCAGTAGATCGATGAGACATTCGTTGGCCACAAATCCGTTCATCACTGATCGATCTTTTGCATTACCTCACAAAAGCTTCTAATAATGGAAGAAGATTCGATGTAAAAAACCCTCAAATGTCGAAAAAAATTAAAAATCAAGTTTAACGTCCGGCTGTCGAAATTGCCTTTGAAAGGCGTGGAAACCAAAATCGGATAAACGACAATGAACTATTCTGGTGGGATTTTAAATATTTTCACAGCCACGCAACCCCATTGGTACTATCCCCTAAATTCCCTATGGAGTGACTGACAATTCTGAGTCCAGGATTACATACTATATTTTTGGTATTCACCACAAAATCCTTTTATTCGTTCCAAGAGCTCGTCAACTTCTGTCAAAGAATTTCCTTTGACTGACCGACTTTTCAAGTCTCAGATTTTACAGGAATAGAAAATTCGCAAAAAGATATGATAAAAATTATTCAAATCAAAAATGTACAGATAGTATTTTGTTTTTATGAAAACAGAAAGAATTATAACTATATATTTTCTAGTCCTTTTAAAGCAGCTCTGAGAAGACGGAGTTAATTATAAATTACATAATTAAGTATAAAACGTCTAGACTCTAGGCTATAAAATGACAGTGTTTAATCAATAAATCTGAAACCTATCATGCATTAAATCCTCGAAATTAATTACGAACATTATGTCAGTAGCTCTATTGAATTTTAATTTGAACGCCAATCAAAATGAACGAAGCCTTTTAAAATTGAATATATTATGTGTGAGTAGAATTGTATTGAGTCTTTGAAAATCGAGTGTAAACACCGAAATGGAGTGTCTTTGTGGTCGGATTAGAGGATTTGAAGTACTTGAAAATACACATAATTTTAGTTGTGATCGATGTGGAAGAAGTCGACATAAGTGGACATGTCCGGACCATGAAAAATCTCCTTCAGTGGGTATGATCGATCATCGAGACTTTTGGATTACGTGAAACCATCCTGGGTCTCATCAAGAGGCCTCGCAGCAGGCAGCAACTTTTGAAGAGACATCTATCTAACGCAAGATTCAATTCTAAGAAGGGATTTTTAAAAAAGAATTTTCAACTATAGGAGACAAGGGATTTATCTCTGAAACTATTTTATTATATTTTAAATAGCATTCAATTCAAAAATTTTTTTTAAAGCATCCAGAAGTACAATTGCTTATTCGCTAAGTAGTTTAGACTTCTGAAGATACTGGAAAATCCTAAAAGATTCCACCATTTTCCGGGTTATTAAAAAATGAAATGAATTTGGCGATGTCGACTTTACAATCATATACCGAAACTCCTGTAACATTTTAGAATATTCAAATAATCATTGGGAAATCACTCAGAAAAAATATTCTTTGATAACAAGACAATTTTTTTAATCTCAGAAAAGATTCATTAGCTCTCAAAGACAAATTCCTCTGATTCACAGAAATTTCTTTTAATTCAAAAAATTTCTTTTGTTAAAAAAAATTTGTTTGGTTTAAAAATATGCGTTATTGTTCCAATGACGATTTTTCTTTAATCTAAAATGATTTTTGTCATTTCGAAATTATTTTTTGTTATTTGTTGGGCGGCTTCAAAAGTTTCAGCTGTTTAAAAACAAAAGCGTTATTTACAATTTAATAATTTTTTTTTTACAACATAACGTTCAATTTTTTATTTTTTAGGCTGCTTACAAAAAATGCATCTTTGACAAATACCAATTTCCGGTAGAATGCCAAAATAATCTAAACTTGTGAAAGAGTAGTAAATCTTCTTTAAAATATAGTTTTTTAAAATTAAAAGTACTAATTTCCGAAGAAATATACAAATATAATTAAATTTTTTTAAAACGTCCTAAATCTAGTTTGACTTATAATAATGTTTGTTTGAAAATATCATTTTCCGAAAGAAAAGAACACTACGCAATCAAAAGTTGTTCAAGCTGATGGATTTTATTATTAAAAAAAATAATTTGATTCAGTTCTAATGTTTTTTGTTTAATAATTCCTATTTCAGATGAAAAACACCAATAAGGAATAAATTTATTGAATAGTGTTTTAAATTAAATTAGAAATTGTAAAAAATTTTAAATTATGATTTGCTACATTCTAATGATTTTTGTTTAAAAGTATCATTTTTCGATAAAAAAAGTTAACAAAGCCGAAAATCTTAAAATATTGCAAAAATATATTACCTATTTTGGATCTAAGATTCTTACATAATCTTTTGTCGTAAATTAGGAAACCTAATGAATTTTCAAAAATTTTAAGTCTTCTTCGAAAATTTATGATTTTTTGATATTTTTTTCAGTATCCACTTCTAGAGTAAACTCTAGAATAATGAAGAATTGTTTAAGCTTATGTATTTTTATTTTTTCAATTAAATTTTTTTTATATTTGACAAAACTTTACATAATTATAGGAAAAATTTGAGTAGTTTGAAAGATATTGAAGATTTTCTTATGCTTGGAAAAAATTTAAGAATATTTTATAAATATTCTAAAATCTTTTAAAGTATTAAGATATTCCTTATCTCTTTAAAATGCTGAAAATTCCAATTCTTTTGTTTAAACTGTCTCGAATTATTTCTAAGGTTGATTTCGTATCTTCCTGATTTATTTTTGAGAATTTTTTTAATCTTTCGTAACGTTTTCAAATATTTTGACTATTCCCAGGAAACTAAAAACATTTTTAATTATCTTGAAATCTTTTAAAATATTTGCAAAATTTTTAATTTTTATTTCGAGTTATTCAACATTATTTTTGAAAATTTTCAAAAAATTCCATACAACCTTTCATAATTAGTTCTAATTTATCCTAAGATTTCGAAAAAATTCTGCAAAATGAAAACAATTTTTTCAATTTTATTCCATATGTTCTTTTAAAATAAATGTTGTTAAATGAAAAATCATAATAAATGTTTACCAAAAATCTTAAGAAAATATTGTTATTTTCATGAAACTTGTCAAAATTTCTAAAAAGGTTCTAAATTTTTTGTTCCAATTTTTACAAAATCTACACTTTGTTTTATATAAAATTATTTGTGTATCCTTTCGAAACTTCTAAATATCTATTAAACTTATTCAAATCTGTTTTAAAAATGTATAATCTTTCAAATTGAAAAGGTTTGATTTGAAATCTTCTGAATTTTTCTCCTAATTTAGAGGAAATTATTTAAATACTGTTTTATATTTTCAAATATTTTCCTTAAATAAATGTTTTCAAAAAAAATCTATTTATAAACTTTCTCTAGAATCTTAGGAAATAATTTAATTAAGATAACACCTTTAAAAGCTTTAAAACGCTTTAAAATTTTATTTCATAATTAAAAAATCTACATTTTGTTAAAAATTTGTCGGTGCCTATTTTTTGTTTACCGGAATCGACAATTTTTTCACTGGCAATTATTTCAATTTTTCAGAATTTAAACCAAATTTGGGTAAACTTAATTTTACAGAGCGCCAAGAGAATTAAAAATATATTTTTAACATTTGTGGAAAAATTTCAAACGAGGTTTTATTAATGAGTTTCTAATAGCAAATTGAAAAAGATTACAAAACGTTTTGAATTATTTCCTAAAATTTTAAAAAAGAACGTAAAAGATTTTAAAGCCAAATTTTTTCATCATATGTATATAATTGTATAATGAGTTTGAGTATATTTAAGAGATACTTAGAAGTTTTGACACGATGAAAAAACAATGAAAACTTAAGATATTTTAGGACTCTTGTTAAAGTTTAAGATATAATGAGCAAAATTCTTTAGATTCCTAAAACAATTTACTTACATTTTTAAATTAAAAAAATCAACTTTGAGAGAAAATTGAAAAATATTTTAAAACATTTCAAAATATTTTCTAAACTTTTGAAAAATAGTAGATGATTTTAGAGCAAAATGTTAAACTAATATTTTTCTGAAAAATTAAAATGTATCGGGCAAAATATCACACGCCTTTTATTAACAAAACTTTGAAAGGTTTCAAGTGAATAAATAAATTTAAATAAAATTCCTAGAAAATTTGAAAGGTTTTGAGGCTATTTTTAATATTTTAAATGATTTCTCAAAATTTCAAGAAAAATTCAAGTCATCTAAAAATATTATTAGGAATTTAAAAGGTTTTGTATGGATTTAAAATATTTCAAAACTTGGAAGCATTTCCGAAAATTTATCAACTATTTCTTATGACTTTCAAACTTTAAAAAGTTAAATATCTTTTGAAAAGGCTCGCATTTTCTTTAATATTTCATAAAATCCTGTGAAATAAAAAAAAAATATATTTTTTTTAATCAAAAAATTATCTGTTTTAAGAAAAATGTCATCTTTCTTAGATAAAAATGCAAATGCTTGGTTAAAAATTAAACTTTTTTGTTAACAAGGCAAGCTTTTTGGTTGAAAATTCTACTGTTTTGTTGAAAATTTAACTATTTCGTAGAAAATTTATTTTTAGTTTAACATTTATATTTTGGTGTTGAAAAATGTACTGAAATCTTTTCTACATGAAAGTTCGACTTACAAAATAAAATCTGTTTTTTTCTTTTTCAATCAAAAATTCCTCTGTGTTAGTAACAATTAGGCCCTTCTCGTATAAAAATGAATTTAGTATAGATAATTCAACCATTTTGTTAAAAATTAATATCTTTGGTTATAAAAATTCGTCGATTTGAATTGAAAATTCATTTTTTTCATAGAAACTTATTCTTTGCTAAAATATTAATATTTTGACCTTGAAAATTCTACTAGAATGTTTTTTTGATAAAATGCAAATATTTGGTAGAGAATTCAACAATTTTTTAAAAGTTCATCCTTTCTGGTATAAAATTCGCTTTTTTCTACCATTTATTTTTCATCGTACAAACTTATTTTTTGTTTAAAAATTCATATTTTGATCGTGAAAAGTCAAATGAAATCTTTTTTTTTCTTGAAAATTTATGTTTTTAGTTGAAAAATAAGTCTTTTTGGTTCAAAGTTTAACTATTTTTTCGAAAATTAATCTTTTCTAACTGAAAAATTAACTAAGTACTAGGTTCAAATTTGAAACACATTATTACAAATTTGTTTGATTAAAGTATTATCTCGTTAGTTCAAAATTCAAATGTTTAATGGAAAAGCATTTTTTGATTTAAAATTTAGTTCCATACTGAAAATGTAACTTTAATTTTTGTTTAAATTGATCTTTTTTAGTTTAAAATTCTCATTTTTTTCTAAAAAATAATTGTCTTCGATTGAAATTTTATTTTCGTTGGTTAAAAATGCTGTCACAGCCTTTTTTAGGTCCTGAAAGAAAGTAAGAGTTTTTTTAACTAGCCATTTTGGATAAAAATTCAACAAGTTAGAGTATTTTCAAAATTTGTTAAACAATTTTTTTCGTATTCAAAAATTTCTATTTACGCCTGTTTATAGTGCTGAGAAATCCAAACAATTAATTTAAAAAAAATTTTTTTCATCAAATGAAAATCATTAGAGTTATAACATTCATAAGTTTTAAAAAATCAATTAAAAATCAAAATTTTTAATAAAAAAAGCACGATATAAAATAAAAGCAAGGGAAGGAAGACTTTGCTTTTCAAAAGCCCTACAAGGTGATAATAACAACTTTTTGGACTTTCTTGAAAAATTGAAAATTCAAATTTCGATTGTTTACAAAAATAATACAAAATTCGATTTTGTGGACTGACTATGCAACAGTAGGTTTTATTTTAATCGTGAAAAATAACACAAGTTACGAAAAAAAATGTTTTACCCGAAAAACAGCTACCAATTTGTTATAAAGCACTTTTTGATAAGATTCCTGGTTTCGCTTTTAATCATAAAAATAACAACAAAAATAAAAATGAAAAATTTGCAGAAAACGGAAAAAGGTACAAAAACAAATTAATAGACAAAAGATGTTTCCCCAAAAAGAAATACAAATTTGTTATAATTTATTACATTCTCATCATTTGTGATTGAGAAAGTAAAGAAAGTGTCTAAAATTTGACACCATGAAATTCAAATTTTGAACCGAACGACGCAAAATACGAAAAAAAGTCTAAGAGAAATGATAGCTTTTGAAAAATCGTACAAAATTCCTTTGAACGATCTTTCAATAAGGCTTGTCACTTTCTTTTTATTTGTTGAAAATACTTTGTGTGTTTAATGCGGGCTAAGTAACTTGTGTGCCCTGGAGAATATTTTTTTCATAAAATCAATTTCTAGCATTTATCTTGCAAACAAAAATATATCTCATTTATGATATCGTGTACCATTTCTGAGACAAACACAAAAACTCAATTTTCATAGGCAAAAAAATTCTCTTTACTCTTGGCTTATGGAAATACCCACCATTTTCTTTCAATATTTAAGAAAAACATATTTTCGTATGAGGAAAACTTCCTGTGAGTTTTACGTGGGCTAAACAATTTTTATCGTTAGAAAATTATTTTCTATGAAATCGAATTTTTTAATTTTTTTTCCGAAGCAATTTAAGTTACGAAAATAATGCCGAGACAAAAAATCGTTTAACTAGGATTTTTTTAATCAATATATTTAAATTTATTTCATATTTATCCACATATGTTTCAATAATGTACAAAATCTTTGTGTCTTAGTTAAAAAAATAAATAATACTTTGGCCCACATTTTCAGATATTGTAGATAATTTAAGAGCCCAATCGTGTTTATCTTCCATTTTTTCGTATCTATTATTGTTTGCAAGAAAAATGCGAGAAATCGATTTTATTAAAAAAATTCTACTGGCCATAAAAGTTATTTTGCCCACATAAAACTCACAAGGTATTTTCCTCATGATAGTACAAATTCAGCAAAAAATATAACTGTGGGGTTTTTGAGTATATCAAGTATTTTCATAAAAACTGCCGCCATTTTGTTAATTTTGAACACTTTTTAAAAATTGATCGTGAATTTCTAAAGAAGGCGCTGAACTCTACCAGAATTTGAATAGAAATCTGAATATCTCAATTAGGTCAAAAGTTATATAAGTTTAAAGAAAAAAGTTAAGTTTTTTAAGAACAAAGCCAAAGATTCCAAATTATAATTTAGAAATGGTTTCTGCATAAAGCTTTGGTGACACATCTCTGAAAATTCCTTAAAAATTGCTAGCAGGCCCTATTCACTTTGGCAGGACTCCTGTACCTCTAAAAAAAACTTTAAAGAGAAATAAAAAAATCTTCTAAAGTTTCAGTTAATATTGTTCAGCCTTAATTGGATCTTATTCTTTGAAAAGTGTCTGGGTTTCATTTCGGATAGGATAAAATGAAATGGAATCGGTCCCGTGCCGCGGCATAGAGAAGCGAAATGTAGTAAGACCCAGCTAGTACATGATCCATTGAAACCCAATCCTGGATATTTGATTGGATATCGAGGAGTTGATTTTTCTCAGGTGTAAATCGAGATTAGTGTCGCGCGGTAGGTCGTGTACGCAAACGAATGAATGAATAAGAGTTATCTGAGTGACTTGAGCCGTTGGGTCGGGTTTCGCCCTTCAGAAAGGTTTCTGGGCCCTACAACGCTCTACTTCCACTATATTCGTTGGGTGGCAAGCGTTTCTGAAACACACTTCTTGACTTATATATCTCAAATATCGTCCAAGCCTGATTTAACGAGAGCCTCTTTTTCATTAAACTTTTTTAATTTTGTTGTTATTCGATCTTTATCATATTGTCGCCACCTTACTCGAAACAAAATGATCATATTTGCGGGATTTCAATCTTATTAATATTAAGCTTTTTAGTACACTAATTAGAGAAAAAATTTGGTATCTTTTAGAACCTTAAGTCCAATAAAAACCTGTGGAGACACAAAAGGGTTCCCATGTAGACTGAAAAAGGTTTCTTTCGAGATACAAAAGGGTTCATTTGACGACTCAAAAGGGTTCCTTTGGAGACAGAAAAGGGTTCCTTTGGATACCTAAAAAGGTTCTTGTTAATACCGAAAAATGATCCTTTGGAGACACAAGAGGCTCGATATAAAGACACCAAAGGGTTCCTTTGAAGAGAACAAAGCGGTTTTGAAGAGAACAAAGACGGTTCCTTTCGAGACACAAACTGGTTCCTTTGGAGACCTAAAAGGCTTGTTTTGGAGACCAAAAAAGGGTTACTATGGTGAGACAAAAGGGTTACTTTGGAGACATAAAAGGGTTCATTTAACGACACAAAGGGTTTCTTTGGAAACCGTAAAGGTTCCGTTGGAGAAAGAAAAGGCTTCCTTTAGAGACACAACAGAGTCCATTTGGAAATAAAAAAGGCTTCCTTTAGAAACAAAAAGAGATTCCTTTGGAGAAAAAAAGGGTTCCTTTGGAGACACAAAATAGTTTCTTTGGAGACACAAAAAGGCTCCATTGAAAATACAAAATGGATTCTTTGGAGACACAAAATGGTTCCTTCGGAAAATCAAAAGGGTTCTTTTGGAGACACAAAAGGGTTACTTTGGAGAACCAGAAGGCTTCTTTTGGAGATACATAAGGGCATATTTGGAGGCAAAAAAGGTTCTTTTGGAAACCAAATGAGGTTACTTTAGGGACATAAAAGTTTTCTTTGGAGACCCAAAAGGGTTACTTTGCAGATCATAAACGGTTGCTTTGGAGACCTAAAAAAGTTCCTTCGGAGAAACAAACGGCTTTCTTTGGAGAGAAAAAAGAGTTCCTTTGAGAAAAAGGGTTCCTTTGGAGACACAAAACTGTTCCTTTGGATACTTAAAAGTGTTGCTTTGGAGACCAAAAAAGGTTCCTTTAGAGATCTGAAACGGTTTCTTTGGAGGCACAAAAAGGCTCCATTGAAAATACAAAATGCATTCTTTGGAGGCAGAAAATGGTTCCTTTGGAAACACAAAAGGGTTCTTTTGGAGACACAAAAGGGTTACTTTGGAGAGCCAGAAGGGTTCTTTTGGAGACACAAAAGGGCCTATTTGGAGGCAATAAATGTTCTTTTGGGAACCAAATGGGGTTACTTTAGGGACATAATAGTTTTCTTTGGAAACCTAAAAAAGTTCCTTCGGAGACACAAACGGCTTCCTTTGGAGATAAAAAAAGGGTTCCTTTGAGAAAAAGGGTTCCTTTGGAGACACAAAATGGTTTCTTTGAAGGCACAAAAGGATTCCTTTGAAAACACAGAATGGATTCTTCGGAGACACAAAATGGTTTCTTCGAAAGCACAAAAGAATCCCTTTGAAAACACGAAATGGATTCTTTGGAGACACAAAATGGTTTCTTTTGATACACGAAAGGGTTCTTTTGGAGACACAAAAGGGTTCCTTTGAAGACCTAAAAAGGTTCCTGTGGAGAAACAAAAGGCTCGATTTGAAGACACCAAAGGGTTCCTTTAAAGACCAAAAAGCGTTAATTTGGATACTTGAAAGATTTATTGTGGAGACACTAAAGTTTTCGTTTGGAGACCCAAAAAGGTTCCTATAAAGACCGACAAAGGATTTTTTATAGAAACAAAAGGCTTCGTTTGGAGACACAAAAGAGTTCCTTGGAAGAAAAAAAGTGTTAATTTGGAGACTCAGAAGGGGTCCTTTGGAGGCACAAAAGGGAACCAAAAACTTTTGGAGACACCAGGCGGTTCCTTTGACGACACAAAACGGTTCATTTGGATCCTTAAAAGTGTTGCTTTGGAGACCAAAAAAGGTTCCTTTGGAGATCTGAAACGGTTTCTTTGGAGACCTAAAAAAAGTTCCTTCGGTGACACAAAAGGGTTTCTTTAGAGAGATAAAAGGGTTCCTTTGAAGAAAAAAAGTGTTCCTTTGGAGAAACAAAATAGTTTCTTTGGAGACACAAAATGGCTCCTTTGAAAATACAAAATGAATTCTTTGGAGAAACAAAATGGTTCCTTTGGAAACACAAAAGGGTTCTTTTGGAGACACAAAAGGGTTTCTTTGGAGAACCAAAAGGTTTCCTTTGATGACACAAAAGGGTCCATTTGGAGGCAAAAAAGGGTTCCTTTGAGAACCAAAGGGGTTACTTTAGAGACATAAAAGGTTTCTTTGGAGACCCAAAAGGGTTACTATGCAGATCATAAGCGGTTTCTTTGGAGACCTAGAAAAGTTCCTTCGGAGACATAAAAGGCTTTCTTTGGAGAGAAAAAAGGGTTCCTTCGAAAAAAGGGTTCCTTTGGAAACACAAAAGGGTTCATTTGGAGACCTGAAAGCGTACCTTTGGCGAAATTAAAAGTTTGCTTTAAAAGCCGAAAAGGGTCCCTTCTAAAAAAACTTGAAAAAGCACCATGAACGCGCGATCCCGCCACAAACTTCGATGAGAAACAGGTGGAAGGGGGTGGGTTCTAGAAGAAGTAAATTTACGTACTTAGATCAAGTTTCGTACAATTCCCGATTATAAATTTTTTTAAATAACTTGAATTACCTGATAAGTTTAAAAATCACTTTCATATTTCAGAGTTCACAGTCTGTCCCATAATCCACTATTTTACCTTTTTTAAGGAAAATCGGCTTTTTCTTCTGCTTTCAGAAATTCCCCTCTTTTTCGATTTTTTGTTTAAAGTTTTGATTTAATAAAAAAACTGCTATTTGGTTAAAAAGTCAATTAGTTGGTTTAAAATGGAACTATTTCATTAAAAAATCATCTTTTTGGTTCAAAAATTCAACTACTGGGTTGATAGTTGTAATTTGTTAAAAATGTATCGCTTTGATTGAAAATTTATCTCTTTGGTAGAAAATTTAACTGTTTTTTTGAAAATTAGTTTCCTTTTAGTAAGAAAATTTACTTTTTTCGAACCGTAAATTTAAGTATTACATTTCTAGTGGAAAATTGAATTTTTTTGGTTAAATATTCAACTATCTTGTTAAATCTTTCTATTTTTTAATTGAAAATTAAGATATTCTGATAAAAATTCGTGTTTTTTATTGTAGAAACTCAATCTCTATAGTTGAAAATTAATCCTTTTCGCCAAAAATCCATCTCTATGCTCTGGTTAAAAATTTAATTGTTTTGTTGAAAATTAGTATTTTTTGTTGCATTTAATTTTTTGTTGCTCTTGTAAAAAATTCGTTGAAAATCAATTTTTTATGCAGATTCATCATTTTCATTAAAAATTTATCTTTAGAGTGAAAAGTTTAACCAGTTTTTTTTCTGACAATATGTATAAATATTTCATTTTTTGTTGAAAATTCATATATTTTGTTGAGAATTCAACTATTTTGCTATAAATTCGTCCTCTTTGGTTTAACTCAGTTGTTTTTTTATTACAAATTAAAATATTTTTTAGTTGAAAAATACAACAGTTTGGTTGAAAATTCATCTTTTCATTTAAAAATAAACTTTTTGGTGTCGTGTTGGAAAATTTAATTTTGGTTAAAAATGTGTCATTTTTGTTGAATTTGACAGTAGAATTTTTTGCGTTAAAAACTAATTTCTTAAATAAAAATGTAACTTACTTTTTTATTAAAAAATGATATTGGATTAGCTTATTAAGCACTGTAAGTAAAATATATTTAAAAATACTTATTCGTAGGGTAATGAAAATAACAGAAACAAAGATTTGGGAAGTCCAAAGTGGGT